>NC_064614.1:576937608-577242691 GCF_023898315.1 Schistocerca nitens | reverse complement strand
ACTTCTTACGTTTGTATGGCAATATTGTAACTTCAGCGAGAGGATGTACTTGTAGTGCAATACTTAGGCTGTAGAGAAATACTGTACTTCACATGTAGCTTTCTCAACGTCAGTACGAAACAGTAGCACGATACAGGATGATTAACTTTGGGGTAAACGATTTAGCCTAAGTGCTATAGTCAAAAACTGATAATTTTTGAAAAGAATTAGTTTATTTGTCGACATAAAAATGTTGTTTATAAATAAATTAAATGTGTGACTCAGTCAGTCTTCAGAATACGATCAAGCCTTACTATACTTGCTCTCCACTTGCTCCCAGACACCCGGATAGTTCTGGTGGAGGAAGGCCTTCAGCTTGTTTACATTAGCGAGCTGTGTGGGCGTGCACCTCCTGCACTTGTTGGTTATTACCTCCGGAATCGCCCCTGTAACAGGAAAATCACCCTATCTAGGAGACAATATAAAGCATTAGTTATAGATCATAAATGTTTTAAGAGTTCGCACTTTTTTCGGATCAAATTCTGCTGTTTTCTCACTGCAGTATTGATAACAGAGACCTTTTACTCGAATTAAAACTAATCAACAAAGTGGATACATACATTTGATTTGGTATGTGAAATAGAAGTGCTAGGATATAGCATTTTGATCGTTATTTTTCGCTTTATCTAGATCAGAGGGCAAATGAGTACGCCTTAGATAAGTTCGTACCGACTAAGGTCCAAAGCGAGGGGAAAGATCCACCGTGGTACAACAATCATGTAAGAAAGGTACTACGGAAACAAAGAAAGCTTCATCATAGGTTTAAGAGTAGTCGAATCATAGCTGATAAGGAAAAGCTGAACGAAGCGAAAAAGAGCGTAAAGAGAGCAATGAGAGAAGCATTCAACGAATTCGAACATAAAACATTGGCAAACAATCTAAACAAGAACCCTAAAAAGTTTTGGTCATATGTAAAATCGGTAAGCGGATCTAAATCCCCTATTCAGTCACTCGTTGACCACGATGGCACCGAAACAGAGGACGACCGAAGAAAGGCAGAAATACTGAATTCAGTGTTCCGAAACTGTTTCACTGCGGAAAATCGTAACACGGTCCCTGACTTCAGCCGTCGCACGGACGCCAAAATGGAAAATATTGAAATAAACGATATCGGAATTGAAAAACAACTGCTATCACTTAGTAGCGGAAAAGCATCCGGACCAGACGAGATACCCGTAAGATTCTACAGTGATTATGCTAAAGAACTTGCCCCCTTTCTATCAGCAATTTATCGTAGATCTCTGGAAGAACGTAAAGTACCTAGCGACTGGAAGAAAGCGCAGGTCGTTCCCATTTTCAAGAAGGGTCATAAATCAGATGCGAATAATTATAGGCCTATTTCGCTTACGTCAATCTGTTGTAGAATAATGGAACATGTTTTATGTTCTCGTATTATGACGTTCTTAGATAATACAAATCTCCTTCATCATAACCAACATGGATTCCGCAAACAGAGATCATGTGAAACTCAGCTCGCCCTATTTGTCCAAGAAATTCACAGTGCCGTAGACACTGGCGAGCAGATTGATGCCGTATTCCTGGACTTCAGGAAGGCATTTGATACGGTTCCGCACTTACGTTTAGTGAAAAAAATACGAGCTTACGGAATATCGGACCGGGTTTGTGATTGGATTCAGGATTTCCTAGAAGAAAGAACACAACATGTCATTCTTAACGGTTCAAAATCTGCAGATGTAGAGGTAATTTCGGGAGTACCGCAAGGAAGCGTGATAGGACCTTTATTGTTTACAATATACATAAATGACTTAGTTGACAACATCGGTAGCTCCGTGAGGCTATTTGCAGATGACACGGTTGTCTACAAGAAAGTAGCAACATCAGAAGACTCGTACGTACTCCAGGAAGACCTGCAGAGGATTAATGAATGGTGCGACAGCTGGCAGCTTTCCCTAAACGTAGATAAATGTAATATAATGCGCATACATAGGGGCAGAAATCCATTCCAGTACGATTATGCCATAGGTGGTAAATCATTGGAAGCGGTAACGACCGTAAAATACTTAGGAGTTACTATCCGGAGCGATCTGAAGTGGAATGATCACATAAAACAAATAGTGGGAAAAGCAGGCGCCAGGTTGAGATTCATAGGAAGAATTCTAAGAAAATGTGACTCATCGACGAAAGAAGTAGCTTACAAAACGCTTGTTCGTCCGATTCTTGAGTATTGCTCATCAGTATGGGACCCTTACCAGGTTGGATTAATAGAAGAGATAGACATGATCCAGCGAAAAGCAGCGCGATTCGTCATGGGGACATTTAGTCAGCGCGAGAGCGTTACGGAGATGCTGAACAAGCTCCAGTGGCGGACACTTCAAGAAAGGCGTTACGCAATACGGAGAGGTTTATTATCGAAATTACGAGAGAGCACATTCCGGGAAGAGATGGGCAACATATTACTACCGCCCACATATATCTCGCGTAATGATCACAACGAAAAGATCCGAGAAATTAGAGCAAATACGGAGACTTACAAGCAGTCGTTCTTCCCACGCACAATTCGTGAATGGAACAGGGAAGGGGGGATCAGATAGTGGTACAATAAGTACCCTCCGCCACACACCGTAAGGTGGCTCGCGGAGTATAGATGTAGATGTAGATGTAGATGAAGGCGTACTTTTCACCAAAGGATTTATGTGATTTCTTTGCGGTTTATCATAGTACCGACTTGATGAGGAGAGAGATTTCACGTTTAAAGCTACATTAAATTGTCCATGCTTCTGCATTTGCGGAGGAAGGCAATATGAACGATAATCGTTAAGCATCATATCGTCGTCCACGTTCTTCACTATTTGCATGTAATTCAGTAAAGTGAATGAGGAAAACAGATTTCGGCTTACTGTAACTTACCAAGCCTACCCAGTAGCCTCTGTGGTTAAACTAAAGCTTCAGTTCAGAATGAAACATACGTGCCAGTCCTGGAAATCGTGATAAGTGGATACATGTCTTCCTAAACTTACCGAAGTTTCATATCTGTAAGGCAAGGCTAGGTAGGAATTGGTCAGTCTCAACCAGTGTTGAATAACAGTTGTTGTGATGTTTTACACTGGATGTTTTTTTTAAAAATAAGTGGTTGTTGGTCACTGTGATTGGGTTAAATCCTTTTTTGGGGAAACGTGAGGTGAAAAGTCGTGTTGATTTCACCTCAAGACGCGTGTGAAGTTTTCAGTGTGGGATCTGTTAGCTATTTCGTGGAGATGGGGACCAGTACCTTGTTATTCAGCTCATTCGTCATGGTTTCGTAAATTGATGTGCTGGCTTATTATACGAACTGAAATTCGTACTGCTCAGTTATTTTTAACGACATTCAACTAAGCTGTGCTGCTTCTGTACATGAACGCGAATTTTAGTTCCCCTCTTATTCCACAATATTCCTATTTAACCCTAGGTTAATAAACCCTCGTAAAACTTACGATTGCAGTTGGTATCAATTTGCGGTTCCCTTCAATCTGGTATTGCCGGTGTGGGATGTAAAACAAAACACTTTGTACTTACTATGTATGTGAAATACCATTGGAGACCTTATAATCTTAATTAAATATAGTCCTATCCACGAATGATGGCGGTTCGCGCATGTCGAGCCAGGGAAAAGGATTGCATTGTTGACGATTCCAAGCGACAGTTGCGTTAAGTGCATGCGCGTGATTTCCGCCTGAAGAAAGCGCATATCCTGTAAATTATGCCTCTCCCTTGCTTATGCGGAATGTATCACTTACCATAACCATCAGCGATGACAACTCGCAACAAATGGAATATGGTTCAAAATGGTTCAAATGGCTCTGAGCACTATGGGACTCAACATCTTAGGTCATAAGTCCCCTAGAACTTAGAACTACTTAAACCTAACTAACCTAAGGACATCACACACACCCATGCCCGAGGCAGGATTCGAACCTGCGACCGTAGCAGTCCCGCGGCTCCGGACTGCAGCGCCAGAACCGCTAGACCACCGCGCAAATGGAATAAAAATTCACTAAACAATTCGCTACGATCGCGTTTAATGCTCTCATCAGCTACGGCATTCAGAATAGGCTGTTGGAGAATGCGTGACGTAGGTGCGCAGAACAAGCCTAAACTCGACCGCCATCGTTCGTGACCGCAACTATAGTGCATAAATTATAAATTATGACTTCCTTTGAATAAAGTATATAGTGCTAAAATTTACGATGGTTTAGCGACAGTGTAACATTTCCCTCCTTCATTGTTATAGGGTTAAAAAGCAAAAGAATGTGTAACTTCGGTAAAACACCAGTTACGTCATTCACTTTGCCAGTAATGTAAACTGCGAGCGTTAGTGACTGATTCAGTAGTTTTTGTAGAAAACTACTTGGGTTGTCTGCATTTTTTAACGTAGACTGTTTTTCCATGACGGAGTACATATTTGTATCGAAGCAAGTGGACTAGGTATTTTATCAGATAATTACGGGGTTCATGATCAGCACGTGACTATCAGACGTGCTGTAAGTCGTAAACCTACAGGGACAGTGAAGTAAGTTAACAAAACTTTTCGGTCTTACGAAATGTTCTTTTGTTACTAAACAGCGAACATCACCATCAGAGGATCCCCGTGAGAACTATAGATGACAGCAACTATCGAAAGTGGAATGGTAAAAACTAAAAGTTACACAAAACATGAAGACGCTTCTTATATCATTTGAGTTAACTCTTTATTTCTCTCGGAACTTCGTTGGGCAACGTTCTGCTAATGTTACAGCTACATTGTCTGTATTATCCTTTCTATTCTGCTGTTGAGAAAAACCTGATATTAATTACATTATTTGTATACGATTAGTTTGTGCTCATATCAAGAAATGATTGTAAACAAAGCCGTATTGTTGCAGGTTTAGTTACTTTGTTGTCAAATCTAATTGCTCCCGTCACTTAAGTAATACGTCTCAGGTTTTGTGTCATCGAAGAACTGGGCGCACTAAGTGTGAGTTACCCTTGCGAAGAACAATCCTGCTCCTTTCAGGGGATAGCAAGAATTTTGGAGTGTGATGACAAAGGTGAACAAAGTCATCTGATTTTGTTTTATAAAGGTAACTGTCAGTGGATGAGTTACAGCTAAAGATTTGGGCTGCAGTATCAGCGAAAACGCAGCGCAGGAGAGAACAATACCTCCCAGTTTTACACTGCGATAATTGTCAATGGCTGAGTGAATTCGTGCTTCAAGGAAGGGGCCACGAGTTCCATGGCGAAGATTCACCAGGTGCCGCAGAGCACGAGTACTCCTCGCAGCCTTAAAACGACCTTCGGTTAAGGTGGCACAGGTACAAAAATTTCGGTTCGCAAATGTCACGTGAGTGATCTCTTAATGTAATATTCATTGCAAACCATATTCACTAATTTGAACATTTGCTCGTGATTAACATTGAGAGCGCTAGCAGAAATCTAGATGCGTAACAGGAAAGATGCTTGCCTTAGAAAATGAGCAAAGTAAAGTACCACTTACTCATGAGGCTCCTGCCCAGCCTATCGCAAGCTGCTCGTTGCAGTACGCAGTCGATCTCCCTCTTGACGAGCTGCGAGTCCTTGAGCAGCTGTGAGATGTCGCGTGCCCCAAGTGAGGGCAACTGCTGCCCGCTGGTCAGCGCCGCTAGCCCCAAGGTTACTACGAGTATCACCGCGCTCGTCTGCATGGCGCTCTGCTGTGCTTTCTGGCCACATGCTCACGGAGCGGCGCTTTTATACCGGAGTTGCAGGCAACACTCCAATGGGTACGGTTCCTTAGCTATCTGGTCACGATTGCGCAACTCGCTTGTTGCTGCAGGAAGAAACAGTCGTTTCCTTTGGCGCACGGAGAGGTGATTTAAAAGTCATTTGACCGGTGAGCTGGTCATTCTGCTACGATGCTAGCTGATTTATTCCTCTTTCTGACGTAATGACTTCAACCAGGAAGTGAAATGGACTGAGAATTTTTCATAAGGACGGAAAACGCAAGACTTCATTTTGATAAGGAAGACGGACACTCATTAAGGTTACACGAGCAAGTCGAAGTTTTAATTGAGATGCTAGGTGACTACAGGAATTTTGATTTTATGTGCAATTATGCAACACGACTCTCAAAACTCCAAACAGGAAGATCAAAAACACTTAATGATGTGCCGGCCGAAGTGGCCGTGCGGTTAAAGGCGCTGCAGTCTGGAACCGCAAGACCGCTACGGTCGCAGGTTCGAATCCTGCCTCGGGCATGGATGTTTGTGATGTCCTTAGGTTAGTTAGGTTTAACTAGTTCTAAGTTCTAGGGGACTAATAACCTCAGCAGTTGAGTCCCATAGTGCTCAGAGCCATTTGAACCATTTTTTGAACTTAATGATGTCATGATTTGGCACTTTAAATAAGAACATGTATAACAGGCTAGGAGGTTCTGTCTGTTTATTCGCTGTGGATGCGATTATTTATTAAATTTTCTCCCTCTGGAAGATTACAAAGTTTTCTGCTTTCTATGGTGAACGGTAGCGCTGTAACCGGGGGAAGATTTAATAATTTTCTACTGCGGCGTCAGCCGTACTTCAGGCCGTAGTTACGACGATAGAATTTAGAGGTAATAATTATGCGGTATGTTATGTGAGAACAGAAAAAAAAAACTTAGCGGGGGAGCGAACGACAGATTCACTTACAGCAAGACTTACAGCCAGTTTACTCTTTCAGGAAACAGTTTATCCTTGTCATCCATTCTTGAATACTGTCCCACAGGTGTGAATGCCTTGACGGCATACAGGGAGAATCAGAGCCAAGTTTTTAGAGCAAGGATAATGACAAATTTTCGAGAGCCAGCGAATGAGAACACTGCAAACAGTTTACCTGCTATCGGTGTGTGGCGGAAGACCATAAAATAAGGCAGTATAGATTGAATTCTGAGGAATTCCGCTTCATTTACGTAAAAGCCGCTCGTACGTTTTTTCTCCGTCATGCCCCGAGTTGCTTGCGTGGCATGAATGTACGTACAAATATTAGCAAAAATCTACATTTACAGTTCACACTTAAGTGCCTGGCAGAGAATTCATTGAAGCGTTTTCAGTCCATTTCTTGATCGTTGCACTGCTGATTAACACTCCGGAAAAATGAACACCTAAATTTTTCGTGTGGCCTATGACGTATTTTATCACGATGGTCGTTTCTCCGTAGGTAGATGTGCGTCAACAAAATATTTTCGCTTTGGGAAGAGAATGTTGGTGATAGAAATTTTGTGAAAAGATGTCGCTGCAAAGAAGAAGTCGATTGTTTTCATGATGCAACTCCAATTCACTTATAACATCTGTCTTAGTCTCATCCCAGTTTCGGGACAACACAAATCTAGGTGCCCTTCTTTGAACTTTCTCTTTGTCTTAAGTCAATTCCAAAATAAAAATACAGAAAATAAAATCAAAGTAATGTAGGATGTTATAAACAAGAAACTGAAAAAAGGTAAACAAGAAACTGAAAAAAGGCAGGCGCAAATGTAATACCATAAAAATCAAAGGTGGAGGCAGAATTATAAAAATTCCTGAGCAATTAGCAGATTTGCTAAATGATTATTTTTCTGGCATTGCGGAGAAACTGGAGCAAAATCTACCTTAAACAGGCACAGCACACACAGTGACCTACAGAGCAGAGATGACGTCAGGAAGGCAGTAAAACAGCTAAAAATAAGAATTCAGCAGACATAGGTGAGGTTCCTTTCTCCGTGCTGAAGGTGTGCATAGATAACATACAAATCCCATTAACAAACATAATAAATGAGTTGTGTAGTTCACATATTTTTCCAGCGTACACGATGCATGCACCGAGTTATGGCCTTACTGAAGAAAAGTAACGTGGAAACCATTGAAAATTACAGACCAGTTTTACAGCTATTGGCATTCCAAAAAAATAAGGGAGTGAATAATTGAAGATAGACTGTTGAGTTACATTAAAAATACCGTAATTTTTCCATAGTGGGAAAAGTACGTTATCGGCCATTGCAGCGTTTACAAAATTGGTAATCGAAGCTCTTGACAAGAATGACTGTGTTCGGTTAGGTTAGGTGTATGCCTAGACTTGCGGAATGCATTTGGCACTGTTGACTATAAAAGAGTACTAAACAAACTAGGAACGCTGGGTTAAGAATAATAGCGAACGAGTGGTTTTAGTTTTACCTGGAGAGCAGGGTATAAAATATAGTTTTATTTCAGAAGTCAGCTTATGATAAATTTTTAGTAAAACAGTTGTCAGACAAGAAATATATGAACATAGTTTTCTTCTCAGGGTAGTGTGTTGGGTCCAGGTCTGTTCTTAATATGTATCAGTGACTTTCTAGATAGTACAAGACATGGAGAAAACGTTCTCCTTGCTGATCACAGCAACATCGTAGCCAATGATGAAACACCAGAACTTGTATTAGAGAAGAGAAATGAAACTCACAAAGATGTTTGCGATAGGGCAGTGTACAATAACATAAAAACAGACAGTACGCACTTCAACATAAAGATGTAACACAACTGTGTCGCTTTAAGAAGGGCGATAAATTAGTAGTGATGTAATAAGCACAGACTTTGTATGATGAAAATTGATTGTCAGCTAATATGGAATGAACACACAAAGTTAATATGAATAAAAATGCCATCAAAAAGTTACTCTCTTAGAGGTTTAGCATTAATTCATAACAATAAGTCAAACGGCTCTAAGCACTATGGGACTTAACTGCTATGGTCATCAGTCCCCTAGAACTTTGAACTACTTAAACCTAACTAAGCTAAGGACATCACACACATCCCTGCCCGAAGTAGGATTCGAACCTGCGACCGTAGCGGTCGCGCGATTCCAGACTGTAGCGCCTAGAACCACTCGGCCACACAGGCCGGCAGTTCGTAACAGCCATTGTCTTGTAGTGATATACGGTGACTTCTTAGGTATGGGATTTTTTCTGGAGAGCGGAAGCATACAACGTGGACACGGGTGTTAAACTGCTGGAAAGGCCATAAGAACAATGACCAGTAATCGTAGTCGGGCTCATTATAAAGAGCTATTTAAAAAATTGTGCATCTTCACCGTACCAAGCGACAACATCTACCCTTCTGTTGTGCATATCAGAGAAAACTTTACTAAGTGTTTCACTAATAGTTCTATACATAATCATGGAATAAGAGCCAGTTCGCACTTAAAATTGGTAAGGCAATACAAACGAAATGAAAATTATTGTTGAAACATCTGTTTAAAAAGGCAGTTAAAACGTTCTTCATAAGTAAGGCATACTACACAGAACTACTTAGATGACTCAGATTGATGGGTAGTAATGAAAGGGAATAACTAGAACACCCTGTCACATTCCAGTACATGATCACAAGGAAGTTATGCGTCAAGATGTAAAATGCACGATAGTAATGCCTTGTCATTCTCCTGATTTCAGCTCATCGTGAGGAGAGGCTGACTCAGTTTTTCAGATGGATCGAGGAGCATAGTAGAAAATTTCGGGCATCGGGTTGACTTTCTGAAGAGGCTAGAGTTGGTGCAAGGGACACAGTCGCATCTTCACACTGAAGGAATCGCCTGCGGGTGTCAGTGTGTGCGGCGATGAAGAACGAAACTACATTTCATTTTACAAGTTACCTGAAACAAACTATGTGTATATGAAGGAACATTGGACAATAGGGATCAAACGAACGGCGCAGTGCAGCTTTTAAGACAATGACCTCATATTCGGGTGGATAGAGTTACTCTACTCGGCCATCCTTATTAGTGTTTTCCTTGTACTCGTATTTTCTAAATCACTTCGGCAAATGCTGGCTGTGTGTCCTATTCTCATAAAGCATTTTACTGCATTGCATTACCTTGACAATTCCTGTATGATTGTGAGACGCTCCTTAGATGAATAAAGATAAACAAGTAAATAAATGTCAGGTAAGGATCCCATACCGCGCAACAGTACTCCAGAAAAGGAGAGGCTAGCGTGATGAAGGCAGTCCCTTCAATAGATACTACTGGAGGTAGTTACTGTAATCTTTTAGAAGATTATGTTAAGTGTACTGCACTTTAGTTCTAATGTTCCACAGCAGTATCTTCAAATTTTAATGTAAGGGATCAGATCAAAATCTTAAAATGTATAGTAATTTTTAGCTAGTGCGTGCATCGCCTCCGGGAAACACGGCGACCGTAAGGAATTAATGTACCGATAAACTACCACAGGTCGCGTGTTATTTGAGTTATTACTAGTTTTACTCAGCAGACGCTATCATCTTCATATCTTCATTGCCCTGATGATAATACGTCAAATGTAATTATCTGTTTCCTGTTGTTTCACATGCCCATAGGAAACCCTGCTGTATGCTTAGGCGATTTAAAAGTTAGTTCGATGGCATGTAATTTTCTAGTGTTGAGCTTCAGCGCTATTAAATTATAGCCACAAAGACGATGGCACGTTCACAAAAAGCTGCACTATGACGTACTTGACTATAACCACTCATGCGCGTGCTCTTGTTCGTCTTCAAAACAACGGAAGCTCCTTTCTGTCACGATGCCTCTCTGAATGTAGCAATCACATCGAAATCTTTTTGGTGCCGTTGGATGATATTTGTCCTTATTCTTCGGGCTGACTTGATCAGCTTTGCAATGCATATCCGAGACGGATCACTTCCGTGATGAACAAATGTCACTTCAGTGAATAAGTGTAGTAATTGCTGAGTACGATATGTACTGACATGACCAGTGCTATATTGTTACACATGCAGTTCGACAAATCACTTGAGTGAAATAGCGTAGCGAGAAGTTCCCTCGGCCGACAGTGAAAGATTGTGTTTGTAAGTTAAAAGTGCATATTTCAACAGAATCTCGTTTTAGGTTAACGAAATTTGGCGAATGTTTTCCATATGAGTAGATCCGATGGCCTAAATACTTCCTGGAATGTCTCCAAATACCCATCTACGGGTACGATAATTTACTCCTCAGACTCTGAATGGTTTCCATCCACGAATTTCTTTAGAGAATAATTAGAAGTGAGATGGTACCAAGGCTGCTGTAAATGTTAGATATCCTAATTACTCATCCATGTAAAGTGAGTGTGTGTGTGTGTGTGTGTGTGTGTGACTGTGAGAGTGTGAGAGTGTGAGACTGTGTGTGTGTGTGTGTGTGTGTGTGTGTGCGTGTGCGTGCGCGGGCGCACACTCTTTACATGGATGAGTAATTAGGATATCTAACATTTACAGCAGCCCGCGCGCGCGGGGGGAGGGGTTGGGGGGGTGAGGGGGAATGTGTTCGATGAAACATGAGTTCTTTTTTTTCCTTCGTATTCAAAGCCATTATTGCTTTACACTGTAAAAAGTAATCAGTAAGGAGAATTCCTTTTACATGATTGACAACAGTGGCCCTGTGTATTCTTTCGGCAGAAGAAATCTACTTAGTGTTTTCTGGTTACAGAGATAACAGTTTCCTGAAGCCTTATCGAAATGTGAATATATAACACGTACGACGACAAGGAAGGGTTTTCCAGAACATACTTACGTTCTTCTGGTAACTTAAACTAGCGCTACATTTAAATGGTCCATAGGCCACCTACGTCTGATTTCTACAATGGGCATTTCTTAATTTGTAGGTGACGCATTCAAAGGGGTCCATTTCCTTTTCTGTCTTTCCGTAATCTGAGGTGATCACCTCTTCTTCGACTGGACATCTCAATCTTTGCTCGTTAGTATTTTCCGTGTATTAAGCTGCCAATTCTTATTTTCACTGGAGACAAGAGAATATTTTAAGTAAACATTGGAATCTTCAAATCTTGGAATAGTATATAGGACCCTATGTTTGGTGCCGTCATTGAAATTTTTTAGGTGAACTGAACATTTTTATTGACTAATTACACAACTTAAAACAGTTGACAGGTAGTAGGTAGGAGCAAAACAGTGATTCTAGGAATAATATGGAATTAAGTTTCCTGTTAGTAAATGTTAATAAATCATGTATTAGGTAATTAGAAAAGTCGGTTAACTAGATCAATTTACAAGGACTACAATAGACGACTGGATGAGAGCACGTCCACGTTACTCGTGTGTGCGGCCACTCACGATTGCAGAGCCGTGTCGATGTCGGAGACGATGCCAGGAACAGCGGTAGATACAGGACCTGTCGGTGGTCCTGCTAACTGTTCTGATGGTGGTGGCGGCGGCGGCGGCGGCGGCGGCGGCGGCGGCGGCTGACTGACGTTGGAGACGGCGAGCCAAAAGTGCCATATCGCGATAGGCTTCCGGGTAATGCTTTGCCATCAGTCTTTTCAGCTTCCTCGTAAACAGCTTCTCGTTATTGGAACATTTCCTACAATTCTGGTCCATCATGAAAGGTACCAAACCTGTACAATATGCACTCACATTATACACACTAGGTTAGTTCAGACAGTGATTACATTTGCCGAAGATCATGCTGCTTGTAGAAGGGGTTCAAACAAGTTAACCATTCCATTGATTACACCACATCTACGCTAGAAGCTTAGTCGTGTCCTCAGTTGCATTTAGTGAAGATCTTAGTGGGTCGAAAAACTTTATCTTCTCTCAATAAAGCCGACAGAGCTTTAGCAACCATATCACTACACAAAAACCTAGAACTTAACTGTTTATAGATCGTATTTCCTTTGTTTCGTTGCCTCATGATATTAATCTTCAAAAACAGATTTCAAGGCAAAAAATTGCATGCGCGTGGATCAGAAGGAAGAGGGAGAAAAACTGTATTTGTATTACGTCTGGAAAACTGATAGGATTGAGAATTGGAAGAAGACGTGCTCGATTAGTGACAGACTTGTTTCTACAGAAGTGCATTTGAGAAATATATGAAAAAGTCTCATGGGAACAGTTTAAGCAATTTGTACTATACACGATGACTTCTGTTTAAACCTTCAGAGACATTCAAATAATTTACTATTCCAGCTCCACTCCTCTATCTGTGTACTAGCGCAGTATGCCTAAGAAACCAGTTTCCTAAAAACTGGGAAATTAGTCAACTATACAATCGTAGGCCAGTAATTGTTAATAGCGCAACTTCTGTCATCGGAAGATGGCAAAATTGGTAAATCATATTTTCGGACGAATAAAAAATAGTTTAAATGTAAATCTGTCACTGTAGTCATGAAATCATTAGGACGTCTAAGTGGAAGAGAAAAATTAATTAAATAAGGAGATGCATCACACATGGATGTTTTAAGAGCAGTACTCGGAAATTCACAGATTGAACCCGAAGTTAAACGATTAAATTTACGGGGCTGTTTAGGAATATTACCTGGGTGTTTTGGCATGAGGGACTCGTGGCTTCCTGTACCTCATTACAAACTAATAATTTGATTGTGTATCAGAGAACGTGCACCATTTTTCTGAATCGGCAGCTGTGAATATATATGATGTGAAAGAAATTCAGACCTCAGCCGTAATTGGGCACTGAAATAAATCCAGTGGCTGTAAGTGTAAATTTGTGCCGAACCTCGGTTTCTCGTTTTGCCTGAGCGGTGGCTTTAACTGCTTCGGTTACTCGCGCACGCTTTCCGTCCAACCCAAATTCTCAATTTGTTATACACTGTATATGCAGCTTCCATTTCCCATTATCTTCATTGCTCGCAGCTTCGTCTGATTCCCGCAAGAGTTCGAAGTAGTCCCCATCCGCGCTGAAGGTATCATTATTCGCCGTCAGGCGCGTGTTGGGCGTGTTGTGTGTGTGTGGGGGGGGGGGGGGGGGGGGGCAGATTCACCTTTATTGTGAAGGATTCGGGGAAACAGTTGTGAAAAAAGCAAACGGTTGACGTACGAAATGAGTGGAAGCAATAACAGTAGAAGATAAAAGAGTAATCGGCGATCAACTTGGCGACCATTCTCTCGGCTTTGATGCCCACTGGTGGAATTCCTGTTAGGATTCGGACTATGAGTAGTTAAAGGTTCGGTAATCCACGTAGAAACGATCAAACTTCAGTTTAGGACTAATGGGTGCATGCATCGAGGTATGGGAAATTTCGGAAGTCACACATCATGAAGAGCATTACTATTTACAAAATAAAAATATGTACAAGAATCAAAATAATTAAAAACACCAAGAATGAGCTGCTGGACTTCGCCATGCAAAAAATTCAGGAAGAGTTCGGGAAAATTTGAAATGAGTGTGAGGAAAGGGGGGTATAATAACTTAAAAGAGCTTTAGTGTGATTCTATACTATAAGATTCAAATGTGCAGTTACACTGATAACACAAATTACATAGGCATTAGATAGAACAAACAGAAAAATGGCCAAGTATTGAAACGAGAGAGAATTCTATTGAACACAGGTAGCGTAGCTTTGAGCTGGCTATAAGCATTGAAATTTTGAGGAAGGAAAGAAAGGTGCGATTCATTCTGTATGTAAGTATGCTGAGACAATAGATCATTAACATACAACAAATATTGTGTAACCATTCGTAACTACTTAAAATTTGGTGATCCAGAAAACGCCACCTGCGAAATGGGACATAAACTTTCAGTGAAACTCTGATACTAACCAAAAGTTTTTTTAACATTAATAAATTCTGTGTGTTTCACGGACAAAGAGTGTTAGTCTTCTCCAATTGTAGTAAGGTTTCCTAAAATGATCGCCGTGCGAATGAGGAGTTGTTGCTGCACGAATTGTTGGAAATGAAACGATTTGTATCCTCGCTAACTCGGCTGATTTAATTACCATTCGTTTGAAATATTTAAGCTATACGATTTTATCATCCACCTACAGAAAATTCGTATTGCAACAGGGTGAAGTTCGTACGTTTCGCAGCAGGTTTTCTTACGTTTCCTTCCTTCAGTTCGCTCGAAGCATGAAGCAATTACGTTGATTTACAGTATACATACTTCTGTTTGACGATAATTGTGTTAATTGTTAGATATTGTTATACAGGTTGTAAATTTTAAGTTGACAAACTAGAATAACTCTAAAAATGAGCTTCACACGACAAAATGTGTAGAATCCAAAGTTGATTATTTTCGTGGGGGACATCTGCTGGTGCTAGAATTAGCCCTCCACCTCAGCCCCGTGGGGGTTGGGTGGGAGGCAACTTTAAAATTTCAAATGGGAACCCACATTTTTTTTGCAGAATCAGATTCGACTTAAAAAACTACGTACATTTTGTCTTAAACATTTGTTTTGATTCTTGGTAGTTGGCGCTGTAATTCAAGAAAATCCATGTTCTCATTTTTGCGTGGAAAATGGTTACGGATAAATTAAAAATACTTATTTACTTTGTAAATTTTGATTCGCTAAAACTAAAACTCTTCCTCTCTCCCCATAGGGTGGGGTTTGAGAGAGAGGAATTAGAGTTTTACAAATGTTGTCCCAAATATTAATTTTTTCTGCAGATTCGGCTAAGTTTTGTTTGTTTCGTGGTCATTTGTAAAACTCTAATTCTTCTCTCTCAAACCTCACCCTATGAGGAGACAGGGAGAGTTTTAGTTTTAGCGAATCAAAATTTACGAAGTAAATAAGTATTTTTTATTTATCTGTAACTATTTTCCACACAAGGGGGCTGGGGTGGCGGGCTAATTTTAGCACCAGCAGATGTCCCCTCGAAACTAATCAACTTTGGATTCTACACATTTTTTCGTGTGAAGCTTATTTTTATAGTTATTCTGGTTTGTTAACTTAAAATTACACCCTGTATATGCAGGGTGAAACAGAACTCCACACTTTCAGTGGTGGTAGTATGGACCAAAACAAGACAAACATATCCACTAAACATGGGCACTGAAATGCATACCTAAACAGATTTGAAGACTTGTTCATCTTCGCTACTGTGAACGCATCTCTTCTGCGGAACAAATGCTCATAGTTCTTAAGGTGAGCATTTTAGACGCTATGTTTACTAAATTTTTACCCTTGCTTTGGTGCATATTACCAACTCTGAAAGTCTGTCAGTTGAGTTCCTGTTACATATGATACCAGTGTGTTCATAGGCTTGGTGCTGCTGTTGCTGTATTTTCATTGCAAAAAATAACTAAGTTCATCTTCTCGTTGACATGTGGTCATATGACAGATCATTCACTCAAGTACTCTCTGGTGGGTAAAGAAATAGATGGTGTAGTCTTAAAGTTTTATTCTCTGTAGAATATAGGAATACATAGATTGGGAATATTGTACGTAATGGGCTGTAAACTAATCTAGATAATTTTCGCACTACACATCTACATGCACTGTTAGGACCTGGGAATGACGAAACGATATTCAAAAGTCATAATTTGTCGTTATTTGTAATCAGTCTTACGAATTGTATTGTGTAACTCTTGTACCACATAATTTCATGTTTACGTTATACATTTCAGTTACACATACCAGCTCTGCGTTCCGGCACTGAGAAGCCATCCAGTGCTGACCGACAGACGTGTCATTGCCTGCCTTAGGGCGTCATTTGGATGCGGTATGAAGCGCACGGAGTCAGCACACCGCTCCGCCAGACCATGTAGCCGTTAATTTTCTCTATAGTGCCTCCTCAATTGACCTACCGACGCTCAGAGTCCTCCCGCCAGAGAAAAACCCCTGCTGACAACTCAGCTACTGATGTAAACTTCAGTTACACGTACAATGACATTTATTGAACAAATCATTTTTTCGGAAATAGGAGAATGATCCTCGACTCATGTTGGAAAGATGATCATGCTCCTGGAATTTAAAATACAATATAATTTACGCAAACATAACATATCAGTAAAGCAACAACGCTTACATGCAAGGAAACCGTGAGGGTTAGGCACGATGAATACTTCCTGACGCAGAACGTGCGCATTAATTGTGTACTGCACGTAGTACCATTGAGTACCAACTTCTGTACGCAGCAATCGCCAGAATAACTTCCTGTAAATTTCAGTGATTACTTTTCTTTTTGTGAAAAGTGATGGGTGGAACGAATTGTATTTTACTATTAATCTGTGTATTTACTTATCAGTATTTTGTTTTTAGTAGCCACCAAAGCCGTGAAGGTTTTCGTTTTTTTCATTTTTCCACTTCTCCTTTCATTTCTTGGCATCGATATTGTTTCTAGTTTCGTACATTTCGAGTGTGTGTCATCTCATTGCTGCATTAACGTTGAGAGCCAGTTTAAAGTTTTTTGCAGTTTAATTAAGCCATACGAAATTTAAGTAACTTCTAAAAGTGACATCTAAAATACTCGTACTTCCTTACAAATATTTCTACTCCATTGTGTAGTTACAAGGTAACAATGACCGTTCTCTCAATATACTGTATATTCTACCGTTAAGTTTCAGAATTTACTGCATTCAAAATTGCGGTAATTTCGTGCAAATACACTGCCTGGTAGTAAAAGTGATGCATCTAGAAGACATGGTCGTATGTCACCGTGCTTCGTACACGTACGCAAGCTCGGCGGGTATGTAAATGATTACAGTTGCTGTTCTCTGTGGCAGGTGGAACAGACACCAGATGCTTTAGTGTTGCTCGTGTTTAGTGTTGTGACCAGTCTTGATAGGGTATATAACGTGCGTGAACCTCTTCAGGTGTTAAGTGACCACTGCGAAGGGCACAGAGATAGCGGATACTAGTATACAACAGCGTTATCAGCACCAGACAGAAGTTGAAAGGGCTTCATTGTGGGTCTCCATTTCACCGTCCGGTCGAATCGTGCAATATCCAGATTTATGGCGCATTCTGATGTGACTGGCGCCATGTTGGACTACATAGGAACATTAGTGGAGTCAGAGTCAGAGTCATCGTCAAGGTTCCGCGTCTAGAGAGAATGGCAGTATTTTGCACCAAGAACATCCTAACCCCATCACACATGCACCTGTCATCCGACAGCAAGTAATGAAGTGTCATCCCCCACCCCAGTCAGAGACAAGCAGCAGCCAGACTAGGGAATTACCGTCATAAGCTTAGGCTGCGGTTAGCACCGCAACACAAACGGCTGCGTTTGAAGTGGCGCCGAGACAAGAAAACATGGATTACTGATGAATGGCGCGCGTGTTGTATCAGTGATAAATCGCTTTCCAGCACTACCCCAGATAAACATCGTCGACGAGTGTGGCAGCAACCTGTGAAGAGGCCCCACTCTTCTTAAGTCTTGGAGGTGCACAGGCGATTTCCTCTTGGTGTTATCGTGTGGGAGCCATTGGGTATGACTTGAGGGCGCGGCTGGGCGTGAGTAATTGAACTCTGACATCACAACGGTATTTTACAGACATCCTGTGTCCTCATGTGTGACCTCAAATGCTATAGCATTTGCAGTGCCATGTTTTAACAGGTCAGTACCAGCCCAGAACTAGCAAGTGTCTTATGACCTGTTTGCTTAATGTTGATCCCCTGATCTCTCCCCGATAGAATACGTGTTTGGCCAGCGTGGACGTCAGCTCCATCCTAATACGAGTATCCAGGCCATCAAGGGCCAGTAATAGCAGCTGTGGGTCAGGTTGCCTCTGGAGAGGATACAGTGTCCCATCCCAATCGAATCAGTGCATGTACCTAGGCCAGAGGGGATGCTTATACTGCCAAGTTCATTGTAAAATTTACTCGATTTTTTAATTAGTGAAACAGTATCACCTACTTTCTTAACGTATTTCCTCCTCCCCTTCTAGATAGTAATTTTTTTTTATTGCCAGGCGGTGTATTTCACTGTTACTGTTTTTGTCAATAAGTCGCTATAGTCTTTCAATAGTGAGTTACGACTTTCTGGAAATTGACTTCTAGCAGCACGTAAAGCTGTGATCTTAACGGTAATGAGAAGACGACATTGCCGCAGCAGAATTTTCGAACATTGAATAATCGAAGAATGAGTTGCAAGAAATTCAAATATACATTTTTTCGATTGGTTCTGTTAGATCCTATCGGATGAACACAAGCTTATCTTATTCAGTGAGTGACTTGTAAATATAACCGTTATACACTCGTGCAGTGCTTGAGATAGCGATGCTCGTGTGGTCACATTCTATGGTTTATTCCGGTGAGTCAAGTGACTGGTATGTTAACAGATCTTGTACTGGCCGTCAGCGACACAGTAAAGCGCATTGTGGTCGGGACACTTGATAACAGCACATTTGATCGCTGCCTACTGCGTACAGGCGGCGCTCCGTCTCCTCGGTTGTGGACTTTCCGCGTGCTGGCACGTGAAAGGTGAACCCGTTAGTAAAGGATTTGGCGAAAACTACTGTCACCGAAGTCAGATGTAGAAGACATTTGTTTCTGAATAACAGATACCAGTGGTAGTAGTTGGTTGTAATACGTTGTAATAGTAAATATAGGAGCAACAGTAAACCATTTTACCAAGCGTTCAAAGCCTAACAACAACCGGTGAGCAGCAAACAAATACTTTTAAAACCAATTGGAACGAAGCATCCCGCATGCCAACAGGGCACCCCTTTCAATCTGATGGTAGATTGTACTCGAGAGGGTGATGTTTACATGGCGTGAAAAGGATCTTTGCAACCGCATCGTATCGGTGGAAGATTTAGAAAGCTGCTGTCCGATCATGTGCATCCTATCGTTTGCCTAGAGCACCCTACAGGCGAGTTAAGCTTTCAGCATCCCAGTGCAGCATTTCATCATTCTTGAACGGGTATTTTGTGCCCCAATCCCATAGGTCGTTTGCTCTCAGTTCTGTTGAGCACGTCTGGGATGCCATCGAGCGATGTGTGTGCGCGCACCTTTCTTCCCACCGCGAAGTCAGTTGAGATTGTGTGACGCGTTTGAGCGATGAGAAAGCCGCCTGCCCCCACCCCCTCTCACTCCCCCAACGCTTGTGCTGTCTCGTGACGTCCACATCATCGCGTGGCTGTCGTCAGCAGAGCGAAGGCGATTGTTGAATGAATGGTACGAGTTGGGGTTTAATTCAATGGATCATTAGTGTAAGAAAACTCACATTCCTGTTCAGGCTGTTGTAAGGGGCTGGGAAAAATAACAAGTTAAGAGATCTACATGCATTTGTTATAGACGGAGAACTAGTACGTTTTGAAAAGGAGGAGGAAGAAATCGGATGTTACCGTCCTCATGTAACCATCGCAGCATCTGACATAAATGATACAATGACTCACGGAAATGTCAATCTGGTCTAGTAGTTCCACGTGATACTATGTTGAATTAGCGACTATATTGTAGTACGGACATCAACTACGCAAATGGGGGGGGGGGGGGGGCGGCGGTAATTTCGCCGTAGGAATTCCAGCTGTGAGCTTGTATATTTAAAGGAAAACTGTAAGAATCACGGACATTACAAAAAGTACCCTGTATCTGGAAAATAATAGTAGAAAGACATGTGTTTCATCACTGTTGCCGGCCGCGGTGGCCATGCGGTTCTAGGCGCTGTAGTCCGGAACCGCGCGACTGCTACGGTCGCAGGTTCGAATCCTGCCTCGGGCATGGATGTGTGTCATGTCCTTAGGTTAGTTAGGTTTAAGTAGTTCTAAGTTCTAGGGGACTGATGACCTCAGATGTTAAGTCCCATAGTGCTCACAGCCATTTGAACCATTTGAACCATCACTGTTAGAAGAAGTTGTGAGATAACTTCCTTATGTGTTTGTACTCGCGTCCATGTGTAGCTTTACTCAGATTTCTTGCTTCAAGAATCACCTCATGTTGCTGTATAGCTATGTGTCAGCCCCACCACCATCATCGTGTTTTAACGATCCTGTAGTAACCAGCGTTGCGCCGAAGAATACTTTGCTTCAGAAAAAGTGAGTGGAGAGGCAGTTCCATTCTGTTACTTCATATGATATAGGGTATGAAGGAAGAGGAAGCATTATATTGAGTTTGTTTTTGAAACTGTCGTGATTATAACTGCACTTTTTCAAATTTCGCACGTGGAATAAATGCGTTATGTTTTATTTATAAAAGTACGTTTTTTGCATGTATAAAATAAATATTATTGTCGAACAAAGCGAAAGAAATAAGATGAGGATGGTTGTGACGCACGGCGGGGACAGATGGTCTGCGCTGCTGAGCGAGACGGCGCGCTGGTGTCGGCACCGTGCTGCTCATCCGCGGTACTTATCTTCCACAGACTGCCACACACCAGGGTAAAAGGTGCGAAGAAACTGTTTCACTATCTGAGCGTTCTGTCTCTGCCTCAGAGTGCACTGGGAGCATTTCTGTAGCACCATGATTGGAACCAATCCTGAAACAGTGGCAACATTGTGTGAAATACTGCAGCACATACAATATTGCACGGAGAAAGAGTATAACATTAAAGTGTGACTGCAGTCATGTTGCTAGGATAGAACATGATGGGTATATTTCGAGCAAGCACTCCATATATTTACCGATATCAATGCTGTTGAAGGTTTCCTGAAAAGTTTCCTTGGCTTCAAAGCTATTGCCGGAATCAGGAATTCAGTTTTGTCTCCTCTTACTTGACAAGTAACCAATCCGAGAACGACAGAAAAGATTGTGTTGTCCTGTACAGTGCAGTTCGGGAATAAAAAAGGAAAATAAAGTAACTGGTGTAATCTCTTGGTTGTTGCTGAGAATACGACCCAGTTTTGTTTCTATTTTAATAATACTTACAGTATTACTCAAATTCTGGAAAATGGTACTATGTCCTTCGCATGACGCATGTGATTGCAAGCAGTTACTAGTGAAGATTCTACATATTAATTTCCAGGAGGTAGCAGTTTAAAAGCATTTGAGCAACACCCACTCAACAATGTCCTTACAATGCGATCTGTAATTGGTCTTATTTCGAAGAACATTGCCGTACGCTCCGTGGTTTTCATACAGAAGCAAGTTCGGTCTCTCTCTCTCTCTCTCTCTCTCTCTCTCTCTCTCTCTCTCTCTCTCTCTCACTCACACACACACACACACACACACACACACACACACCATATTTATCCATCCATATCTGCTTCTTCAGTGACGTTATAGTTTACACAAACTTTTGAAACTGATTTGATCGCTGCGCGTAATACGGCAAATCTTGAGTTATTCATCTGTCTTGTAATGCAGTGCCTGAAGTAGGTTGAGTTATGTAAACCTGCTCCGGCGCACTCTGCATCCAGTCATATTGAAGCATTTCATATTGTGGAGATTGCCTGTCACCTCTAATGATTATCTCACTGTGCTTGGCGTGGTCAAGCTGATTGGTTCTGCGGTACTTCTTGTCTATGGTTAGGAGACATTATAGATAGCCCGTTCAATCTCGCGAGGCTAAGAAACAGCTTGACTAAAGAAACGACAAGGTTTCGTGCTTCTCGAGTGTGACCTGTCAGGCGTCCTTGAACTGCGCTGAGGCAACAGGCAGGTGGCTTGTCGAATGCTTCTAAATCTCGCTGCTTACAGTGAGCTGTGGAGGACACTACCAGTGTCGACATGCAACTGAGGATGACCTCTGTTAGCAGAACGTTAAACTTGAATGACGTACCGCAATTCTTCAGTCACAGGAAGTTAATTATTGTCGTATTTCCTCAGAGGAAGTGGGACACTTGAGTACGCGTTTGTTTGCGGTAGCAAGCCCCTTGCCCTATAAAACTGCTTGCGACAAGAGCAGATTTTCTCCCCTTTCTTTCACATACTTTCGGATCGTAACGAGATTAGTGATCAGTGAATGTTCCTTAATGGTATCAATACCCCAGTGTCCATTAGACAAGCGTGAACAAGCAGCCAACAACAATATACAAAATGTGATTTTCGATAAGTTCTGAAAACAGAAGAAGTGGCAAGTCTCTTGCATCGCAACAAACCTTTTACAGAGCATATTGTTCCGCTACATGCCGCATATTCATGGCAGCAACGTAGCATATGACGTCGGATGCTCCATGGGACTTCTCGCGGGTGCTGTTTTTTTTTATGCAGAGAGGTCGCGATGCTAGAAATGGTGTTGGCCCAACCTTAGCTTTGATGACAGCTTCTACTCTCGCAGGCATACGTTCAGTCAGGTGCTGGAAGATTTCTTGGGGAATGGCAGCCCATTCTTCACGGAGTGCTGCACTGAGGAGAGGTATCGCTGTCGGTCGGTGAGGCTCGGCATAAAGTCGGCCTTCCAAAACATCCAAAAGGTGTTCTGTAGGACTCAGGTCAGGACTCTGTGCAGGCCAGTCCAATACAGGGATGTTATTGTCGTGTAACCACTCCGCCACAGGCCATACATAATTAACAGGTGCTCGATCATGCTGAAAGATGCAATCGCCATCCACGAATTGCTCTTCAAAATTGGGGGGCACGAAAGTGCTTAAAACATCAATGTAGACCTGTGCCGTGATAGTGCTACGCAAAACAACAAGGGCTGCAAGCCCCCTCCATGAAAAACACGACCACACCATAACACCACCGCCTCCAAATTTTACTGTTGGCACTACACACGCTGGCAGATGACGTTCACCGGGCATTCGCCATACCCACACCCTGCCATCGGATCGCCACATTGTGTACCGTGATTCGTCACTCCACACAACGTTTTTCCACTGTTCAATCGTCCAATGTTTACGCTCTTTACCCCAAGCGAGGCGTCGTTGGGCATTTACCGGCGTGACGTGTGGCTTATGAGCAGCCGCAAGACCATGAAATGAAAGTTTTCCCACCTAACTGTCAAAGTACTTGCAGTGGATCCTGTTGCAGTTTGGAATTCCCGTGTGATGGTCTGGATAGATGTCTGTCTGTTGCACATAACGACCCTCTTCAACAGTCGGCGGTCTCTGCCAGTCAACAGACGAGGTCGGCCTGTACACTTGTGTGTTGTACGTGCCCCTTCACGTTTCCACTTCACTATCACATCGGAAACAGTGGACCTAGGAATGTTTAGGAGTGTGGAAATTCGCGTAAAGACGTATGATACTAGTGACACCCAGCCACCTGACCACGTTCGTAGTCCGTGAGTTCCGCGGAGCGCCCCATTCTGCCCTCTCACGATGTCTAATGATTACTGAGGTCGCTGATATGGAGTAGCAGGCAGTAGACGGCAGCACAGTGTACCTAATATGAAAAACGTATGATTTTGCGGGTGTCCGGATACTTTCGATCACATAGCGTATATACTGCGAAAAATAATGGTCCTACAACGCTCACCTGAGGTATGACCGAGGTTATTTTTACGTCTGAAGACTTCACTCCGTTCAGAATAACATGCTGTGTTGTACTTCCTAGAAAATCTTCTGTGCAGTCACACAGTTTGTCTGATATCCCGTGGGCTCGTATTTTGTTCATTAGGCGATAGTGCGGAACAGTATCGAATGTCTTCCGGAAGTCAAGGAAAGCGGTATCTGCTGGGCGCCTGCATCTAATGCATTCTGTGTCTCGTTGACGAAAAGAGTGAGCTGGGTTTCTTACGATCATTGTTTTTGGAACCCATTTTGGTTCCTACAGAGGAGATTTTCGGCCTATAGAAATTTCATAATACGCGAGCATAAAACATATTCCAAAATTCCACAAAAGACCGACATCAGAGATAAAGGCCTATAGTTTTGTGCGTCCGCTCGACAACCCCTCTTAAAAACGGGAATGGCTGTCGCTTTTTTCCAGTCAGAAACACTTCGATCCTCCAGATACCTACTCTACGCTGCTTCTAGATGAGGGGCAAGTTCGTTCGCGTACTGTATTTAGAATCATATTTGTATCCCGTCAGGTTCAGTGGCCTTTACTCTGTTGTGCAATTTCAGTTGCTTTTCTGTCCCATGTCAGCAATTTCGGTATCAGCCATTTTGACGTTCGTGCGACGATTTACGGAAAGTATTACAGTGTGACATTCCTCTGTGAAACAGTTTTGGAAAAAGAAGTTCAATATTTCGGCCTTTTCTGTGTCATCCTCCGTTTCAATGCCATTATGGTCACAGAATGTCTGGACAGAGCCCTCGATCCATAAAGTGATTTAAAATAAGATCAAAACTTCTTAGGAGTTTCTGACAAATCGATGGACAGAATTGTACTTTTTAATTCGTTGAACACTTCGTGCGTGTTTCTCCTTAAGCTGATTCTAGCTTCGTTTAATGTTTGTTTGTCTGTGAGGCTTTGGCTACGTTTAAATCTGCAGTGAAGCTGTCTTGGCCTTCGTAGCAGTTTCCTAATGTGGCTGTCGAACTACGGCAGGTCCTTTCCATCCCTAACAACTTTGCTCGGTTCATATGCGTCGTAAGGCGTATTGTACAACACTCTAGAATTTTGCCCATTGGTGCTCAACATAATAAGCCCTGGAGATGAAATTTTCGCACTCTCCGTTCAGGTAATCTGAAATTTGCTTCTTGTCGCTCTTGCTAGGAGAAAATTTTTTTTGCCTTCCTTTGTATTCTTATTTTCAGCCGTTTTCAACGATGTTGTAACGGCCTTATGATCACTGATTCTCTGTCCTACTCTGAGTCGGAAAGTGAGAGTCTCTTTGTAACTAGCAGGTCAAAGATCATCACGAGTCGATGTTATGATTAACTGTTCAAGGTAATTTTCCGATAAGGCACTCAATTTCAAACGATTCTCTGTCCCTACTACCAGTCCTAATCACTTGAGCTCCCAGTCTATAGCGGAGAGTTGAAATCTAAACCAAAAACTGTAATGTGACAAGGAAATTTACTTTAAGTACTCTCCAAGTTTCCTCTTAACTGTTCCGCCTTTACTGTTTCTGAGGCAGACGGTTCGTAAAAGGATTCAGTGACAATGACTGATACATATTTAATACTTGTCTTCACTCAAATTATTTCACATTCAGAATTTACTAATCTCATCAGATGTTATCATCTTTTTATGGCTATAAGCACGTCTTCTCCACCAGCGGTCAACCTACCTTTGCGATGTATATTCCAATTGGGATTCACTATTTCATTGCTAATGACTTCTGACATCTGATTTCAACCAGCTTCTGTCCGTAGTACTATGTGGGCTTTGTTACCGTTTATAAGCGAGATTAGTCACGAGACATTTCCACAGACGCTCCTGAGCTTAACTGATAATATATTAACATTTCTTGGGTCTTCGATGACGAATGCTACTGTGGACAGAGAAGGTATTTCACCGGGCTTATGGAGGCAATTCTCAGTCCTGAAAAACCAACATGTGCACGCCACACGTATTATGCTACCGTAGGTAGCCGCCCATTGCGTATAGTGCATGCCTGGCCTTTTAAAGGGAACCTCTCAATTCTCCACCCTACAGCGGAGATCGAAAATTTTTCGTCCGATACCGTCGCTAAATCATCTGAACCTCTGATTTAGACCAACCATTCGGCTCGAAACCAGAGGACCATTATCCGTTCTGGGAGCG
This sequence comes from Schistocerca nitens, assembly GCF_023898315.1. Lineage (NCBI taxonomy): Eukaryota > Metazoa > Arthropoda > Insecta > Orthoptera > Acrididae > Schistocerca > Schistocerca nitens. Next base: position 577,216,524 of record NC_064614.1, on the reverse strand, counting down.
AGGCTGCAAAACGATAGCTCCGGTTCCACCTGGCGGGGTAGGAGTCTTCAGCGCCTGGAGAAACCGAGAATGGCCTCTGAACCGAGGCAGCAATGTCGTGTCTACATGAGCCACAGTTTGCAGCCGAATGACCCAGGGCGCTCAGTCGCTGCCGGGACAGTCTCCTGCAATTTTCCGACGAGGTCGCCCAGCAGACAAAGAGTGGACAGTGGCCTTTTTTCCCGATCTACTCTGAGCATTGAGTATACACTTTGTAAGGAAACTGCAACTCTCGAGGAAACTGCAAGTCTCGATGTAGCTTCAGTTTATGAAAACAGTTATCTTGGCGGCAACATCAGACTCCGTCGTCCACTTACGCTTAGGTATCGATTTTGCCATATGACAGTCACTTTTGGTCGATCCTGTACTGGCGTAAGACAAAAATTTCTTAAGTATCGCAACTGTCATTAGGGCATATTCAACGCTGTTGAGGCTGCAATTTTTAACCTACTTCAAATCGTACAAGGAAAGTATCCTGCAAGGGCGTCTTTGTGCCCTTACTTTGTAAACCTTATCAAGGATCTACACTCAGCTCACAACGAAAGTATAAGCACATTATTTCCCTAATACACTGCTGCGTCTTTTCTTGACTTCGCTCAACTTTTGGGCCCTAACGTATTTTCATCACCTGTCCATAACTGCAGAACTCTTCGTATGTAACTGATGCATACTGCCTCACTAGGAAACTGAAGCACCCAGAAGGGGAGGAAGAAACAAAATGAAACTAAAAGTGTTGAAGGGTATGTGATGTTATTTCAGCGATTACGGTAGGGAGTCAAATTTACAGTGAGCTTGGGAGTTTGCACAATCTCTGGCCTCTATGTAAGTATTGATTTGGTTGGGAAGGGTGTGATAAAGACTTAGTGTCCTCTCTAGAGACAAGCTTGCTCACAACTGTTGTAAGTGACACTTGATGTCCTCGATACGGGCACTGTGACGGAATTGACACCGAGCGAGGTGGCGCAGTGGTTAGCACATTGGACTCGCGTTCAGGAGGACGACGGTTCAATCCCGCGTTCAGCGATCCTGATATAGGTTTTCCGTGATTTCCTAAATCGCTCCAGGCAGATGCCGGGATAGCTCCTTTCAAAGGGCACGGCCGACATCTTTCCTCATCCTCCCCTAATCCGATGAGACCGGTGACCTCACTGTCTGGTCTCCTCCGCCAAAACAACCCAACGGAATTGACGACGGAGCCGGCCCCACGCGTGTTCTGTCGGGGACAGATCTGGAGATCTGTCTGGGCACGGGAGTTTCTTGACATCACGCAGGCAGTACATAGAGACACGTGTCTTGTATTGACGAGGATTGTCCCATTGGAAAATGTCACCATGATATTGCCGCACGAGACCTAACACGTGAGGATGGAGGATGTCCGTGACGTACCGTTACGCCGTGAGAGTTCCCTCAGTCACGGAGAACGATAGCTCCTTACACCATGACGCCAGAAGTAACATCGCAGTGCCCCTCCGAAACACTTGAAGAATAGGACCTCCTCCAAAGGCCGGCGCCATACTCGCCGACGATATTCGTCTAGGGTAGTGCGGAACCACGATTGATCACTGAACACAATGAGGTGCTATTCAACAACAGTCCATGCTTTCCTGTCACGGCACCCCTCCAAACGCAACAGTCTGTGTTGTAGTGTTATCGGCAGCATATACAGTGGGCGGTAATTCCATAGTAGATTGTTACTAGTCTCCGACCAATGGTGCGAGATGAGACAGAATGTTGCAGGGAGTCCATTATTTTTTCTCGAATGGTAGGCGCATATGTGAAGAAGTTACGATGTCCTTGGTGCACAATATGGCGATACTCCCTTGTGTTGGTCAGACGCCGTCGACTGGAGCCTTGACGACGAGTATGCCTGCTCTGACATTCGTATGCAGTCTAGCGTCAGGGCATTGTCACATCCGAATGCCCCACAAATCTCTATAACGCACTATTCGACCAGCCGCGGCATCTCAGTGTCCTGTAGTGATCACCTAACACCTGACGCTTTTCACGCCTCTTGTACATCGTACCAGACCTGATTACAACACTAAAAACGAATGGTACTAATGAATCTGATAGCCATTCTATCTGTCATAGAGAACTGCAACTGTTAATAATTTACATACTCGCTGATGAAGAGAACGATACGAAGGTAACGTTGACATCCAACAACTTCATCTGTGTATTTCACTTTTTTTCAGGCAGTGTGTAATAACAGTCATGACGGACAAATAATTAACTGCCGGCCGTTGTGGCCGAGCGGTTCTAGGCGCTTCAGTCCGGAGCCGCGCTGCTGCTACGGTCGCAGGTTCGAATCCTGCCTCGGGCATGGATGTGTTTGATGTCCTTAGGTTAGTTAGGTTTAAGTAGTCCTAAATCTAGGGGACTGATGACCTCGGATGTTAAGTCCCATAGTGCTTAGAGAGAAATACTTACCTTGTAAGTGCCTGCACTAAATATAATGCTGTATAGTGGCACTGCTTTCAGTATGCTTACGTACACGAGGGTGGACCGTTTTCCTAATGCCTGGAGATGGCTTTAAAATACTTATTTCCTATCAGTTTTTGGTGCGGTCCTACAAGTGCATTGCATTTCTGGAATAAGCGTGACCATCTGAGCAAATCTTACACTAGAACATTTAATTAGTTCAAAAATGGTTCAAATGGCTCTGAGCACTATGGGACTTAACTTCTAAGGTCATCAGTCCCCTAGAACTCAGAACTACTTAAACCTTGCTAACCTAAGGACATCACACACATCCATGCCCGAGGCAGGATTCGAACCTGCGACCGTAGCGGTCGCCCGGCTTCAGACTGTAGCGCCTAGAACCGCACGGCCACTCCGGCCGGCACGAAAAGCGATGGTGAAACATATTGGTTCATACTCGCTGAAGAACAGCCTGCAGCGCCTAGAACCGCACGGCCACCGCGGCCGGCATTTGCATTTAATTAGTAGTATTACTTAACCGGTTTACACAGGATACATAGTGTAGGTTGTTCAGTCGTGTCTGACGTTGCTTCAGATAATTCGCAATGATTGTGTAATTGTACACACATTCTGCAGTAACTCATATGTTTATACTTAAGAGAACGGATAAACATTGCAAGAACGAGTACCATTAGTCATTAACCTCTGTTGCGGACAATGTGTTCGCCTGGGAGACGCATTGCAGCTATTGTAGAATTATATACGTGCAGTCGAATATTAATTGGAACATTGTGTAAAATGGATAGGTGGTGACTATTTCTTTTGCAACGAGCTTAGTCCCTCGTACATCCAGCGTCATCCATCTCAGTTCTAGAGCATGTTCATTTGTTGTTTCACAACTCGTGGGCCTGGAGACCTATTTGACATCACATGTCGCTCCAGAACTGTGCCATCATGATCAGATGCTCTTCTTTCGGACATGAGGATGTAATCGTGGTGCGCAAAAGTTGCCTGTCCTCTTTCCGATCACAAACATCAGGGAGAGAAGGGGTAATGGCGCGGGGTGTGTTTGACTTTGCTGCAAACTATGTATGTGTGTTGAAGGCTGTTCTTCAGCGAGTATGAACCAATATGTTTCACCATCGCTTTTCGTGCCGGCCGGAGTGGCCGTGCGGTTCTAGGCGCTACAGTCTGAAGCCGGGCGACCGCTACGGTCGCAGGTTCGAATCCTGCCTCGGGAATGGATGTGTGTGATGTCCTTAGGTTAGTTAGGTTTAATTAGTTCTAAGTTCTAGACGACTGATGACCTCAGAAGTTAAGTCGCATAGTGCTCAGAACCATTTTGAGCTTTTCGTGTCTTAGTCCTCACATCTCCAATTCGAAAGGAGGCGCTACATTATTAGTTGAAAGGGAAATGGAAACGGAAATCTTCTAAGTAGCCAGATGTGCACTATGACGGGAAATACCGCAAAACTATTCGCACAGTTTGTAATCGAAATGGACATTGAATTTTTTGTTGCGCTCATAACCTACAACATTTCATGTAATCTTACGTCTGCTCGGAAGGTGCATTTTAAATTTCGGCAACTTGGCTCTCTCACGTAAAGATACAAAAAGATACCAAGGGCAACAGATATATTTGTCAAACATTCAGACTATACGAAAAAGAACTTTCGCTAATAATTGGAACAGCTTGATGTACATAGCCTGCCACGTCCAACGGGCATAAAGAGACGGTGCAGTTATTTGCCGTTGACTTAACAACCTAACGGCCAGTTATTGGCTGCCTGTCATTTTTAGAATGAAATCTATATTGAGGGTAAGTTATATTCAATGGTGCACTGATTTTATTATTTACTATTGTAACGCATCTTTTCCAAGTTGATTGGAATGAATTGTCGAAGGAGTAATTATACCATCCGAACTTTTGTCCAGGGAGTCATTTTACGTGCTTCAGTTGCGATGGATCTTCGTAGTCTCTCAAAACAGGGCCACAGTGTGGTTCGCGAATTTTGTGGCAGCTGGAATAAACTGTGCTGTTTTCGTAAAATCTATAATGTTGGATTTTGGAGTGAATTTCTAAGTTCCATATCATTGAACTTTCATCCATTTGTTTGTTGAGCTCACTGGACATTGTTAGAAGCCGTTTCGAGGTTAAACGAAATTCAGTAGTAAGAACTTGCAATTCTTCGGATCGGTAAAGAGCAGGGAGCAGTTTATCAATCTGTTGACGGTTTAATACTACTTCGTGTGAAAACGAGATGGATACCCTTGTGAGAAAGGTATTTCAGTAATGCAGTTAAGCAGACGTGTATGGGTGGCTTTCAAATAACGTTTGCTATCATGTCTACAGTGCTAAATCCTACTTCTTGTGGAAGGCCTTTAACATCACTAAGGACGCTGTGCAATAAAATTCGGATATAGTCTTGCCTATCTAATATGCTCGGTCGGTACAGCTGGCCGAGGGCTAATTCATGTTTCTTTTTTTTTTTTTTTAACGAATATTAGACTATAGATTGAGGGGACGATAGAGATACGCTTGAAGGTCTAGGTTTTGAGCCATTCTCAGTTTCCGACAATCATTCAGGCCTTGCGTGCGTGGAAATTGGAATCGCCGCTGCAGCTGCGGACTGGCTCCGTCCAAGGTCAACAACAAGCAACTCCGCAAACGCTTGTTAGATTTTCTAGTTTGAAGCAATGCTCGACTGAACTTACGCGCTGCACCACAGCTGTGTAATGCTCAATCCCAAGAATTTTTATTTGTTAGTTTCTTTTATTTTTTTATGTAACCTTTTTCAGTAAGTGTAGACTCTTCGCCTACATTTTCACAAATTTTACAGATAATTACATGTTGATTCTCTCTGCCAGCGAAGTTTCTCATCGTATTTCCAAGTTTGTGGGAGTGCGTGCAGAGGAGCTGCTGATAAGTGGGTTCATATGTAATCAGAAGTATGACGTAACGATGAGGTGTGAATATCTTAGTTCGTATTTTGCCGCAGTACGTAGCGATGTATCCGAATTTAGTCGGTACTAAAATTTCACTGTCATGTTTTTATGACCCACTACGGCTGCTTATAGGTATGTACGAGCTATGAGATTCAAATAAAATCCAACACGTATTTACGAGAAAGCAGTAGGCGACACATTGAACTCTCGAATAACTGATTGACTGGTTGATTTGTGGTCGTAACTGTTCTCGTAACTGTCGTTGTTTTTGTTGTGTTCAGTTAACTTACTTTGCCACTGATAGTCTGTACCATATTTTTTGAATTTACCGAGGGAATTGTTCCAGCTAATTAAACGGATGTACGGTTGCACTACTTTTAATCTTTTAGTAGACAAAAGAAATTAACTCTCGTCCTGAATTCTACGGTTGGAATTAAGTGCAGATTGTATTAAGACATAAAAATGTTTTGCAGTAATTAAGACACTAGCCTAGTGAGGAGAAAGAATACAGTCCACTTACTCTATTCGAGCAATATACACAGTCAGATTCTTGTGACGGTTTCTTTTCCTATCGTCGCCCGACTAATGTTTGATTCGTCTTTAATGAGCTCAATATCAACAACATTTTGAATACAACATAAAAATTAAGGACTTAGTAACCCCCAGAACTGTGTTGGAGATAGTCCCTTATTACGAGTAAATATGATCGTAAATCATTCCCACTAAATAAACTTATAAACTCCCGCTTTTGCGTAAGGCTACGCGATTTTTTTAAAAAATAACAGCAACGTTCTGTATATTTAAGCTGACATAGCACATAATACGGCAGAAATATTGAAACAACTCTTCAAGTATTTGCCACTACTTCGTCCAAAGAGATTCAGGCCGTTTTGCAGAAATATGGCTCGAGTATATTTGGTCCCTTTCGGGTTGTGTGTGGTCTTCTGGATGTTGTGCTATGTGGCATTTGTTATTATTGGGATTTTAGAGCGTTACGTGTATTCACAAACGTTATGTTGCAATGCACCTGCAATGAAACATGTCGCTTTCCATAAGCATATAGCGAGACCTAAACATATACTGTAATTACTGTAACAATTTAGTAATTCCATATCCTAAATCCGGAATACAGAGTATTACTGACTAATTAATAAACTGAAGGCTGATAAAAGAGCCAAGCAGTGAATCTCGAAACCTGTTAGTTAGGCATATAATGAAGTGTAGCGTTAGCTGTCCCACACCATTGCGAGGTTACGACTGCATTAAAATGTTATCCCTCTGACAGTGGCCTCAAGGAAGCGCGCAGCAGAGGAAGTTGTGGAATGCTTACTTTTCAGCTTCAGTCCGTCGGCGTCGCAGGGCATTTTGTCGAGGACACACTTTATGTGGCGCTCGACTGCAGCTCGGTCCGACAGATAAGCTGACCAATCGGCGTTGATAAATGCGGTGAGAGACGGGTCCTGATGGCCTGCAGCGGCGGCAGCAACAGCAACAACAACAGTGGCGAATGCAGCCAGCGGCAGGAGCTCGCGGCACGCCCACATCCTCACTGCTGTCAGAAGAGCGGCGAATGCGCACTGCCTGGCCTCTTATACCGCCGTTAACGCCAGCCCGCCGCCGAGCGGCGCAATAAGAAGGCGACTTGCCTCCCAGCCGGTCCGCTGCGATTTTGCCCTCCTCACTGCCCCCCCTCCCCCCCTTTTCCTTACCAGCACAGTTTTTCTGGTATTATCGTGAGATTCTAAGAACTGCGTCACGGTAACATTTCTTTCCGTAGTAGAGCATTGACCTCTGTCCCAACAATTTTTATTATCAGAAACATCCACGTGTTGAAAAGGAGTCGAGGAAAGCTAGATTTCAAAGCTCCGTCGACATCGATGTAATGTTACAGAATTTAACTAACCTCATTTTTGCGACTGACTATACTCAGTATTGAGAACAGTGACAATGTGAGACGTTCCGTGTTGTTCCTTGATTTCCTGTGTTTGACATTTTATTAATTAACTATTCGTCTTTTTCGCAGTTAAATCTCGCAGTTTTCCACTAAACAAACTTTTGATGGATCATTATTCTCGTTTCACCTTAATATTACAGTAAATAGGTCTTTCGTTGTGACAAGAGCTCAGTAGCGACGAAGATTGTTGGGTTGGAGAATTACAATATTCGCAGACTGTCATAGGATTTCACTCCTGGAGACTCTATGAAGAAGTTTAAGACTTAACTCATATTGGTTCATGGTCTGCCAGTTAGAAAATGTGCGCTCCATATCTTCTTGCTGGCCAGCCGGTGTGGCCGAGCGGTTCTAGCCGCTTCAGTCTGGAACCGCGCGACAGCTACGGTCGCAGGTTCGAATCCTGCCTCGGGCATGGATGTGTGTGGTGTCCTTAGGTTGGTTAGGTTTAAGTAGTTCTAAGTTCTAGGGGACTGATGACCTCAGAAGTTAAGTCCCATAGTGCTCAGAGCCATTTGAACCATTCTTCTTGCTGGAAAAATACTGAATATGAAAATTACATAAACTGTATTGCGTCGAAAATAACCTGCCATCGCATAAAGCCGCACTGCTAAATTTCGAGGAAGGTAAAAAAACAAAAAAGCATGAAAATAACCCACACAAAGATTGAGAGAATAAAAACTACCAAAAATTTATTTGTACTTACGTGTAAGACTTAGGTATGTACCATAAACATTTGTTCCAACATTTGATGCAACACATGGGTAACATATATTGTATTATTTACCCTCGTGACTATTAGTACCGGTATTCACTCCATCACTCTCACTCCTATCATTTTCTTTATTATCTTCCTGCAGTGCGTCTCTTCCCACAGTACGTCATCCCCAGTGCCACCCAGCGCATTATTGAACTCCTTCATGATGGACTCTGATGATGTTGAGGACCATGCAGTAAGAATCCACTCGCACCATATGGTGTAAGGACGTGATCTTCTTCCAGGAGCCAATCTGAATACATTTTTCTGATGTTGTCCTTGAACGGCTTGTTTATCTACAGTGAAGAGCCAGAGAAACTGGTACACCTGCCTAATATCGTGTAGGGCCTTCGCGAGCACGCAGAAATGACCGAACACGACGTGGCACGGACTTGGCTAATGTCTGAATGAAGTAGTGCTGGAGGGAATTGACACCATGAATCTTGCAGGACTGTCCATAAATCCGTAAGAGTACGGAGGGGGGGCTAAACATCTTCTCTGAGCAGCACGTTGCAAGGCATCCCAGATATGCTCAATAATGTTCAATGTCTAGGGAGTTTGGTGGGCAGCGGAAGTGCTCCTGGAGCCACTCTGTAGCAATTCTGGAAGGGTGGGGTGTCGCATGCCCTGATGGAATTGCCCAAGTCCCTCGGAATGCTCGTTGTACATGAATGGATGCACTGATCAGACACGATACTTACGTACGTGTCATCTGTCAGAGTCGTATCTAGACGGGTCAGGGGTCCCATATCACTCCAAATGTATACGTCCCACGCCATTACAGTGCCTTCACCAGCTTAAACGGTCTCCTGCTGACATGCAGTGTCCGTGGATTCATAATGATCTCTCCACATGTCCATCCGCTCGATACAATTTGAAACGAAATTGACCCGACCAGGTGACAAGTGTCCAGTCATGAGCAGTTTAATGATGATGTTGACGGGCCCAGGTGAGGCATAAAGCTTTGTATCGTACAGTCATCAAGGGTATACGAGTGGGCCTTCGGCTCCGGTAGGCCCATACCGATGATGTTACGTTGAATGGTTCGCACGCAGACACTTGTTGATAGTCCAGCACTGAAATCTGCAACAATTTGCGGAAGGGTTGCACTTTTGTCACGTTGAACGATTCTGTTCAGTCGTTGTTGGTCCCGTTTTTGCAGGATCTTTTTCTGTTTCCAGGGATGTCGGAGACTTGATGTTTTACTGGAATCCTAATATTTACTGTACGCTCGTGAAATGGTAGTACTGGAAAATCCCCACTTAATCACTGCCTCTGAGATGCTGTGTCCCATCGCTCGTGCGCCACTATAGCACAGTGTTCAAACTCACTTAAATCTTGATAACCTGCCGTTGTAGCAGTAGTAACCGATCTAACTACTGTGCCAGACATTTGTCTTATATACTGTAGGCGTTGCCGACCGCAGCACCGTATTCTGCTTGCTTAATAGCTCTGGATTTGAATACGCATGCCTATACCAGTATCTTTGGCTCTTCAGAGTAGTACCTGCAGTTTGAAGTCATTGCTGTAGGTATTACGACAAGATCTGTGTTATGTACAGCAAATTTATCTTTTACTTCAGCAGTTATATGTCCCTTAAAAGCATCTAAAACTAGCATGACTTTCCTGGCAAGCGTTGCCATAGGTCTGCAATTCCAAACACTAGACAACCAGTCATCCATCAGTTGCGTTGTCATCCAGCCCTTTTCTTGGCAATGAATCACGGAGCCCATTAGGAAAGTTTGGTTTTAGCATGGTTTATCTCTTCACAGTGATGCAACGGGATAACTTTCCTCCAACGGCCGTAGCAGCTAACATCACAATTATTCTGTTTTTTTTTTCATTCTCGCTTCTTCTTACATACTTTTTATTCGTATCATGTGTAATGTTGTATTGCTCGGCATGTCAGAAAATATTGGCGTCTCCTCAGCATTGCCAATCTGATGAAAAAGGCATGGGTGACACCATCGCAACTGGATGACGTCATGCTGTAAGTTCATCAGCTTCTCCTCGAAATCTGCTGGCATTATTTGTGCTAGCGTAGTACTTTCGCCGGATAGCAAGGCCATTTCTCCGCATAAACCGATGACACCAACCAATATTCACACGAAATTCTCATTGTTGGCCACTAAAGTCTTTTGCGATATTAAAGACATTCAGTTGGACAATTTCTCTTGAGATTGGCATCCCATCTTTCCTCTTATCTTGCACTTAGGAAAGAACCCTAACTTCAAGTTCGGCCTACTTGCCACATTTCAGTCGCCTGACCGACTTTTACATTGAAATTGCCTCTGTCCATTTTTCTTCTGAAGGAACTCATTGTCGTTCATTAGGTTCGTCCAGTCCATACGTACTTCCGGCCTCTCTGTTGGTTGTGGTTTTGGCATAACTTACAAATTTCATCGTTACTGTGCCAAATTACTTGGCTCGATGGTGGTTTTCGCTCTGAATAGTCGTTAATGTCATAAATCAGGCTTCCTTACCAGCATCCAACTGAAATTGAATTATAAGCTAACGGACTATAATGACAGACCTTTATAACGTTAACGTCAGTAAAACACCGGTAGAAATTTGCATTGTTGCGTTATAAAGTGCCTTGTCGCCAGGTTCTGCTACAAACGGCTGTTGTATTGTTGGAGATTAGCTTAAATATTGGACAGCAGTTGTTTGAAAAGACAAGGTATTGGATATAAAACGCACCCTAATTTTCCGTGTGTGAAATTTGGATAAAAAGTGCGGCATATTATCGGGTCAATATGATCTATGAAAATAAAACTATCCACAACCATGTGTTGCTGACCTACACCGAGGTGATGCGCATAGACAGTTTCTCAGACAACCATACTCTCCTCATTGTCTTCAGTAGAGGACATAAGTTTCTACTTAATCATCTCTTACCAAATAAAGATTAGTATTTTTTCGCTCGAAGGCTAGGTTCATGTCTTTTAAAATACACTATGATTTTGAAAAATAGGTCAAACTGTGGGAGATGTTGACGGATAGGATAAGAAATACATAAATGGTAAAACGATGTAATATTCTATACAATGCTTTCCAGTGTAAAACGCGTCGCCATATTACTCAGTGTTGTCAGAAGCCGTCATTGCCTTCCCCGGATTTACGCACAAGCCCCTACGTACACTGATCACTCATTTTAAACCAAACTACCATCCAACATGCATCCGAATGTCTTTATAGACATCATGAATGCGTTTTTCATTGCCTGCGTATCTCGGAGCTTCGAAAGAGAACATTTTTCGCATATACTCCTGGGTTGGATACAGGTCTTCATACCGTTTATTTGGAGCTGTATTACCTTACGCGGTTTATCGATTGGGAAGATGATATCCAGGTTGTACTGTGCGGTGCTTCTCAAAGTACGAAAAATCATCAAAAATTCAATATGTCTTTTCAGACATCGTTGTACACAACTACCAGTTTAGGTGAAATTGCTCCTCGCGGTATTATATAACTGAAGAACAGAGGCGACACGTTACATTTTTTATATTATTTCCAATTACAAAAGTGAAAGTAATTAATTTTACTTATCTCGTTTTGTTGAAAACGTGTAAATTTTCTTCTCATTGTAGGCACAGTGGTCTAGAGGTAAGACAGATTCCTAATGGATGCAGAAAGATATTAGGTTTTTCAACTGTAGAATTTCTTTAAATCTGTAATAAAAGTTGCAGGTTTTGCTGTTCACAAATATCACATTTATTGCACGCTTTCAAGTAATTATCCTTCAGGTAAGCTTATTGTAGATACACCGCTAACGCAGGGAAAGCTTGTTACGGAACCAGCAATGACTTAGCACGTTGCTACCAGCCTCCAACAACAGCCACCTCACAGAACCAGCAAATAGTACAGATTACGTACGTATCAGAGTGATTCTTTTACGTAGCTATTGACCTACCTGTTGATGACATTTTCTGTGAAATTTTATAATTCATAATTTTAATTTCGATAACGTCAGGTGAACTCATTGTTCAGTAATTACGATTATTTTGAAATAAATAAAATATATATAATAAGTAAAACGATGCTTCTAAAAATTAGTCATTATCATTTATGCCTGAACACGTACTTTGGATATAAGTGCACAAAACCTATCGTTAAAACAATATAAATGCAAGATCACAATTTTAACTCTGTGGAATTGTGTCCTGAATTCATCGCACGTATTGAATACTCCAGTATGTGACAAAAGAAGGGCCATTGACCAGTTCCATTACAAGGTGCACCACCATGTAGTAGCCACATGACTCCATCGAACAACCAAAATCTCTTGTTTCAGCAGGGGAAGCAGTATGTGTCGCAAGCGGTGCTTGATGCGCCTCGCCTCGAAGCGGGTAGCTTTATTGATTTCTGTAGTCCATTGAAATACTGTCTACAGACTGTTGTTCGGTATGCTTAAAATCAGCTCTAGCACGGAACCATACTTTTTGCGGGCAGTTATTCATTAGAATGTTCTTGTCCAATATTTTCTCAGGGATCGCCTCCCGGAGTACGTTCTCACTGTTCATAATCACCCTGTAAGATGTTCAACCATTTCGTCCAGAACAGTTCGCGCTGATATGTGAGGCTGTGTGTATGCTTTCTCTATGGGTTAATGGATTATTCCAGGCAATTCCAAATATTTTCAGTGTTATTAAATCCCGTAAATTGTAAGGTGGAACAGATTGCTCCTGAATGCTATTCATGCAAGGCAGTTTACCACGTAAACATGAGAATTGGCGTTATGAAAGAGGAATTTGGTAAAGCTTCGGTCTTCACTAAAACAACAAAACTTCCTTGTCGACCATCTTTCCCCAGCCTTTCTGATTCAAGTTACTTATTACTTCAGCAGTGCGATCTGTTTCGTAGTAGTTGACATAAATTCAAAAAGTCACAGGATCGTTAGCTTACAACATTCCACGCAAACACATCTTGCGGAAGTCTTTGTACGATCAACGAAATGGAGCATCTGATAATCAGACGGAATGTGACTCCAGTGACTGCATAAAACCTTTCCAATCTTCCACGGTTCAATGTTGATCTGGTTCCGTCCGTTGAAACCTAATCGCTTTGGGAGCGGTAGTGAACAAAGCTCTTCCGTGTGCTCTTCTGCCAGAAGTATCCATAAGATGCTGTTCTCTTTGGAGTGTTCGTTCGAATGCTGGTTATGAAGGACCAGCATTGACGTTCTCAACAATTCCCGTCTTATACTGAAGCTGTTTCTAGACACAGGCTGAGACTTATACTTCCGACGCCAGTTCGTGATGAGCATCTTTCGGCTACAGATTTTAGTTCTCCTCGGAGATACGGATGTCTGCCATATCTAGCTGAAACATAGGACAACGTGTGACACTACAACTGCGAAATCGATCACTTCGTTCCCAGAATGGCGTTTGATACGTCCGAATACAATCACCACCTTTTATCACTCCGTTACATCGGCTTTCATCATATGTGTCGAACGAGACAGGTATCGTTATGTACCACATACGAGGATACAATGATCAACAGCGGTTGACTGTCCAGTAAACTAGTACGTATTAAATTCCATTAATGCTAAAGCGAGAAAAGTTCCCCGTAGAACCAGAAAAGGCAAATAAATAATTTTATTCGGGTTTTCATAAGGGATGTGACTAACGAAATAATTTATTTCTGATTCTGATAATGAAATAACAAATTTTTGTTCAAGCTCTTTAATCGTTGTAATAAGGAATTAGTCCAGAGACACGTAAACAGTGAAATTCCGAATAATATAACCCTTCGTCGTGCGTCTATGGGGCCGTATTTTCAGTTGGACAATGACCGTTCCGCCGATATAACTGCAGCCTGTAACAAGCGTTCTTTTTCCTTATCTTTACGAACCCTTCATGGCACTTCAGCAGCAGACGTCTGACTTTTACTGCAGTGAAATAAAATGCTATAGTCAGATGCATTCAGTGGGGACAAACGTCAGTTTTCTCAGTGTACATACATTGGACAAAAAGCGTGATTATCTTTCCATAAACATAAATACGTAATTTTTGGAACTTCATGTGTGAGCTATATGTAACACAGATAAGGTATTTTATTTTCCCCTTCTGATGTGAAATCTCGAGGAAATGGTTTGTAGCAATATCACATTTATGACGTAGTTCTATTTTCTTGATCTGCAGTTATATCGAACGATACAGTCTTCCAAAGATGGTAAATTGTAGATGACCGCTTATTACTTGCTTCAGTAATCGCAACTGAAAAGGGTCTACAGCTATTATATGTGCTGTTCGTTCAGCGTGCACACCTCACGGGGTAACGTCTTCTGCGGGAATAATAATGAATGTCAAACTGAACGTACCGTTACCTTCAGTAAGCAACTAACTTTTACCTCCAGTAAGAAAAGCACCGCACGAAAGGAACGATGAGCTTAATAACAGTTTAGAAAATTCTACATCTTCATCCATACTCCGCAAGCCACCTGACGGTGTGTGGCGGAGGGTACCCTGAGTACCTCTATCGGTTCTCCTTTCTATTCCAGTCTCGTATTGTTCGTGGAAAGAAGGATTGTCGGTATGCTTCTGTGTGGGCTCTAATCTCTCTGATTTTATCCTCATGGTCTCTTCGCGAGATATACGTAGGAGGGAGCAATATACTGCTTGATTCTTCGGTGAAGGTATGTTCTCGAAACTTTAACAAAAGCCCGTACCGAGTTACTGAGCGTCTCTCCTGCAGAGTCTTCCACTGGAGTTTATCTATCATCTCCGTAACGCTTTCGCGATTATTAAATGATCCTGTAACGAAGCGCGCTGCTCTCCGTTGGATCTTCTCTATCTCTTCTATCAACCCTATCTGATACGGATCCCCACACTGTTGAGCAGTATTCAAGCAGTGGGCGAACAAGCGTACTGTAACCTACTTCCTTTGTTTTCGGATTGCATTTCCTTAGGATTCTCCCAATGAATCTGTCTGGCATCCGCTTAAACTACATTAGAATCTTTTTTAAGCATGGCTGCTGCAGCAACTGTGCAAATGTGAGATATGGAATAATAATAGCCACCAGTTGCAGAAGGTAGTTGTCAAAAGCTCTTGACCTAGGTTTGAACTCATACAAATAGGACTTCTTCAGAAGTCTTATTACCTAGAAACCAGTATAAAATTTTAAAAGATACGTACATGTATCTGTTAGCAGCCGTGGGTACCTGGGATGGTACAAACTGGGCATGGCGGCAGCAGCAACTGCGCAAATTTGAGATAAGGAATAAAGATAGCCACCGGTTGCGGCAGGTAGTAGTCAAAAACTCTTGACCTAGGTTTCATCCCATATAAAGGGGCCTTCCGCATATGTCTTATTACCTAGAAATAAGTATAAAATTTTAGAAGATTTTATTCCATATATTACATTTGCAGATTTGCTGTTGCAGCCATTATTAAGACTCTAACGTTTGTACCTGCCCAGGTATCCAGTGCTGCTACCAAATACATGGATGTATCTTTCAGAATTTTGTATTGGTTTCTGCGTAACAAGAGTTCTGAAGGAGGACCATTTATATGGGTTGAAACCTAGATCAAGAGCTTTTGACTGCTACATTCCGCAACTGTGGCTGTTTTTATTCCATGTATATCCTACATTACTTCCTACCTCAGGATACGTTTGGTCATAGAAAACACCAGGATAAACGTAAAAATAAGACGATATCCTACCAACTATGAAACATGTTGACGATTTCACGAGCAAATGATCTGGGTAGTTACATAATAGGTTTGGAGGGAACACTGAACGATAAGGCGTTTAATTCCGCTTTAGATGACAATTAGTCCAGTCAAATAGCGGATATACCTTGCAAAAGGTGGGGTAGAAGAGTATATTTTTTCAACTCGTTCATATGGTTGGAAAGATTAGAAAACAGAGTTTTGCCAACAAAATTTCGCTTGGGAAAACTTTCTGCGGTCAAAAAACTTGGAAAATTTCGGCCTTTTTTCAGTTTTTTCAAAATATTCCATTTTTTTGCTCCTATCGCTTTAACATCTAGTTTCTTTTTTAAAGAGCACAAAATTCTTTACAAATTTGATTCTTGCCATTTTTTTCTACTCCCAATATCTAAGGCGCTACAGCGCCTCAAACAATACCAATTTTTCAAATTTTGATTATACTGGCAAGATACCTTATTTCTGAACACTATTTTTTCAGTTTCCGTTTGTGTTTTATAAATACATTATACATCATGTTATATTCTGGAATTTACCACCTCACTTTCAGGTATTCAATTTCTCTGTATGCAACATGAGGATTGCTGGGCACCCAATTATTATGATTCTTACATCACTACCTGAAGTTCAGTATGGGCCACCTCAGCCCTGGTATTTGTAAAACTATAAATATAAAAATACATCATTAAGAGACATAGACATACACACACGCACACGCACGCGCGCGCACACACAAACACAGAATGAATTGTCTCAGGAAACTGAACTATTATTAGCTGCAATAGGCAAACTAATTAGGTAGGTAATTATTCTTGTGTATAAAAGCCACACAGCTGACATTAAAAATAGGTAGCTTTATTACAATTAAAATGCATTGTCGGTTACTAAAAAATGTTGACAGTTCTGGGTGTGTAATACTTGTAATATCGCACTTTAGCGCACTTGAGACAGATATGAGCATCACTTCCAACGTTTTGATGGGCCAGGTTCCTCAGTGTCACCAGAAATACCTTGAGTTACGGATTCAGGGTCTGTTCATAGAGTTGATCCCAAATTGACCTCTTCTTTAAACAGCGAGTCAGCCTCAGCAAGTTCGTTGATTTCGTCAGCGGTTTCCTCAACATTCTCCATAACATCATCTTTACTGTCTTCATATACAAATTTTGGCACATTTTCTCAGTTGACCCCAATACATTTCTTGCAAATTGAAGAACATTTCAAACCCGCTTTTCTGCAGGATCACTCTCCGCCACAGTTCAGCTTGCATGAGCATGAAACTATGTGAAGAAGTGCTTCAGGTGCTGGATCTTGGCTCATTATAACGGGTATTGGACAGTGGTCACTGTGATTCCAGCCCCATTTCTCAGGAGGTTTCCAGTTTCCCATCCAACTTTAGACTTGTTGGTAAGTCAGCAACGAATGATGTTGTGCAGCATCTTGTGTAGGTGGCAACCGTGCAAGATTCAGTTTGCTTTTTGTGGCAGACTTGGTGAATAGCTGGTACCGCAAATGGTCTAGTGTGTGGGAACTGCTGACACCTCCACTATACAATGCGATAGTAGCCTGTTCTCCTGCTGTTATTATTTCTTCACGGGTAGCATGTGGTTTATTGAACGTGCAAAGCGCTGAGGTTAGGTGTTTTCGCAACAATTTTTCCTTGACCACAAAAAGCGGATGTTGTATCACATCCAAAAAGGCGTGAGTGAACAGAATATATTCACTGTCAAACTTGTAAGATGCAGTGGAAATCGACTTGTCTTCTGCATTTCCTGGCTTTAAGAAAAATAAGTTTTCAATGCCTTGCCCCAAACCGGTCATGAGCACAAGCAGGTCAACATCTCCTACAGTGAAAACACTTCCAAAATCTTTGGTTCTTGAAATGGCAGATGTTACAATCATAACGTCAGTATCTTCTTGTGCCTGGTGCACGTCAATGCTACACTCCAGAAATTCCTTTTTAAGAAGTGTGATCAAACGCATCTTGTCTCGTTCGTTGTACAAGAACTTGTCCTGAGGGACTAGGTTCACCATCTCTGATTCAACCACAACGTCAACCGAAGAATGTTTTTTGGACCTACGAATCCTCTCAGCACTCTTTGTGCTACATTTGTCTCCCTCAAATGGATACCCATCAAATACAATAGCAAATTGAGATCCAAAATGACGTTGCAGCTAAGAAACATAGCTTTGGGCTATTGACTTGAAGCAAACATTTCGAGTCCAAGTCACTTTGTGGATAAGGTACCCTCCCTCAATGACAAAAAATTTACTCGATCCACTTGACTTCACATCTTCCACTGGAACGAAGGCATTGTAGAATGAAGATCTTGTTCCTTTTCGCATGCCTTTTTCTGAGAATAGGGACATTGGGTAAGGAGCAAGTTCATATTTCAGAAAGGCTTTTAACTCTTCTTCACTTTGTTTCATTAAACAAATCCTTTGGAAAAGAGTTAAAGGATCAACAGGAGTAATTTTAGTGCTCCCAGCTTTTACAGAAATGAACGCAGAAAGGAGAGTCACAACTTCATCTTTTCTACGGAACTTTACATCGTGGAAATTGTCACCAACTATTCTTTTCATGCCTTTTCCCCCTTTTCGTGACACATATGACAATCAACATCCTCCGTTCCGACAACACCACTGCTGATAGACATTATAAAATCACTTTCAGGGAAGGGAGGGTGCACTGAAAACCAATCACGACGCTTACGCAAGTCTATGCCATCTCATTCGATGCGACAACTTCCTGCATCTACATGCTGTTCTGAAGTTACTGCGCTCACTTCGGAATACGACTCAATTTCTTCACAAATGTTCTGCATGTGAATCATACCCAATGTCCATCCGACGTGAATGTGATCGTAGTTACTGAATATGATGCTGTTTGTCCTGGCCCTGCAGCAGAGTGAGATGGTAAATTCCAATTAATAACATGATGAGTAATTTGTTTATACTACACAAATAGAAACTGAAATAACAGTGTTCAAAATTAGGTAATTTGCCACTTTGCTCGAAATTTGAAAAATTGGTATTTTTTGACGCGCCGTAGCGCTTTAGATATTGGGAGTAGAAAAAAATGGCAAGAATCAAATTTGTAGAGAATTTTGTGCTCTTTAAAAAAGAAAATAGACGTCAAAGTGATAGGAGCAAATGAAACTGAGATATTTTGAAAAAACTGAAGAAAGTCCGAAATTTTCGAAGTTTTTTGACTGCAGAAAGTTTTTCCAAGAGAAATTTTGTTGTCAAAACTTAGTTTTCTAACCTTTCCAACAATATGAACGAGTTAAAAAAATAACATCTTCTACCCCACCTTTTGTAAGGTACACGCTTTTTTTCTGACAGTTTCACTGGACTAAATGTGCTTCCAGTGGCGCCGGCATTACACCTAGTAGGAGACAGCGTGTTCCAAGATAATGCCCCCAATTACGTAGTTGCTAAATGTCAAAGATTGGTCGATCAGCACTTTCAACTTCTACACTTATAAGATTTTGTCTTCAGCACTGTGTAAATCACTTTCACGCTCCTCCAGCGGAAATTTGGATTTTCTGAAAGTGTCACGTGCAGATTTCATTGTGCTGATATTTCGATTTTGATGAGAAATTTTGTGTCATCGGCTTTTGTTTGTAACAGTTTTCTGGTGAAACAACCAAATGTCTGTTTTACAAAGAAACCTATAATTGAGTCTGTTCCAATATAAAAATCTTCAACAGTTTTTACTTCTAACACAGAAGCTAAAACTAAACTTAGTCCGATAAGGCTTCGGATGGCCCAAACGTATCGACTGATCGCAGTTTCAGTCTCAGCTGATGGTCGTCAATGGATGTGGATATGGAGTTGCCAGCTTTCGTGGCGCCGTGTTATTGTAATTGTACATTCACCATGAATACGACAGATGTTAAATTCTATTATGTTTGAAACATTGTGTGTCAAATAAAACAAACATACCTCATTTATTTTTGTTTAATGGAGGATTCAAGGCAAGACGGTGGCTTAACACATTTTGCCAACAGCAAGACTGATACTGCACAAAGCTTGATTTGGAAATGGTGATGTCGTTTCAAACAGGGTAGGCGACTTACTTTGTTGAAGAATCTTCCACAGGCGTACGGACCATTAATTTCTTATGGATGGAAATGTGCTACTTTCTATTCCACATTTTAATTCGTCTTTATGAGACCGACAGCCTGCGAAAACATTCCAAGGGTCTAATGTTCCAGTGAATGAATGGAGAATTGCTTTTGAAAACAGTGTCGCATTACAGCAATAAGTGACGGCGTGATCTCATTTCTTTGAATAAAACTGATCTTCATATGTGTCAGTTGTTACCTGCAGTCTCACGTGACTTTCCAATGTATTTGTGATCTTTTTGGTGCCTGTCATGGAAATTCTCCAGGCATAGATTAAGAGAAATTTGATTTTCATTCATCTGGATTCGATAAAAATAGAAAAGCTCTCTGTTTGAGGCAGTCAGATGACAATTTTGTTTCTGGATAAAATGTTGTTTTGCGGGTGGAACATTTAAGTTACAGCATCCAGCTGTATTAAATGTCTGCATCCAATTTTTATTTTACATTTTAGGCCATTGTCGGAAAAGAAAAAGTTTAGAGAGCTACAAATTATCTCATTAGCTCATCACAAATTAAGATTTTAAACATGGCTGAAACAGCAACTGTTGAAATTCTTCGCGGTAAATGATAACAGCCAAACAGTTGCAGGATAAAGATTTATTAAAACCCTTGACCACGGTTTTGGTATCTCTAAATATACCTTCATCAGAAGTAAAATACACTAAAATCACATCCTGCTGTAGATATACATAAAACAATCGTGCCAAAGGCGTCGTCAGTAGTTAAAACATCATCTCCATTTTTACAACATAATTATGAACAGTTTGGCTGCTATCGTTTACCGTGAACTCATCACACAGACTCCTCCTGCTCCAAGGTCAACCCATCATCGCACCAAAAAAGTTTCGTTCGGTTACTGATGTGTGTCACAGCTTGTTACTTGAGTGATGCCGGCCGCGGTGGTCTAGCGGTTCTAGGCGTTCAGTCAGGAACGGCGCGACTGCTACGGTCGCAGGTTCGAATCCTGCCTCGAGCATGGATGTGTGTGATGTCCTTAGGTTAGTTAGGTTTAAGTAGTTCTAAGTTCTAGGGGACTTATGACCACAGATGTTGAGTCCCATAGCGCTCAGAGCCCTTTGAACCATATGAACTTGAGTGATATTGCCGACACACATTAAGGAAAAGCTAGTTATTCAAGAATGATGAAAACTGCTACGAAAGTTCGTATAAATCGAAACGACTGCTGCAGTACTCGTTTGGCAGAGGATATTTTCTCCAACATAATGACAGGTTTCTGAGAAAGGAACCAGTTTCCATCGATGTTCCGTTCACCCACTTACTGTCCTCTGTCATTACCGGACCGGTATGCGGAGGACGGAGGCGCAGACCCACATAGCCCTGTTTCCTGTCCCACTCTGGCTGTGAAAACCTTCTCCCTCTCTCTTTTTATGTACAATCTGTAAACTTTTTCTTGAGCAAGAGATTCCCTTGTAATTCTGAATTTGTCGAAGTCATAGTTCTGTATATTGATTAAGCACTACAGTGTGAGTAGCATAATGGCAGCCTTCGTCAAATTACGTCCTCCAGTTTTTAGTGATGTGTCAGAACTGTTTGTCGAATGAGTGAAGACCTTGTGGTCCAACTTTGGTGTTATCTCTGATTCCTTCGAAACGTAAGTTAGTAGTAACCAACACAGATGTAGTGGCTACAATGGTTGAGGAATCCTGGGCTTGATGAATTTGGTACCGCCGCTCTTTCCGCGCCAGTATACACGGTGATTCAGCAGCCCGTACCGCTATCGGTTTATACAACACCCATTGTTACAGCAGGTCCGCATAAATCACGAGCGAGATTTTCATATTCTCTCGCTCGCTAAGCGGAAACTGTTAGTCCTACAAAAAGATGAACAGTAACTTTTTGTAGAAAATTTAACACAATTAAATTTTGTACCGGGACATGTTTTAGCCGGAGACGACGGTTTTCGGGTTATTTAAGAACCATATAGACAAGTGTCCTTCAAACGCGCCTCCACCCCACACTCATCCTTCACCAGGCAAGATTTCTCGTATGCTGATCGTGACACTCCGTTCTGCCACTGTACAAAAATTTTCGATTACACGAACTGTCTCTATTGACTGGTCTATAACGCCACTAGCGTAGTCGACTGCTTTGTTAACATTATTAATTTATTTAAACGTGCCCGTCAGAGTAATGACAGAAAAACGACTTTTGTTAAAGTTTACGCTAAAACTAATTACGTTGACAATTCGATCCATACTTAACCCTTGCAAGCACATTAGTTTCGTAGTCAGAAGGCCTAACGAATTCAGTGATGTAATTGTTTTTTTATTCTGTTAAAATTCACGATATTGTTAGGTGAAGTTGACACAAAAGTAATTTTTACAATTACGACTAAGCCAGTGGCGTTACAGGGACAGTCATTGAAGACTAAAAAAAAGGATCGAATGTGGGAAATAATTGGTGCAATCGCAAATATTTGTATATTGGTAGGAGGGAGTGCCATGAAAAACATACTGGAAATACTGATTGGTGGGAGCTGAATGTGGGTATAGGGATGCGTTTGAAGGTCGCTTTTGAACGTTTTTCGTGAATGATTCAGAACTACGGTCTCTAGCGAAAACGTATCCCGGTACTAAATTGAACTACATTAAATTTCCTACAAAAAAGGTACAATTCTTTTTTTTCTGTAGGACTAATTGTTTTCACGTAGCGAGCGAGAGAATTTGAAAATCTCACCCTTTGCTTATGAAGGCCAGCTATAACACTGGGGGTTGCATAAAACGACAATGATGAGGCAGCTGAATCACCCTGTGTAATCCACGTGTTGCTTGCAGCATGCTTCCTTTTCTCTCCAGGCCGTTGCTCTTACAAGGCTCAAGAAAAACAGTACACACTAATGCGATACCTATCTCATAGATGGTCTGGTACATAATGCTAAAATAATTTAGCCATTTCTTATTTTTATTGAATTTCAAAATATCAGTAGTATGTTGTGCGGCTTACGCTTTGCCACGATGGTCAGTGAATACTTTTAGTTCATTGCAGTTCTTGTAATGTGTAAGCACTGAATTACGCCCATCGGCTGTAGTGTTGTACACATAACATCTACATATACATGGATACTCCGCAAATCAGGCTTAAGTGCCTGGCAGAGGGTTCACCGAACCACCTTCAAAATAGTTCTTCTCTATTACTCCAGTAGTGAACAATGTGTGGAAAAAATGAAAACCTATATCTTTCCTTGCAAGCTCTGATTTCCCTTATTTTATTATGATGATCGTTTCTTCCTATGTAGGTCGGCGTCAACAAAATATTTTCGCATTCGTAGAAGAAAGTTGGTGAGTGAAATTTCGTGAGAAGATACCGCCGCAACGAAAAACGCATTTGTTTTAAAGGCGTCCATCTACATCTACGTCTACATCTACGTGATTACTCTGCTATTCACAATAAAGTGCCTGGCAGAGGGTTCAATGAACCACCTTCATGCTGTCTCTCTACCGCTCCACTCTCGAACGGCACGCGTGAAAAACGAGCACTTAAATTTTTCCGTGAGAGACCTTATTTCTCTTATTTTGTCGTGATGATCATTTCTCCCTATGTAGGTGGGTGCCAACAGAATGTTTTCGCAATCGGAGGAGAAAACTGGTGATTGAAATTTAATGAGAAGATCCCGAAGCAACGAAAAACGCCTTTGTTTTAATGATAGCCATTCCAATTTACGTATCATGTCTGTGGCACTATCTCCCCTACTTTGCGATAATACAAAACGAGCTGCCCTTCTTTGTACTTTTTCGATGTCATGTGACGATCCAGATACTTGTGCCGGCCGCGGTGGTCTCGCGGTTCTAGGCGCGCAGTTCGGAACCGCGCGACTGCTACGGTCGCAGGTTCGAATCCTGCCTCGGGCATGT
This sequence comes from Schistocerca nitens, assembly GCF_023898315.1. NCBI lineage: Eukaryota > Metazoa > Arthropoda > Insecta > Orthoptera > Acrididae > Schistocerca > Schistocerca nitens. The sequence continues at coordinate 577,192,737 of NC_064614.1, read as the reverse complement.
ATGTGTGTGATGTCCTTAGGTTAGTTAGGTTTAAATAGTTCTAAGTTCTAGGGGACTGATGACCTCAGAAGTTAAGTCCCGTCATGCTCAGAGCCATTTGAACCATTTGAACCAGCCATCCAGATACTTGAGTCATTCTGCCACACTGCAGGGTGCACTGAAGGGTGCACATAGAACATTTGATGTCGATTTTCGTGTTAGTTTAACCACTATGAGGTTACTTAGCCACTATTACTCACATCATGAGCGGTACGAAGCAAACACTACAATTATATGTTAAGAAATGACACAGATAGTTTTCGAGTATGTAAATTCTTTTATTCTGTTAGGGAGAGTCAATTAGAAACGATCTCAGAGTATTCTCCGTCTCATTCTGCGCAGAACACATCATGCTGCCACCTTATTACATGCATACTATAGAACTGGTCGTTGTTTTGAACGGCAGCGCCAGTACCTGATTCTGCGGGACTGAGGATATTCTCCAGCCTCTGCGGGACTGGGGATATTCTCCAGCCTGAAGATGAAGGGCGAGATTCCCCTTATCCGGCTAAAATGAGGTAGTCAGGCCCGACCAGGCTGTTTTCAAAGGTGAGTCGTTTCCAGAGGGTGGAAGGTTTTCCTTAATACCCTTTGGGAACAAACTATTGAATACGGCAGCAGGCAGCAGCACCAGCACCAACTTTGTGATTGTTATTAGAATAGTAGTACCAGTCTTGACCTTCGACTTTGATGACGTCACTTAGTGTGTCAGCTCACATTTGACCTTGAGAGATAGGGTTGTGATACAGCTGAGGCAAATGGATGGGATATATTCAAGGTCACCCTCCACCCACCTCCTGCCTGCAAACGTGGTAAGGACTTCTGGTGTCAGGTTACACAATTCCGCAACTTCTATTTAAGGTCACTCTCCTTAGTCCTCGCCCTCTCCCTCCTGGATATCCCCTCACGCTTGAGGCAATGCCGGTTCAACACCACCCTGGCCTTGAGTGTCAGGTTATGCATTCTGCTCATGTATCGTTAACCCACTCCCCCCCCGTCCAGGCCTGCTCACACTTCTGAGGAAGGATCTGCTGGTTCTAGATGGGCAATGTACCCCTACCCACCTCCTTCATTTTACAGTTTTTCCATATTCTTCCACATGTCTTCGTATTTTCCTCATTTTTCCATGCTTTCTACACTTTTACTATTATTTATGTATTCTCCATATTTCTATCAGTTCTCGTATTTTTCATATTTTCTTCAATTTAACCCTTTCTTACACTGTTTTTTCAAGATTAAAGTAAATACAATGTACGTAGCACTACACGGCCATATATACGTACCTAAATGAACTCGCCCGTGGAATCACCAGATAAATGTGGCTCAAACCCTACCAGTGAGTTGCCAGTAAAGTAGGCAGCACTTCGAGTGTCTGTGACTGCCACCGCAGCTGCCACCAACCCTAGGCCGCATAGGAGAGCACGTAGCGCCAGCCCATCTCCCCCAAGAATCTGCAGTATTTTAACAATGTGAGATTAATCATCTCCAATGCAACTGACCTGGTTGCTGGAGGAAAAGACATTGGCACGAAATCAGGCACTTGAGTGTGCGAGGTTTGGGGGAGGGGGGGGGGGGAGACCGTAGGGAGGAAGGGCTGTCTAATGTACAGTCTGAGAAGAGGAATTTCTCTGTATGACGCATGTACAGACCATTTAGCCAGAGAAGTACCGCTATGCAGGCTATACACGCACTCTGTCAGAAAAAAAAGAGTTCTATATGTACATGGTTAACGTAGAATCTTCGCTGTCTCCCCTCAATTCATGCCATTCCCTAAAAAAAAAAAAAAAACTTACTCCCATGGCCACAACAGTGCGTTCTCCAGAGTCATGCCCCTAGGGGACTCGCCACTCTTTGGCGGATTCGTGCTTGGCTACCATGTGGACCCAGCCTTTGCAGCATCTTTTCTCTTCAGTCTGCATGTCTATCCTCTTGCTGTTCTCTTTCCCCTCCCTTGGGAACGTGTCTGCAATGTTGTTGGGTTCGGCATATTCAGTCGCCGATATCAGAACAGCCTCCTCACTTCTATTCTTCCTCCGCTTCGGCGTTTGAGTTTCGTTTTTTTCTTCTTCCTCCTTGTACTCTCCGGACGGCCATCCCATCAGTCTGGTGCGTAACAGGTAACTGGCTAACGCGTAATTCTCAGCCTCAGGTTGACAGGTAGGGTTCGCACCTACCTCCTGGTAAAGGCTAGGCCCAGGGAGGGGTGATTGCCTGAGCTGCTACCTTCCTCAATTGCCGATTAGTCCCTCCGTCAGGTGTTCGGGAGGTGTGATGTTAGATATGAACAGTCACATAGGCGGTTGCGGCCCCTTCTGAGGAGCCTCAGTTGGAAGGAGTGTGCCATCGGAGATGCTGGCAATCATGTCATGGAGTATTTTCTCGCAATGAACCAAACATCTTCTCAGTCTACATCTACTAAATTTAAACGAAATGAAGCTAACGATTCAAAGGCCCTCCCAGCTCCACCACGGTTCCTTGTGGTGTCACATACTGAAGACGGTCAGTGCCATTCTTAGACGAGAGCAGGATTTCACATGGCCAGCAACTGCATCAACACCTTTCTGAATAATAAACGCCTTCTCCCGCAGTTGTCCCACGTGTCTCGATAATGCGGGCTGTCGAGGCAGTTCGGGTGAAAGAAAGAGAGCCTCATCCGGTCGCTCGCAAGTCGTTGGCTAGTTGGAAATCCTGCTTTCCACAATCGGACACCTACAGTACTGTTCTTGCTACATCTCATGTCACGCCATGAAGGACATGGCTATACACACGTGCGGCATTATTTTTTGTATCGCGGTTGTGAAATCGCCTATTGCATGATAGTGTCTCCGTCTCCTGCTCCAGCTGTGCAACAAACCACCAAACTTTCGCCTGACACGGCGAAGTCACCTGCTACACAACTGGCAGGCAGGAAAAGACAGAAGGAATACTCCTGCGAAGACTTTCTACGTCCCTGCAGCCAACAGACATCTGAGTCTTCTTCTGCCAGCCAGAAAGGCTCCAAGAAGTCAATCAAAGGCAAACAGTCTTCTCCTTCACTGACTCAGAGGTGGTCTCTGACGGTGTCGCCACGTGATACCCTCGGCCGGCCGACCTCCGTGTCGCTGGTGCGCACCACCAACAGTTTTACTGCCCTGGACTCCACAGACTGACAGAAGGAGGATGCCGACGCCTCTGTAGACCTTATGGAGCAGGATCCTCCTGCCTCTGTGCCCTGTAGCAGCGAGTTTTCGAAGGCTGGGACTCGGCTGCCGCCGAGGTTACACCCCTTCATTTTTTCCACGTCATGACTCCCCTCCAGTGGACGTTCGCGGCCTTCGATCCAACAAAGAGGACTTACGGCTGCTCTTAGAGTCGCAGCTTCCGCTTGTCCTTTGCCTCCAGGAGACAAAATTGGCTCCTCAGGATCGCTTTGAGCTCTCGCATTTCATCCAGGTCCGCCTCGACCTTCCACCTGAGGATGGCATTCTATCTCGTGGGGCAGTCATGCAGCTCTACTGGGATGATGATCATATTCATAGGAAGTTTGTAATAGGAATTGCATACAGTGAATGACTACTCACGCATTTGTTGAGGAAGAAGCGTATTATTACTAGCCCTGGTTTGATCTTCCCAGATTTCGAAAAGGAATGTATTTTAACATGTGATGATAGCAATCATGAGGTGTGTTCCAAGTCAAGAAGTCAAGGGTAAGGAGCATCCAGTTGCTCATACTTTGCATGAAAGTTGAATAAGGCTGGAACAAAATACTCTCTCACTGAGAACGTGATATTAACCTCAATATATGGTGTGGCGTGCTTTAGATGATTCCTGTAGAGGAATAAATTTAAAATATTGATAGCTCACATAATATTGAAGTGGATGTTGGTTTCGAAAGCTCCATCAAGTAGACTGACATAAGGTGCTTTAAAACTGAGTAAATTTGACTCTGAAGTGATTCACAGATCAGGTAAGAAACGTTGCAATGACAATGAGCTTAGTGGAACAATTTGTGTAACCTGAGCTCTGGGTTCTAGCCTTGCGGAATGGCAGAGAGCACAAGCTGCTGATGCAAACTGTAGGCTATTCATAAGACAGCTGCAATTTGCTGTTCACAATGTAGGACGGCCTGGGCTGCACATGGTAGTGCCTGCTGCACTGTGGGAAGTAGTAGTAAAGGAAACATGCGGTCATGTAGTATCTGGGCACAGAGGTCATATAATCACAGGCTGGAAGGTAGCTGAACGTTGTTGGTGGATAACAAAGAAACAAGGTGTACATCCGTATGTAAGAAACTATTTGTCATCTCCAGATATAGGTTATTGACGAGTGCCACAGGAGTTGACAGAGGCGACAAAGTCTTTCAAGATGATTGAAATGGATATTTTAGGATCTCTTAGGCAGAGGCTGGTGGAAACCGCTATCTTCTGTATGTTGTACATTGTTTTTCGCAATATGTGGCAATACTAGCCATTTCGAATCAACATTGAGACACGGTAGTGCATGCGATGGTAAATAACTGGTTACTGAAGTTCAGGTTTCCAGAGACAATAATCACAGATTGCAGCATCACCTGTATGTCACTGATGATGAAGCACGTTTGTCACTTGTTAAATATTTGCAAGCTGTGAACTAGTCCATTATGTTCACAGGCTAGTGGAAAGATGGAATGCATTCAATGCATGATGCTTAGTTATTACGCCAAATGGCCAACATAATGACCGGGATGTTTTCTTATCATAGAAAATAACAGTATGCAATTCGAAAACGCATGATATCACAGATCTGTCGCCATACCAGGGGAGGGAGAGTGATTTCAGCTTCCTTTCCCCAGGTAGCATATCAGAATCGTTGTCTCATTTTGTTGAGAGACTGAGTGCATTATGAAGAATTTAGCATTCGCATTTTTCATGTATGTGACTTTTTGTTGATTATGGCAATCAGAGCGTTCTTCATTGTATTCCGTGTGTTCATTTTTTGTGACCAGTAAGGAATAAACCTATCCCAAAAATTGTGGGAATGGTGGGAGACGACGTAAGATTGTTTGCAGATGTTGTTTCTTTAAAAAAACTGAAGATAATCAATACTTAGTTCTGCAAAAATGATATCCTTAAATACATACGGTCAGCTCGAGGATTTAGTGTCTCCCATTGACTACATCATCGTTAATGAAAAATTAGAAGGCAAAGTGAGAGATACAAGAGTGAACAGGGGATATGACGTAGGTTCTTACCATTCTTCGTGCTGTCTCACATAGATATGTACAGAAAACGGAGAAACAAAAAAAAGTTGACAGAAGAAAAGAAGGAAGAAATAAACCAGGTGTAGAAGTATGAGACAGAAATTTAGCTTTACATGATGCGAGCCGTCAGTGTAGCTTGCGTGAGACCGCGTCTGCAGCGCTGTCTTCTTCCTGTAACGGCTGACGACGAATATCACCACACAATAACCCAAGTTCCATACATTGATATGTGTTTCAAACTCGTGAACATGTCGAGTTCTGTGTCTGCGAACTACGATTTGCGGACAGCATTGGTTTTCTGTTATCATTTGAAGAAAACTGCTGGAGAATCGCATGGAATGCTTGTCGAAGCTTTCGGCGAGCATGCTCTTGGAAAAACACGGTCAGTGTTTCGAGTGGTTCCAAAAATTCAAAAGTGGTGATTTTGACCTGAGAAACAACGATCGCGGTAAACCGCCGAAAAAAGTTCGAAGACAACGAATTAGAGGCCTTATTAGATGAAAATGATGCTCAAACTCAACAGGAACTCGCGGAACAATTGAGTGTGACGCAGAAAACCGTTCCTCTTCGGTTGAAAGCTATGGGAATGCCGGAGAGGCGAGAGAAATATATAAATAACAGTGAAGATTATTTTGAATGAAATATTGTTTATCGGTTTCAAAATACAGACGTGTAATTGTTGCAGCCAAATTCCGGTTTCATACTTCTACACATTGTACGAAGCACATCTGCTAACTGAACATAGCATACGACATCTGTACCAGAGAAGACTCAATCAAGAACTACAGCAGAAAGGAGAAGTAGAAGAGAGAGATGTAATGGAAAAACATAGAAACTGCAGTTAGGAAAGCAGCTGAATGAGCATTTGGAGAAAAGGAAAAAATAAGAAGGAAGAAAAGGTTAAAAATTTGGAGACCAGAAGTTACGAAGAATGTTAAGAATCTGAGTGACCCGAAGAGAGAAATGCAGCAGATCAAGCAGTGAAACGAGGTCATAAAGAATCTTAAGATAGGATGATGAGCGTAACAGAAGACGATATTCACGGAAGCATTAGTATTTAATTTAGGGGCGACTAGACACTTCAGCAAGGACAACAAACAACAGGATTAGCGTTGCCACTACTTAACAAATAATCTCTAGTCCCCTAATGTTACATCAGTGCCCGTTTCCAACTGGCCATGATTGATTGGCTTCAATAACTGCTTACACGACATTACTGATTTATGTAATTTATTAATAATAGTTCACTGAAAAACAAGTCTTAAAACACTTCACAGAAAGCCTGGTCAAAGAACTGTTCCTTTGATTAACAGGGTAATAAATACTCAACCAATAACAGTAGCAAACATCACTTACAAATAAAAACTTACACAATCGTAATGGTAGAAAGGTACCTTACAAACTTCAAAATTCACTTTTATTTAACACGCAGCTATAAAAACATATCCAACATTCACAGTTGGCATATTTGTCAAATTCCAGTATTTATAACCCGATGAACTACAGCGCAGAACTGACAATTTAAAATATGTCCAATGAGTAATCCTGATAACAGAAAATTATGTTCACAAATAAGAAATGTAATAGCTTTATGACAACGCCCATCCGGCACTGGCCACACTTTTACACAATCGTAAATTTCGTTGAAAAGTGACAGTTACTGCTCGATCTCCACAGAGTTAAGTAAACCAAAACCGCAGAAGTCATTGAAGGTTAATACACGTACTTCTTTCTTTCTTCTTTCTTTCTTCTCCAATATCATGACATCCTTATTGTGGGCGAACATGCTACAGCACAGCATGTTCAGGTTGGGCCCACGCTATCTTGTTTATCTGCCGTAGCAAAACACCCACAAACGACATCGGCACAGCTCGCCGTAAATTGCGTCCAAAATTATTAATGCACAATTCGGACCATCCGGACCCCCCAACACTCGGCCGTTCTGTCCTCCTCGCTCGGTACTCTCCAATCCTCCTCTCCTCGTTACCAGAGGGCCACTCGCCGCCAACTCGGCGCCCCAGTATCTCTGGCGAGACCAATATCGACCTTAACACTCGCGGCCGGAACACAATCGTGCCGAAAATCGGCACTGAAGGCAAATGATAGTTTATAAAACATTGAAAATGCTCAGTCAAACAGAAAGAGACGTTGCTCACAAGGGAACCTTCCCATTGCACCCCCCTCAGATTTAGTTATAAGTTGGCACAGTGGATAGGCCTTGAAAAACTGAACACAGATCATTCGAGAAAACAGGAAGAAGTTGTGTGGAACTATGAAAAAAATAAGCAAAATATAAAAACTGAGTAGTCCATGCGCAAGATAGCCAACAACAAGGATAGTATGAGCTCAGGAGCGCCGTGGTCCCGTGGTTAGCGAGAGCAACTGCGGAGCGAGAAGTCCGTGGTTCAAGTATTCCCTCGAGTGAAAAGTTTTCTTCCTTTATTTTCGCAAAGTTATGATCTGTCCGTTCGTTCATTGACGTCTCTGCGACCGCACCGCAAACTTAAAGTTCGGAAAATATTCATTGACCTTGTTATTGAAGTCGCGAGCTATATTTCTATATTTGCTGGATTCATATTGCCCACGGAATACATCTCACGTATTTAATGCACTCTCGTTCAAAGTAGCGAACAGTCAACTGCCAGCCAGGGAGCCTCGTTAGCAGGAATACTCTCTCTTCCGTGCGCTGTAGTCGACTGACGTCGTGTGTTTCGATGTTTGTTTAGATGTAGCGTCCTCATGCTACGGCGCAGTTACCTCGCATCGGACGGACGAACGGACATATAATAATTGTCTGAAAATAAAAAATTAAACTCATCACTCGAGGGAAGACTTGAACCAAGGACCTCTCGCTCCGCAGCTGCTCACGCTAACCACGGGACCACGGCGCTCCTGAGCTCAGACTATCCTTGATGCCTATCATGCACATGGACTACTCAGTTTTTATATTTTGCTTATTCTTTTCATAGTTCCACACAACTTATTCCTGTTTTCTCGATTGAGCTGTGTTCAGTTTTTCAAGGCCTATCCACTATGCCAACTTATAACTAAATCTGAGGGGGGTGCGATGGGGAGGTTCCCTTGTCAGATTAACACTTAACAAGGAAAATTGTTAGAACATTACAGTAACTTTTGGTATGAAGAAACATGCTCCATATGGAATGATGAGGATAAAATTGAAGTAGGATGTGTAGGCAATTTAAGTATGTATGAATTAAGAGAAACCCTCAACTCCACAAAGAAAAAAGCTGCTGGTATGGATGGTATGAACGCTGAACTGCTCAAATGTAGAGGCAGTGGTAACTCCGGTTCCATTCAAATGAGCGAAGTTAGGCGCCGTTGCGCTTGGCTAGCTCCTAGATTGAAATGATGGTTAAATCAAGACCCTAAGCTGTCGACAGGCATTGGTATACATCAACGGGGACAGTAGAAAATATGTGCCCCGACTGGGACTCGAACCCGGGATCTCCTGTTTACATGGCAGACCCTCTATCCATCTGAGCCACCGAGGGCACAGAGGATAGTGCGACTGCAGGGATTTATCCCTTGCTCTCTCCCCGTGAGACCCACATTCTCAACTTACTGTCCACACACTACACTCGTAGTGCCCCTGACCATTACACTCATTACTCGAGGCAGGCAGACAATCTTACCGAGTCCCGTAAGAGTTAGGGTAGAGCGTGTGCATCCAGCACAGGAGGAGGAGGTCAATGGCCAGTTAGCCTTAACAAATGAAGATGGTATCCGTTCTTTCGGACATGTCCGAAAGAACAGATACCATCTTCATATAGTTCCTAGATTGGTGACCGTCTCCGTCTCCTGAGCGCTGTTGGCAGTCGGGGACCACTCAGCCGTTGTGAGGGCAATTGAGTAGCTACTTAATTGAGACCTAGCGACTCCGGTCACGAAAGCTGACAACGGTAGGGAGAGTGGTATGCTGACCACATACCCCTCCATATCCGCATCCAGTGAGGCGTATCAGTTGAGAATGACTTGGCTGTCGGTCGGTAACGTTGGACGTACTGAGGCCTCTTTGGACGGAGAAAGTCGGAAAATGGAGCTATTCCGGAAGCATGATAACAGCCAAAGGTAATATCTGTATTAAGAACGGGGACCGCCATAACTGCAATAACTGTTGAGGAATCAGGTTACTGGACACCTGCGTACAAAAGTTATGGGAGAATAGTGAACAAGAGGTCAAAGGTTATTGTTGAGAATTCATTAGGCGACAAACAAATCAGATTTCGAAGGGGCAGATTGACAGCAGATACCGTATTTGTAATTTAACAAATACTCGAAAAAATAGTTTATAGTAGGGAAACCTGTTTAGCATTCGTTGATTTGATTAGGGCTTACGATATTTTTAACAAAATCTGTGGAGAATTATGAAGAAAAGAGGATATCCGTGACACTTAATAAACTTTTTAAAAAGTCTGCACAAACATGTGACTGTAATTTTCGATAGAAATCGTACTCTGAACACGGCCTATAGCCATAAACAGATAATGCTGCAGCATGTCACCCACACTTTTTAACATTTATTTAGACTATGCAGTTCGGAAATGAAAGAAGAGATTTAACGGGAGAATTAAAATTATCATAAATTTCTGCCTGAACTGTCTCTCATATGCAGACGACGCCATACTGCTGGCAGAGAATGAAGATGAGCTACAAAGGGGAATACATTTATTAGGTAAGATTTAGAAGAGTACCATCTGAAGATTTCAGAAAACAAGACAATCAATGGCTTTTAAAGGATAACATGCTGTACGAACAAAAATTGTGGCTGACAATAGGACAGATCAAACATTTTAACTGCTTAGGTTGTGACACAACATAGCAGTATGACTAAGACATACAGTATAAATTAGCAAAGTTGGGGAATATATGTAGAACAATATACGTATGTCTAAAAAATAAAACGAGGAGAGAAACAAGATTGAAATTCTGTAACACAGTCGCATTTCCAAAGTTTGTTTACGGAAATGAATAGTGAATTATAAGTAAACTTAGGAAAAACTGGATATATGTGACGACCTCATTGAAATACAAGAAAATAGGAGAAACTGGAATCAACATCTCGAAAAAATGAGTGGAGAAGGACTGCGTTTCCAGGTAAAATGATTTAAGCCAGTTTGGAGAAGCAGCAAGGAAGAACTAACGGGCAAACCACAACAGGCCTAATGCTTGAAACTGAAGTTGCAGATGAAGAAGAAGAAGAAGAAGAAGATGATGATAATAGCATCTATTTTTCCATGGTTGGAATGTTTAGTGGATCACATTGTAGACTTCTCTGGTATTCGTAGTGATTTTCTCTAGTGCTGTAGCGCAGTGATGGGAACATACGAGATTAATGTTGTAGTGTCTCTAAACAATTTTTGTGTGGTGATAAGTGAAAGGTTCACACGACTTCCGACACATTGGGAGTTTACTAGTGGTTATGTATGGATGAGAGCACTGGTTTCAGGGGAATCAATGGTAATCATTGTATTTCGTTTCCTATATGGGATGTCGAAAATTCACATTTTGAACACCGTAGTACTGTAAGGTTGATAATTTAAGCGACGTCATTTAAAAAGGCTTACGTCAATCAAACCATGACTGGTTTCGGATTTCTAACAAATCCATCTTCAGATGACTGTCACAGGTTTTCTTGCTGGGGCCTCGTTTAGTATACGTCATTGGATTGTCCACTAAGATAGACAAAATTGTTTTTTTAATTTATGAGGGATCTAGTTCTTTGGATCTTTACTCAGAAAAATTCATCAAACGGTTTTAAAGTTAGTGATATGTGAAATGTAGTGAACACTTATGTACTGTGTAATTCTGTGTTTTTTTTATTAATTTCAAAACCAAACACATTTTTGGACATATGTAATGTGAGTGCTGTTCAGTTCACTGGAAAACACTTTAAACCACAGCGTTCTATTTGTGATGGTAGGACACACGATAAACGTTCGCTAACTGTAGTTCGCCTTTATTGAGTAACACAATCAATATTTTCAAAGATGTCACAGTGGTACTGATGCTGATTCTGGGCATGGAGGTAAAAAAAAAGAAGGGAAATGGCACTACAGACTTACTCTGTACGTTGTTTTGAAGCCAGAGTGGGCGCCATTTTAAGTAGCCCAAAACATTAGCAGACTGCTGTTTACCAGTGCTTATTGTTAATTTTATGCCGTGAGCGCGCAATAACTGTATTAAACACTAAAAATTATAGAGCTCACGTGAGTAACATAATGTCAGGAAGGGAATTTTGAATGTTTTTCTGTCTTTGAACGCGTATTTGCTCTAGAAATATGACACAGAGTGACGTCACGGGGAAGTGTCAGTGCAGTGAGCTATGGCGGTATGAATGCGGTAAACCTAATGGTGTTTTGGGCTAGTTAAGATGGCGGACATCGGCTTCAAGTTTGTGAAGAAATGCCACCTGCCCTCTTTTTTTCCCTCACTGTGCAGGGAAGTGTATGGGCGCAGTAAAATATGTCTTTGTTAATGCAAGGAAATTAATTTAACAATCGTCCGCCCCCGGTAGCTGAGTGGTCAGCGCGACAGAATGCCCGGGTTCGATTCCCGGCTGGATCGGAAATTTTCTCCGCTCAGGACTGGGTGTTGTGTTGTCATCATCATTTCATCCCCATCGATGCGCAAGTCGCCGAAATGGCGTCAAATCGAGACTTGCACCCGGCGAACGGACTACCCGACGAGACGCCCTAGTCACACGGCATTTACATTTTTTTGAATTTGATAATAGAAAAGAGAAGCAAATAATTTTACATTAATTTCGAAAATGGTATTCTGTTGAATGATTCAGATCACAAATGGTTCAAATGGCTCTGAGCACTTTGGGACTTAACTGCTGAGGTCATCAGTCCCCTAGAACTTAGAACTACACTCCTGGAAATGGAAAAAAGAACACATTGACACCGGTGTGTCAGACCCACCATACTTGCTCCGGACACTGCGAGAGGGCTGTACAAGCAATGATCACACGCACGGCACAGCGGACACACCAGGAACCGCGGTGTTGGCCGTCGAATGGCGCTAGCTGCGCAGCATTTGTGCACCGCCGCCGTCAGTGTCAGCCAGTTTGCCGTGGCATACGGAGCTCCATCGCAGTCTTTAACACTGGTAGCATGCCGCGACAGCGTGGACGTGAACCGTATGTGCAGTTGACGGACTTTGAGCGAGGGCGTATAGTGGGCATGCGGGAGGCCGGGTGGACGTACCGCCGAATTGCTCAACACGTGGGGCGTGAGGTCTCCACAGTACATCGATGTTGTCGCCAGTGGTCGGCGGAAGGTGCACGTGCCCGTCGACCTGGGACCGGACCGCAGTGACGCACGGATGCACGCCAAGACCGGAGGATCCTACGCAGTGCCGTAGGGGACCGCACCGCCACTTCCCAGCAAATTAGGGACACTGTTGCTCCTGGGGTATCGGCGAGGACCATTCGCAACCGTCTCCATGAAGCTGGGCTACGGTCCCGCACACCGTTAGGCCGTCTTCCGCTCACGCCCCAACATCGTGCAGCCCACCTCCAGTGGTGTCGCGACAGGCGTGAATGGAGGGACGAATGGAGACGTGTCGTCTTCAGCGATGAGAGTCGCTTCTACCTTGGTGCCAATGATGGTCGTATGCGTCTTTGGCGCCGTGCAGGTGAGCGCCACAATCAGGACTGCATACGACCGAGGCACACAGGGCCAACACCCGGCATCATGGTGGGGGGAGCGATCTCCTACACTGGCTGTACACCACTGGTGATCGTCGAGGGGACACTGAATAGTGCACGGTACATCCAAACCGTCATCGAACCCATCGTTCTACCATTCCTAGACCGGCAAGGGAACGTGCTGTTCCAACAGGACAATGCACGTCCGCATGTATCCCGTGCCACCCAACGTGCTCTAGAAGGTGTAAGTCAACTACCCTGGCCAGCAAGATCTCCGGATCTGTCCCCCATTGAGCATGTTTGGGACTGGATGAAGCGTCGTCTCACGCGGTCTGCACGTCCAGCACGAACGCTGGTCCAACTGAGGCGCCAGGTGGAAATGGCATGGCAAGCCGTTCCACAGGACTACATCCAGCATCTCTACGATCGTCTCCACGGGAGAATAGCAGCCTGCGATAGGTGGATATACACTGTACTAGTGCCGACATTGTGCATGCTCTGTTGCCTGTGTCTATGTGCCTGTGGTTCTGTCAGTGTGATCATGTGATGTATCTGACCCCAGGAATGTGTCAATAAAGTTTCCCCTTCCTGGGACAATGAATTCACGGTGTTCTTATTTCAATTTCCAGGAGTGTATTTAAACCTAACTAACCTAAGGACATCACACACATCCATGCCCGAGGCAGGATTCGAACTTGCGACGGTAGCGGTCCCGCGGTTCCAGACTGTGAAGCGCTAGAACCGCTCGGCCACAACGGCCGGCGATTGAGATCACACATACAAAGATTATATACAAACAGTTTGGAACACTGGGTGTAGTACATAAGTACAATAAGGTATGTTTTGGGTTATAGTGATAAAGTTGAGTCTGAACATCGATTCTGTAGTTGCCTTCCACGTTATAAATAGTAATATAAATTATTTTACTGATTGGTAATTTGAGTTGTAACAAATGTAAGTTGTCACGCTTTAGTACACTAGATTATGGATTTTATTTAAATGTGTATTTTACAATAAAGGTGAAACTAATTCTTCAGGCTTTCCCAGCGACATTTTGACATGTTGAATAATCGGTTGTCAGCTTCGTTGTCGCACGATATTTAGACACGTGACTCGCTGCCTTTTTCAGACGCTCCCTGAGACTTGGGAGCACCTGAACAAGTCAGCGAGTCACGCTGTCATAATATCGTGCGGAAACTGCTCCAATAACGGGCAGAAGACATAATTATTGAACGTGCCAGGGCATACGTCGTTCATGCTGCGTTCATACAAGATGGATACAGATATTATGAATCAACTTTTAAACACTATGGCTATCTTGGTACGCTTCACCGTCTAAGGCTAGCCTGCGGCTTAGGTGCACTGACCGCTGCCTAGCACTACCGCAAATTTTCTATTCAGGAATGAAATAAACTAATAACTGACCTTGCTTTTTCTATGACGTCAGAAATCGTCCTGGTGCCTACACACCACACTGCTGCATGCAACCACGCCCAAGGAGAGCTGCACTGAATATACAGGGTGACAATTATTGAACTATATAAAAAAGCTTAAATTACTTACAAACTACGACGTGCACAGACTTTATTCAACATGTAAACGTCACTGCAGATATTCGGATTTAGTTTAGGACATGTTCGATATGCTATCATTGGCGATGATGTGCAGACGAATAGCGAAATTTTGCATGACCCGCTGAAGTGTCGGAACATAGATGCTGTCGATGACCTCGTGAATGGCTGTTTTCAGCTCAGTAATGGTTTTAGGGTCATTGCTATAAACCTTGTGTTCAACATAGCCCCACAAAAAGGAGTTGCATGTATTCAGATCCGGAGAATATGGTGTCCAATCGAGGCCCGTGCCAGTGGCCTCTGCGTACCCAAGAGCCAGAATGCGGCCCCCAAAGTGCTCCTCCAGAACATCAAACACTCTCCTGCTTCGATGGGGTCGATCTTAGTCTTGCATGAACCACATATTGTCGAAATCAGGGTCACTTTGGATGGCTGAGATGAAATGATCTTCCAAAAGCTTCAAGTACCGTTTGGTAGTCTCGGTGCCATCAAGGAATATCACACCGATTATTCCGTGACTGGAGTTGCACACCACACAGTCACCCGTTGAGGGTGAAGAGACTTCTCGATCGCGAAATTCGGATTCTCAGTCCCCCACATGCGCCAATTTTCTTTATTGACGAACCCAACCAAATGAAAGTGGACTTCGTCGCTGAATCGAACCATATTCACATCAAATTCCTGTTCCACATTCTGTGGACAATAGTGTTGGCGAAATATAACCGCTGTTCCATGGCACTGGGGCTTATTGGCTGACGGGTTTGAATTTTGTATGGGAAGAGATGCAGGTCTTCAAGAACAATTTTCGCAGTGTCTCCCGGTTGATTCCTACCTGTTGTGCAGCTCGTCTGATCGATTTCATGGGGCTGGTTTGACACACAGCGCGTGTCTTCGCGATGTTTTGCAGGCGTTTTCACCCTTTTTGGACGACCGACATTGTCAGCACTCTCATCACCAACACTACCCGTTCTCTCAAATTTGCGATTCAAATTTTTGATTGTTAGCACACTTGGACCGATTATCTTCAGCTTGAACTCGGTCGCAAACTTCCTTTGAGCCGCAGTTCGGCTATTATTGCTCGCATAGTAAGCCTTCACAAGCGCTATACCCTCAGGCATGCTGTACCGTGACATTTTCACGTGAAAAATGACGGCAAAACAAGGCACGTGCGCATTCTGATTCCCATCATGCCCCGTAGCCAACCGTCCAGTTTGAAGGCCCTAACGTAAACCTTTCAGAACTTACTATGATTTTATTTCACATAGTTTAATAACTGTCACCCCGTACTTAGCGACAGTATGTACTGCCCTCAAAGACAAAGACATAATCCGAGACGGAAGACTTTTCATGCCGTCAGAAGGAAACAGAAGCAGAATTTATTACTGAAGACAATGAGATGTAGCATGTATGTTCAACTGTGGTTTGTTTGCATTTCATAGAAAGATAGAGGGCTTCACATTAGTTGGAAGAATCAACAACACTGAGCAGCCGTCAGACTGCTCGTGTTGCACACTGTTATAGACAAATCTGTGACAAATTTGAGTAAACAACAAATACTTAACTGCCCTTTGTTGCAGTGCAAGAAATGGAGTCGATTTCACATATAGAGTTGATCTGTCATTTGTTCATTCACCTATGTAGTACTGTTCTAAAAGCGTGGTAGACATAATTTTTGTGCCCTGATTACCACTCCTGACACTTGACACCTTTCGTACTTTGTTTCCTATCTGGAAGTACTGTAGCGGTCACTCCTCTGGTGAGGACTTCTTGTGGGCGTGGAGGTTGAGCAGGTGATTTGGTGACGCTATTAGTGTAGGAGGCCGAGCTCAGGAGACGGGATGGGTAACTGTCATACCCCAAATGGCATCTGTGAAGCAGCATTATCTGGAATCATGTTTCTCACTGGTGATAGTACAGTACAGAATTTCTTGTCCGGTGCAGTGGAAGGGCGCTGATTCGCATTCGCGTTGCAATCACAAAGCTGCGTCGGCTGCGTCCTTTGTGCCGATCCGGACCCTGCAGCGATTTTGTGCAGGCAGCTCTTAACAGGAGTTCGTAGGCGCTTATCTGCGTGCGCTGCACACCCGGGCGCTCTCCAAGAGTGACGTGTGCTTAAGCGAGTGCCGACAGCATATCGTGGACGGCAGATGTCGTGACGGCTGAAGCCCTAGACCCAGATCGGCGACACAGTTTACAGTCAGGCAGGCGGTACACAGGTGTCATTCCCAACAGGTTGCAAACGGAAGTTTGCACTTACCCGGTGCGACATTTCACCGTGGAAGACCCTGGCTCGCCCACGTCTTCAATCATGGCAGCGAACAAACAGCAGTGGCAGTTTGCAGCGGCGAGATCCCACTACAGGCGGCTGGCTGTGGTCTCGGAGGCGAAGTCTTCTCTTGCTCGCCGTTAGCACATCAAAATTCGCGTCAGGTTATTCTGTAACAGCGAGACCATCGCTCTGACGGAATCCAAGATAGAGACGCAATGGCCAGACACTGAGAGTGAGACTTCAGAAACGGTCGTATTTAAAGCTAGACGTAATGTCATCGCGGCCGGCATGCGATCATTTGTCCTCACTATCCTGAGGTGTCTCAGTTACTGCCCGCTCCCCTTGCCTTCTCACTTCCCGTCCGTGCTATGACGACGTGGAGCAGCCGCGCACGGTGGCTGTATGTTATGGCTCAGTAGTGCAAGGCTCCTAAAATGACGCATTAGGTGCCATCATACTGCGCCGTTTAAAACTTCCTGACTGTGGCTCGGCTCGATGTGGCAATGTATTACGAGCTGCGCTCTGCCTTCTGCAATTTAGTACTCGCTGCGTGCACCAGATACCGACTGAGCAACACGGTATGAGCCGGACCTGATTGTCTGCCGCCCACGCTAAGTCATAACTTTAAAAATTCATATTTGTTGTGCAGCACAAATTTTGGACTTTGCTACTGCCAATCTCGTTTTTATCTGCGAGGTACTGGGCACAGGTGTGTGGTAGTCTGAATCTGAATGTACGTGTACGTAGATACTCCGCAAGCCCTCGTGCGGCGCGTCGCGGGGTGTACCCTGTATCTTACCACTGCTAGACATTTCCTTTCCTGTTCCACTTGCAGATAGAGCGAGGAAAAGCGACTCTCTATAAGCCTCCGATTGAGCCCTAATTTCTCGTATCTACGTGATCATTACGCACAATGTATGTTAGCGGCAGTAGAATCGTGTGGCAATCAGTTCAGTTGCCGGTTCTCTAAATTTTTTCAGAAGTGTTTCTTGAAAAGAACGTCGCCTTCCTTCCAGGGATTCCCATGTGAGTCTTTGAAGCTTCTCCGTAACACTTACGTGTTGTTTGAACCTATCGGTAACAAATCCAGCAGCCCCCCTCCGAATTGAATTGCCTCGAAGTCTTTCATTAATCCGACCTGGTATGGATTCCAAACTCTTCAGCAGTACTAAAAAATTGGTCGCACCAGTGTCCTATATGCGATTTCCTTTACAGATGAACCACGTTTTCCTAAAATTATCCCAATAAAACGAAGCCGACTATTCGCCTTACCTACCACAGTTCTCATATGCTCGTTTCGCCTCATATCGCCTTACAACGTTACGCCAAGATCTTTAAACGACTTGACTGTGTAGAGCAGGACACTAGTATCCGAACATTACAGGTTTGTTCTTCCTACTCATCCACATTAACTTAGATTTTTCCACATTCAGGGCTAGCTCACATTCATCACGCCAACTGGAAATGTCGTCTAAGTCCTACAGTCATTCTAATTCGACACCTCAGCAAACAACCGCAGATTGCTCCCCACCCATCCGCCAAATCATTTACGTACATAGAGAACAATAGCAGTCCTATCACACTTTGCTTGGACACTCCTGCAGATACCCTTGTCTCTGATGAACACTCGCCGTCGAGGACAACATACTGGGTTCTATCGGCTGTTGTCCATAATCAATCCACTTAGCATTGTACTTACTGACTCGTTCTCAAATTCCAATAAAGGAAATTACAAAATAAGGGAGTAACATTGATCTGATCATTAATAGGTACTTCTTAATACTCGATTAAATGCGATTACATTCAGTGCGAAACCACTCAAAAATAAAAACAGAGGTACATGGGTGTCACCTGCGACGTGAAATTCACAGGTAGCGTCTGTTGTTGTAAGTGAGGAATGTCAAGAGTGCAGAACGGTCAAATGCGGTGAGGCGTCACCATGACAAACGAGTATCACTTGGAAGCGAGAGATTGCTTCTAATGTGACAGTGAAACGTTGTTACGGAGTGTGAGTGACTCAATAGCGACTACACGGACCGGATATTTGTACTCCGGAAAACGTCGAATACTGAATACGATCATTCCGAAAATTTGTATGCATCCATGCCTGACATCACTAGCTCCACTTACTACATCCTCAGGTCTGAAGATAACGAAGAACTTTATTTCTTGCATTATGCTTTGCGTACAGCCGTACTCATAAATGAACACCAGTATGAGACAGAACATATTATTTTTGTCCGTCGTGCCGACTGTGCGGTTTTGCGGTGTGTCATTTCCACAACAGCAGTGTAACAGTAACGGAAGAATGTCTGGACCGTGCTTCAGTTTCAAGCAGACTTAACAACAATGCGACGTTCTTTAAACGCAACATCACAGGTATTGCGTGGTAACAGATCTTGCTAAGAATGGAAGACCTGCGATTGATTATAGAGCTGAAAGTCATCGTAGAGATGGACGGGTCAAAAGCGTGAGAGTTGACAGAGCCATGAGAAAAAGGCCACTTCAGCTCTAGACGTGAGTCCCAATAATTGTGGTCACATGGTTTGCGAGCCCTTCCCTCTCCCTAAAAGACCTGAAATGTTGATTACTTGTTGTTAATTTGAATTAACATCTTTGTTTATCTGTACCTACCCAGTCGATCCTAATAAATTTACAAAATGGTTCAAATAGCTCTAAGCAATATGGGACTTAACATCTGAGGTCATCAGTCCCCTAGACTTCGAATTACTTAAACGTAACTAACCTAAGGACATCACACACATTCGTGCCAGAGGCAGGATTCGAACCTGCGACCGTAGCAGTCGCGCGGTTCCGGACTGAAGCGCCTAGAACCACTCGGCCACTCCGGCCGGCTATTTATTTACACGAAAGGAATACATGTAGTAAACCCGTAATACACTCTAAGGAGAGAAGAAAAACACGCGTCACGAAGAACTTATTCGAATGGGACGGAAGTCGGTAAATATGACGTACAAGTACAGACAAATAAATCATTACAAGTTCATAAAAACTGGATGATTTATTGAAGAGATATGGCTTCACAAATTGAGCAGTCAGTAAAGTATTGGTCCACTTCTGGCTCTTATGCAAGAAGTTATTCCCTCAGGAGGACATCCAGCAACTCTATCAGTCAATGCCAAACGGAATAGTTGCTTGCGTACGGGCCAGAGGTGGACCGACACGTTATTAACTTGCTCAGTTTTTGAAGCTCTTTCTGTTGAATAAATTACCTGGTTTTTCCGAAATTGTAATGATTTGTTTATCTGTATAAGTACTTAATTACATCTTCCGCACTCCGTCCTATTCGGATAATACCTTCGTCGTACGGTATTTTAGAATGTACATGCGATCTTTTGACGCTGTGAGTTGCTGTATACAGCTCACTCTTCTTGACTCAGCTCTGTGCGTCTCATCCATCTTCATTACATAACTTACTGTCGTTTCTTGGTAGGAGATTTTGTGCTGATTCATTTGTCCTTGGTGAAGTTGTGATGAGGCTGGTCTTGGAAATGTAGCCGAAGTAGATTTACAATAATGCCACGTGTTTCCACTGCAGAAACAGCTACATTGTTTTACACAGCGAATATTTTCAACATACGAACGAATTTACGTATCCGTATTACCATTTGATGGACTGAGATTTACATTAATATTAAGTGGTTAAGTGTGCATGTCTTCGAAATATCTGTACCAGTATCTCAAATTGTATGCCTTAGCTCTTCATAAATGAAGAAAAGACAAAGTACATTCAAATACTACGAATGCTGGCGCACAGATTGAGCATAGCACTCACAGAATTACAGGTATTGAGTGTGAATTATTTACCTACTTCTTTCTCTTCATACCTCGAGGTTACGGTCAGTGAGTTTCAAAATTTTTTTGTTAGAGAGCCAATATTGACATTGTGGACCTATACCTCGATTCACGTATGTTTTATGAGCCTCCAGTAGACCAGCTGTAGTACGGGAGCGATAAGTTAGCCACCGGCCCCAAAATACTGATAGTTTAAAATCTGCACTATTTGGAGTATTTCGTGTCGACTGTTCTCTGTATGATTCCTGCTACCCTCGGTGACACCAAAGTTGCGAGACTGTAACTGCCTGAAGAAGTGGTGTTGTATTGTATGTGAGATCGAATCGTTAATTGATTAACAACAGTAGTTGTACTTATACTAAAACGCATTGTGCGGTATGATACACGGTCAGAAAAATTTACTAAATGTTCCGAATATTTATCGCTTAGTATTTCAGCAGCTTTGATTTAGTTTCATATTTCTTGCTAAAAATGAGTACCGCATTTGAAGACAATAGTGAAGACTATAGTCCGTAATGCGCATTCACAACTCCATGTTACTTCCGTGTCAAAATTTATACCCTAGCAGCTGATCGATACGAATCACGCACACCTGTGAGTTTTCAGTTGCGGAAGACAAACAAAAAAGCATTCTCCCCAAACATTCCGTAATCCCACAGAGGCCGCGCTACTCACGCCTCTGCCTCGTGAAATAAGCGGCCAACTTTACTTAGCTTGCGGCCGAATTCACCAATCTCAATTAAAATTAAGGACATCTTAATATATTGTTCTCTCCGCAAGTAATTTTGTTTGTTACTGAGCAGAAAACAACACCCAGAAGAAGCTTTAAACGTTACTTGACGTTTTTCAGTTCGGCTACTAGTTTCCAGACGCGTACTGTTATAAAATACGCCTAAGAACCACGGGCCGCACAAGTACTTGATTCATGGCACATACGGCTCGTGGCCAAACGTTGACAACAGCAGATATTGGCGATTTATTTTCCTTAACCCTCACGGACTCTGTCACATCGTGTGATGCAGTGAGGTGAGCTTTACACTAAGCCAGTGATAGAAGCGTCGCCAGGCTATCACACACAGTAACGTCTGCAAAAATTGTTGCAACGTACTCAATTTACAATGAAATAATGTTACGAGGTGTCAGTAACCTAATAGCGAAAGTCTGTATTATGCAAAGCTCAGTCGTTACATGAATAGCATGTGTCGGTATGACCCGTAGACATTGAATTACGTGTTTCACTGTCTGAATGTGAATGAGGACGTAAGAGGCAGAATGGCTGGCCTCCGGGAATTGGAGTAGTACAGGGCTGGCATATTGCTACCACAGTGACGCTTGTGTGGCTAGAAACGGGTCGTACACAGGGATTGGTGAATACAAAACCATGTGAAGCAATGACGATATTGTGTGCCTTGCCTTAACGGTTCTTGTTTCTACGTTTACAGTGTTTGCCTGAAGTTGGAGCACTGCCAAGTAATTTGGACCTGTCCGCGTCGAGGGTTTGGGTCTGTTACGCGCTGGACGCATGATACTCCTTTTTTGGCGTATTGTGTGGCCAAATGTATGTTAGAGTCCGCCTATTCCTGCTATGTTGCAGCCTGTATTGTTGAAATAGCGTAGAGGACAAAGGCAAGTCTGCAGTCGAGTGATACGTATTGGAAAAGAAAACCTATTGAGCGCCCGCTGTATTGAGATGGTTTTAGCGTGCGACTCCACAAGCCAGTTAGATCAACAAATTTGCAAATCACGATGGATGCCATTGCACCAGTCTGAATATTTATATTTATTGATTTCAGAGAGCACTTCCGTTGAAGGGTTCGACGAGGGAACCTAAATGCAAGAAAGCGTCGAACGAGAGCATTCCATACGTGCTGAGCAACAAATAATCGAAAGTAATGGTTCAAATGGCTCTGAGCACTGTGGGAATCTGAGGTCATCAGTCCCCTAGACTAAGAACCTACTTAAACCTAACTAACCTAAGGACATCACACACATCCATACCCGAGGCAGGATTCGAACCTGCGACCGTAGTGGCCATGCGGTTCCAGACTGAAGCGCAAGGAACCGCTCGGCCACACCGGCCGGCGAAGGTAATGGCTAATGCGAAGTTCTCAGGACTGGTTGCGAGTCGTGCCTGGGGAGCTCTATCGATATGAACACAGCCCACGCAAGGCAAAGTTTTTGGTTCGAGTCCCGTTGCAGCTTGCAGCTTTAATCTGCCAGTAAGTTTAAATGTTCAGGTAGTTTTGACTGAACTGCACTAGCGGAATGTAATGAGCCTTACGGTTACCTAGATGAAAAATACGGACAGCATTTTGCAGTAAGGTTGAAACGCCATGCATAGAAGTAAGTACGGTACCCATCGTATCCTTCTGTGAGATTGGTTGCGGTAGTCTCGGAGTCTGGTTAATCTAAGTGCCATTATTATTATTCTGTAGTAATGTCAATGGCACTTTTGTGCGTCGAATATCAGCACAATTGAAGTGTGAGATGTTTTGTTGGTGACGTCGCTGTAAGCTGCTGTCTTACCCTGGCCCCTATCTAACGCTGTCCAGTAAATCAGGCGTACCAGCTGTCAGCTTGAAAAGCAGAGTGCTGCAGGTGGCGGCGTGGGGAAGCGGCGTCCCAGGGGCACCCTGTGTCACAAGGCTGGAGCCCCGCAATCACCCAGCTACTCCGGTCCCGCCGCCTTGTCTTCCACGTGTCACGCCCGATAGGCCACCGAGATCTCACTGCACGAGTGACCAGCCGCAAATGAAGCGCTTAAAATAAGAAACCTTTTTTAACGCTAGAAGATTCTCTCGTCTCCAATGTTTCAACTTGCAAGAGTACTAGACAGGAAACTGTAAGCGCAAGTTAACATAGTAACAAAATACACTGAAGTGCCAAAGAAACTGGTATAGGCATGCTTATTCAAATACAGAGATATGTAAAACGGCAGAATACGGCGCTGTGTTCGGTAACGCCTATATAAGACAACAAGGGTGTGATACAGTCGTTGCCGGCCGGAGTCGCCGAGCGGTTCTAGGTGCTTCAGTCTGGAACCGCGCGACCACTACGGTCGCAGGTTCGAATCCTGCCTCGGGCATGGATGTGTGTGATGTCCTTAGGTTAGTTAGGTTTAAGTAGTTCTAAGTTCTAGGGGACTGATGACCTCAGAAGCCATTTGAACCATTTGATACAGTTGTTAGATCGGTTACTGCTGCTACAATGGCAAGTTATCAATATCTAAGTCAATTTAAACGTGTTGTTATGGAATGCGCACGAGCGATGGGACACAGCACCTCCGAAGTAGCGATGAAGTGGCGATTTTCCCGTACGACCATTTCACGAGTGTGCGGTGAATATCAGGAATCCGGTAAAACATCAAATGTCGGACATAGCTGCGGCCAGAAAAAGATCCTGCAAGAAGGGGACCAACAGCGACTGAAGAGAATCGTTCAACGTGACAGAAGTGCAACCCTTCGGGAAATCGCTGCAGATTTCAATGCTGGGCCATCAGCAAGTGTCAGCGTGCGAACCATTCAATGAAACATCATCGATATGGGCTTTCGGAGTCGAAGGTGGTGTGAGACGTGTGCAGTTGGAATGATATGGGACGCCTGATAGTCTAGATACGAATCTGAACGATGACAAATACGTAAGCATCCTGTCTGATCACCTGCATTCATTCATGTCCATTGTACATTCCGACGGACTAGGGCAATTCCACCGGGATAATGCGACACTCCACACGCTTCAGAGTTTCTCCAGGAATATTATCCTGAGTTCAAACACTTCCGCTGGCTACCAAATTCCCCAGACATGAACGTTATTGAGCGCATTTGGGAAGCCTTGCAACGTTCTGAAGAGATCTCCACCCTCTGGTAGCATAACGGATTTATG
The DNA here is from genome assembly GCF_023898315.1 of Schistocerca nitens. Classification (NCBI taxonomy): domain Eukaryota; kingdom Metazoa; phylum Arthropoda; class Insecta; order Orthoptera; family Acrididae; genus Schistocerca; species Schistocerca nitens. The sequence goes on along the minus strand of NC_064614.1, from coordinate 577,168,270 downwards.
GACAGCCCGACAGGATTCATTGTGTCATTTCCCTCCAGCACTACTTCGGAAAATAGTCGAATTTATGGCACATTGTGTTGCGGAACTCCTGCGTGCTCTCGGGGGCCGCACACGATATTAGGCAGGTGTACCAGTTTCTTTGGCTGTTCAGTCTAAAACAACAGCATTTAGTGTTGATAGTGACGAAGTGTTCTGTCGAAGATGATTTCAAATTACGAGTTAGGTATAGCGGTTCTCATAAATCAATAAACAAAACAGCTACATCTGCATTTACGTTTACATAGATACCTCGCAAGCCACCGTACTGCGCGTGACGGAGGTTACCCTGTACCTCTACTTCTTATTTTCTTTCCTGTTTCACTTGCAAACACAGCGAGGGAAAAACGACTGTCTGTATGCCTTGGAATTAGCCCTAATTTCCCGTATCCTGTCTTCGTGATCCTTACTCGCAATGTATGTTGGCTGCAGTAGAATCGTTTGGCAATCGGCGTCAGATGCCAGTTCTCTAAGTTTTCTCAGTAGCGTTTCTCTAAAAGAAGGTCACCATCCCTCCAGGGATTCCCATTTGAGTTTCCGAAGCATCTCCGAAACACTTACGTGTTATTCGAACCTACCGGTAACAGATCTAGCAGCCCGCCTCTGAATTGCTTCGATGTGTTCCTTCTATCCGGCCTGGTACGGATCCCAAACACTGGAGCAGTACTCAAGAACAGGTCGCACCAGCGTTCTATATGCGGTCTCGTTTACAGGTGAACCACTCTTTCCTAAATATTCCCAATAAACCGAAATCGACCATTCGCCTCCCCTACCACAGTTCTCACATGCTCGTGCCACCTCATATCGCTTTGCAACGTTATTTCCAGATCTTTAAACGACTTCACTGTGTCAAGCAAGAGACTAGTAATACCGTAGCCGATTACAGGTTTGTTCTTCATACTCATCGGCATTAACATACATTTTTCCACATTTAGGGCTAGCTGCCATTCATCACACCAACTGGAAATTTTATCTAAGTCGTCTTGTATCTTCCTAGTTCCTCAGCTTTAACACCTTATCGTACACCACGACATCATCAGAAATAACCACAGGTTGCTGCCCACCTTGTCAGTCAAATCATTTATGTATATAACATAGAGAACAACACCGGACTGGACTCGCATTCGGAAGGACGACGGTTCAATCCCGCGTCCGGCCATCCTGATTTAGGTTTTCCGTGATTTCCCTAAATCGCTCCAGGCAAATGCCGGGATGGTTCCTTTGAAAGGGCACGGCCGACTTCCTTCCCCATCCTTCCCTAACCCTATGAGACCGATAACCTCGCTGTTTAGTCTCTTCCCCCAAACAACCAACCAACCAACCAACCAACAACACCGGTCCTGGTACACTTTCCTGACGATACCCTTGTCTCTGATGAACACGCGCCGTCGAGGACAATATACTGGATTCTATTATTTAAAAAGTCTTCTTGCCACTCACATATCTATGAACTTATTCCATGTACTCGTGTCATCGTTAACGGCCTGCAAAGTGGCCCCGTGTTAGATGCTTACCGGAAATCTAGAATTATGGAATCTGCGTTTTGCCTTCATCCATAGTTCCCAATATATCATGTGAGAATAGAGCACGCTGAGTTTCGCACGAGCGATGCTTTCTAAAACCATGCTGATTCGTGCGTATGAGCTTCTCAGTCTCAAGAAAGTTTGTTATATTCGACTTCAGAATATGTTCAAGGATTCTGGTGCAAACAGAAGTTAGGGATATTGGTGTGCAATTTCGCGGGTCCTTTCTTTCGCCTTTCTTATATACCAGAGTCACCTGCGCTTTTTCACTCGCTTGGGTCTTTGCGCTGGACGATAGATTCACGATAAATCGAAGCTAGGTAAGGAGCCAATGCCGTGGAGTACTCTTTGTATTCGTTAAAAGAGCATGGTCAGTTTCTTGCCGCACACCAATCACACTGTGCTGATATCCCGTCTGGCTCTAGTCTCATCTTTAAATCCTAATAAAAGTACTTGCACTGTTGGTGGTAATAACGTGTATTTTATCCATTGCCTTAGAACATATAATGACCTCGTTAATGCATCGTATGGACGAGACGTTTTGTGAGTGTGATGCATTACCTGCAGTCACTCTCGAATTCAGATCCGATGTACTGTCTTTTAGAATCAGGACAGGGGGAAAAAGTCATATCTGCTGAGCACCGTGGTAGACTTCAAAAATCTAAAAAGAAACAACAAGACGAATTTGGTTGAAATTTATTGCAGGGACTCTTTGGCTTCAGTTTACCCAAACACATCAGTTGTTACGATGGCTAGCATCACTTATTACTTGAGACTGCCAATGTGCTGTCTCCTTATTCATTAGTATCTCATGACGCTATTTAGTGGAAAACTAAGTCCTATGGCATGGGGATCGTATACTGAACTAATAAGGAAACTAACGCTAGGGACGATAGCGTGTCTTATAACTGAGGATAACGGCTGATACAAATTACCAGTAATGCCAAACACTACTACTGCCTCGAGTAAAACGTAAAAGCGAAAACTTTCCCACTGTGTGGTCCCAGCTCCTCATACAGGGTGTTTATTTTAACTTGAGATAACTAAATATTTTGAAACGACGCATCGTACGAGAAAATATTCTCGGTGAAAAGTTCAATTTAGTAGAGGGGACAGCCACGCGGGATTAGCCGAGCGGTCTAGGGCACTGCAGTCATGGACTGTGCGGCTGGTCCCGGCGGAGGTTCGAGTCCTCCCTCGGGCATGGGTGTGTGTTTGTCCTTAGGATAATTTAGGTTAAGTAGTGTGTAAGCTTAGGGACTGATGACCTTAGCAGTTAAGTCCCATAAGATTTCACACACATTTGAACAGTAGAGGGGACATCTGTCTGTGCTACAACTGGCCACTTCCTAAATGTCCTGCTTGGATGATGTCAACTTCGTAGTTTCAAACGGGAACCCTCCATTTTATTGCATATTTGAATTCTACACAAAAAATGTGTATGGTGTAATCAAACTATCATTTTCCATTCGTGGTAGATGGCGATGTAATCGACAAATATCAGGTTTCCCCCCATTTTTTTGCAATTAAAAACCGATGCAGTTGATTCTACAATTCATTTACGATGTAAATGTAAACCTTTGTGTGATTTCAATGTTTGACATTTACTTTAGGGATGTTAGTTTGACTGAGAGTAGAATACGGCTAGCCGTTTCACTGTCTGCTTAGAAACTACGATTAGCGCGATCCAGGAGCAATGACATTGATGTAGTAGTTTTCTGTTGCCAAGTGAATGATTGATATCGGTAAGTCCCCTTGCCTCTCACCACTGTCATTCTTGATTTTGGTGTGTTCTTGCGTCTCACAACTGGGGTGCTTGATTTCGATGAGTGTCCATATCAGCTGCGCTTGTCACTTTCACTTCATAGATATTTTGTCTTACTGGAATTATTGTGGTTTGTGTTCCGCCGGTAGTCATGTAGCGACCAGCGCGAGAGTGCGGCGGTTGGATGGAAGCACACACCGAAATAAGTCACCGTGATGGCGGGGTTTGAGGGCGGACACAGAAATCAAGTAGCCTATTCCGATGGTTTAGAGACCCATCTCAATTTACCCATTAGGGAACAAAAAACTACATTACCATACATGTCTAACCATATAACTTAGTGCACAATCACATTTGCAACACCCAAGTAGCGTTTCAATATCAGTATCAACCGTTAGAACACAAAGGTTTGCATTTACATTGTAAATGAAGTGTAGAATCAAATGCGTCGGTTTCTGCTTGCAAAACCAGGCACACTTGATATTTGTGGATTACAGCGTCTTCTATCACGAATAGAAAGCAATGGTGTGAATAAACGATATGTACTTTTGAGCGTAGAATCCGAACATGCTATAAAAATGGAGAGGTTCCCATTTGAAAGTAGAAAGTTGACTCCGCCCATGCAGGAGGGGTGGTTAGGTGGTCTCCATTACCAATATTAACTTTTCACCTACAACATCTTTTCGTACAGTGTGTCGTTTTCGAAATTTGTAGTTGTTTGAATTTAAAATATATACCCTGTATAACGAGCCAACGTCCAAACACACGATGTTTAGAATGACTGTGTAGTAGGAAATAGTTAAAATCTGGTTAGACTGGTCCAGAAGAGGTAACTATAATATTTTGGGTAGCATATGCTAACTTCAAGGAGAATTACCCACGTTACTAGAGGAGGAAAGTGATTTTGCTTATCAGTCTATTTAAAGTTTTAACCCACTTGTTACGCACATCGTGACGTCAGACAATCTCACTTTCCTTAGAAACGTTACTAAATAATGTATTTTAGATATAACGCCTATTTTGAGATTACCGAGTTTGAATTGCAAAATTTGATGGAAGTGATAGGCAGTGTAGAGACATAGCTCGACGTTCTGCATCAGCCACACCGATGGAGATTGCGGAGCGGTTAAATGGCCTCGCATTTGGGAGTAACGGAGCTCCCCTTCCGGCGATCCAGGTTTAGTTCGATAGTGGTTTTTGGTGAATCGCTTAACGCGGATTCCAGGATGGTTTTTTCGAAAGGGTCACTGTTGATTTCCTGACCCATCTTCGTGGAATCTTGAGGCCCTTGTTGTCGGCGGAACGTTAAACTGTAGTTCTTCTTACTTTTGTTATACTGAAACTTTTAGGAAACAACATGAGCATAATAGTTCTCAGTAGTTTTAGTTAATCATAGAACTAGTTACTGTAACTGTGGGAAAACTTCACTCTTCTCAAATAGCTGTGTTTTTAGACTTCAAGTTTGGAATTAGAACAGTATAGAATTTCTATACTGTCACTTCCTTTGTAACTGATTTTGTGAATTCATGAAAAAGAAAGAATAAATTCATGTACTTTATTTATTCTCTTACTGCATTAGGACACTTGAAGAGAAGACGTCTTAGATGGTGTCTCTTTTAGTTTATCTTTGCACCTAACAGAAGGAGTTGTGAAAACTGAAAATTCGATTTTAATTTTAACTATTTGTTCCCAGTTCCTGAACTGCTCCAAATCGCAGTTGTTCAGCCTTTGGTAGGGCAATGATTTCATGAGCAGAAGCAGGCTAATTGATTTAATGTCATTAATGCAGTATTCCAGAAATCCCCGATTTTAGGTAAAGAATCACTGCATTCATTTAGCTTTTAATTTTTCCAGAATTTCTTAATCTCGCCAGTTTTTAAAGATTTACTTAACGAGTCTTTACAAAATTGTAGCTGTTAACTTCTAGAGATGCTATGCAAAATGATATTTAAATCGATGTCTAAAGCTGCGACGTTGATGAAGGAGAACTGGGAAACGCTTTTAATCTAATCTGAATGGTCCGCGCAGCACTTTCAGTTTTAATGAGGTCGTTCGAAGCGAACTGCGTATGAAGTACCATTTGCGAGAAGCTATAGCGTGATGTTTCTGTGCATTCATCAGTCGTGTTAACCATGTAGATTTTCTCACTGCATGAACACAGTTACTCCTCCACACAGATTTTTCTCGTCCTTTCGAGTTCCTTATAACGTATTTGAGCAACATCTAAGTGGTACCTTCGCGATATGAAATACAAGGTTATGTAAGACTTCGTTTGCTAACGTTGCTGGGAGTTGCAACGATGCTGGAGAAGTAGGTACTTTTCCGTCTTGTACGATTCCTAAATTTAATTCCATACACTTGCATCTTCATCTTCCTTCCTTCAGACTGTTTACTTCTGACAGGGTACAGCCGAGGCTTTCTGCACGAGATGTCATCCCTGGATCTAGTTCGGCAAGCTTATTACAGGAATACAATCTAGAAGCACGACACCATGCTCCACAGCAAAACTACTATAGCACAATATTACGAGCGATGATGCATACCTCAAACAACGATGATGCCTACCTCAAACAACGTTATGAGAATTGCCACATTGACACGGATACATACGAAGTGTGCGATCACAGAACGAGTGAACTGTAGTTTTATCACAGAACAGTTAAACTTTGTCTCTGTTGTTCGAAACTATTTATCATAAAATAGACAGGGTAGAAAACATTGGTAGTTCGAAACGAAAGCCATAGTAAAGTAAATGAAACAGCAGCAGTTACTCCGGTTCCATATCTGACCTACCGAGGAAGAAAACCATGGCTGATTTTTAGCGAAGTATCTCCAGTTATGTGAGCAAATCTCTACTCTCAGCTGTTTGTGCATACGAAAATCACCATAGGGCAAACGTCTTTAATCATGAGAAACATACATATGTGTCCTTAGAGATTAATGATACGTCGCACCAAAGCAAATACGGGTACTCAGTACTCCGTATACGATGCGTTGTAGGTGGATCTTACTTTGTATAAAGACAATAACTAGCTGGATGATATGAAAATATGCATGAGTCCTTCTTTTACGTGGGAAGTAATTTGTGCGATATTTTTGTGCTAATTGTAACTGGACGAACGTTACAGAATATGTTCGCTGTCATTCACTCTTTCCGAAACAGTAACGGAAAATCCCACAGTGTTGAGACAGTCGGCAAGTGATAAGCGTAGTTGTCATCGTTCTTCCAACGTGACGGTTTCAGAACAACATACTTCTGAATCCTGGTTCTGCAACACCAGTCATCAGCATCCACAGCTTCAATGTTCAAATTAATTTCTTCTAGCAAACAGTTCTTTCTTTAGTTTAGAGATTAGGCATATGTTTCGAGATGTATACTACAGTTTGAAATGACGAGGTTAAATAGGTTCTGTGATCGATAGGACTAGGAGCATTGTCGTCCAAGAAGAAACACTGAAGCGGAAGGTTTCGCTTGGCTTGGGTTTCATAGCAGCCCTGTGTGGGTAAGTGATCGCAGAACCTCGTTGTATGATGTTCCTCAGGAGCGTTCCATTTGGATCCAAGAAAAACTGTCTCAGCAACCTCCGCATTTGATTGCTGAGCTCTCGACTTTTTAAGGTTGCGCTGCTGCTGCTGCTGCTGGCGATGATGATGAATGTCACTAAAGTTGCAGTGCCTTTGTGCACTCAACCTAACCTAACCTAACCTCACTCTCGCCTTCGAAATATTTTATGCCAAGTTTCCAATCGTAAAACAGTTACGTGAGACAGTCTTTGAGAATGTGTCAATATTTGGGCTACTTAATAATAAATTATTTCCTTAAAATCGGAATAATATCGTTTGTCATGTCAACAGAGTATCCTAAGTGTCCTGAGGCTGTACGTGCTACCACTTGAGCGTGGCTGTTAAACATGACTGTTCATCTGCTCAGTTCTTTACCGTGGAATACGAATGTTCTTTATTCGTAATTTTCTGGAGCTATGATTATAAGACTTCTACTAGTTAAATTTCCATCTCGCTGCTTATTATTTCTGCTCCTATAAAAGAAAGAGTTCATTAACTTTCTACTTGTCATGCCGACACCATTAATACACAGGAGATGTACTACAAGTTTTGACATAGTAGCACGTGCTTTAGAACACCTAATTCTTTGTATGCCTGTCGTAAAATTATTCTGGTAAGGAGTAAGAGAGTTTTATTTGGAGATAAGGGATCTCCGGATACATTTTCAGGCAGATGATAGTAATTATGACCTTGAAATAAGGCAACGTATATGTGAATTCGGACAACCATCATTTGTAGTGAGAATTTACTGTAGTAACAGTACGTCCAGTAACACTTCTGGCCGAAATTAGGAAGCTATCCACGTCTAATGATTCCTTGCGCTGTTGCAGATGTAGAAAAACAATCCATCTAGATAAATACGGAGAAATATGGTGCAGCACATTGTACTAATTGAAAGAGCAAGCCTTCGTGTTCCCAAAGTGACTAAGACAGCAGTAGAAAAGATAAAAATAAGATGAATTAACAAGTATTTATAACTCGATCCTTTTGAGTGTGAGCACGAAGTCTTAGTCAATACGCAGTCGGTAGATTGTGAGTAATGTTGTAGGTAGAAGTTACATCGGATGACGATATATTTACGTGTTGTAAATACTTCTTAATACTACCTACAAAATGAAAGCTGTTTCTAACGTTTCATCAGGATTTAATACTCTGTCAACAGCTTAAAGCAGTGCAGTCAGTTTGATGTATGCCCACGTTCAGATATTTCTCTCTTTGATTTGTCGCAGAGGCAGTATAATACGTTTGTTTACTCTGCTGAATACTGCAGTCTCCCTGGGTGGTGCAGCAAGCAGTCACAACTTCCGTCTGAATTCACTGCCAAAAGCTGAATTCCGCAACAGGAATTGGACCCTGCCCAGTTGTTTAATCCCCTTCTCACAAGCGCTTAAATACTGAAGCACGCGCTTTTGTGTGTGTGTGTGTGTGTGTGTGTGAGAGAGAGAGAGAGAGAGAGAGAGAGAGAGAGAGATTGGGGAGAGGACTTTATGATGATGACAAATAATAAATGAAGACAAAATTGTCGCTTTCTTTACCATACTCAACAGATGGAGCATTTACGAGACCATGGAATAATGGTGACATGAATACATACAAACATGGAATAATGGTGACATGAATACATACATTTAAAGACACACAAAAAGGCAAAATTTTCTATTTCGTTCCAACATAACAAACTGTATCCCTTCCAAGAGGCAGGAGATGATGGAATTATTCTTACATGGACTATTATATTTACAGATTTGTAATTATCAGTCATAACTATTTTGGGGACATAGTGAATTTGGTGGGTGCTTAACATTCTGTTTATTTATTTATTCCTGATACATATACAGGTCCGTTACCTTGGAAGCACTGCGGACGTCAATTTTTATAACAACACGTCAACATAACAAGTGACTAACTAAGGTTTTTTTTTCTTTCTCTAATTACGATTATTGCTTACATCCTGATCTATAAACGACTCGTAATAATAATAATAATAATAATAATAATAATAATAATAATAACAATATAGCCTGATGAGTATATTAACTTTTAATATATAGAAAAATCAAGGTAGTTTCATAGTAATCAGAAATAAGCAACGATAGTGCCTTGTTTCAAGCATTTAAAATCTGTCACTGCAGTGTTCTTATCAACTAGTTAAAGCGTATTTTGTATCGCCCAGAGTGGGCAGCGCCGTGCACCATTGAAATGCTTCTATACTTGCAGAAAAGGATCTAACGCTCCGCCATGGCGAGCGTCCCTTCTAAATATTGCATCTCTTCGATACTATACTGAAGTACACGGATATAAGAAAATCGCACCACCAAAAAATAACTATTATAGAATAATGATTTCGGGAGTACATTTGTCTAGGTAACATATTTAAGTGATTAACACTGCAAGATCACTGGTTAATGTAAGAGCGAGATACGCCATTGCAAATGTGAAATGCTGGTACATTTGTAACCGGTGTAACCGCTAGAATGTTGAATGCAAGCATTCAAACGTGCAGGCATTGTGTTGTACAGACGCCGGATGTCAGTTTGTGGGAAGGAGTTCCATACCTGTTCGTTGCACTTGGTCGTTCAATACAGAGACAATGAATGCTGTTAGTGGATAATGCTGAAGTAGTCGTCCGATGTTGTGCCACATGTACTCAACTTGAGATAGATCTGGTGATCGAGCAGACCAAGGCAACATGTCGACATTCTTTAGAGCGTGTTGGGTTACAACAGCGGTATGTGGGTGAGGGTTATCCTGTTGGAAAACATCCTCTGTAATGCTGTTCATGAATCGCAGCACAACAGATTTAATCACTAGAGTGACGTATAGTTCTGCAGTCACGATGCGTGAAATAACCACGAGAGTGCTCCTGCTGTCATACGAAATTGCTCCCCAGACCATAACTCCAGGTATATGTCCCGTGTGTCTAGCACAGGCTGATTGCAGGCTCTCAATTGGCAACCTCCTAAACAACAAACGGCCATCAGTGGAACCGAAGCAGAATTTATCTTTCATCAGAAGACGCCAGAAACCCCCATCGTGCCCTCCAAGAGCTGCCACTTGTACCACTGAAGTAAAAGATGTGGCAGTGGATTGGGGCTCGTGGAATGCACGTTACAGGGCGTCTGGCTCTAAGCTCTCCGGGAAGTGGCCGATTTGTAACAGTCTGTTGTGTCACTGTGGTACCAACTGCTGCTCAAATTTCTGCTGAAGACGCAGTACGATGTGCTAGAGCCATACGCGTAAAGCTGTTGGTCTTCCCTCTCGGTACTGCCACGCGGCCGTCCGGAACCTGGTCCTCTTGCGACCATACGTTCTCGTGACCACCGCTGCCAGCGATCATGTACAGTAGCTACATTCCTGCCAAGTCCTTCTGCAATGTCGCAGAAGGAATATCCAGCTTCTAGTAGCCCTATTACACGAACTCGTTCAAACTGTGAGGTGATGATAATTGTGTCTTTGTCATCCTAAAGGCATTCTTGATTAACCTCACCTCACCACGTCCGATCTCAAAGAGAACTAACACTCAGGACTGTTACAGTGTGTATTTAAAGGAAACCCGATTTGCAGCCACAAAGTGGCGCTACTAGTGCTAACAGTTTTTGTTCATCTGCTGCCCGTAGTGTAAATTTTTCAAACCCATGTAGAGCTACGAGGACATACACAATCTGATATAGTCTGATTTTAAAAGTTCTCGAAAGGCTCTACTGCACAGTAGGTTCCCTAAGCCAAAATTTGCTCTATATGCCGTTGCAATTCTTGCCTTGTTCTCCATTTCTATTCTGTCCTGTTCGCTGAACGTGCTTTCCAAATACACTGCCAGAGAGAAATTCTACACCCTCAAGGACAATGCCATTTTACTGATACGTGATGTGACAAGTAGATCATCATTGCAGGAGGTGTGATAAATTCAGAGCAAAGACACACAAATGTCTTAGTAAACGACGCCCAAACAGTCGCATCAGTACCTAGTGTACTCCACTCTGGTGGCAACACATGCGTGTATTCTCTCATGCAGATGATCGTAAAGAGCTGAATAGCGTCCTGCGATAGACTGTCACAAGCTCCTTCCACCTTTCGTTGTATTTCGGTGATAGCTATGCAGATTATGGAAAACTAATAAGTTTCCATTTCACCGTGTCTGACACGTGGTCAACTGGCGAGAGATGGGGTGATCTTGCTGGCGATGGCAGGTCTTGTGCATCATGGAAAGCACGTTGAGTCATAGCAACCGTATGTGGGCGTGCTTTGCCCTGCTGAAAAAGCTCATTTTACTGTTGAACAAATCGCTGGGGTGACAACATTTGTAGTATAGCGGGCACTGGTTACTTTACCCTCCAGAAACATAGAACGTAATGTCGAATTGTAACTGATGGTCCCCCACACCATGAAGTCTGGGGTGGGAACTGTACGCGTTTAGGGAAGACACTCCAGAATAGGTCAACCGACAGAAAGTGATTTCATCACTGAAGACGGTAGTACCATTCAAATCTCCACCTGACTTTTTCATGACACCAGAGTAGCCGTGCTTGGCGATGTGATATCACTGGTAGCCTGCCCAGAGCTAAACGTGATCTTAGTCTTGCTGCAAGGAGACGGTTCCCAGTCACTCATAGTGACACATCAGGTGAAGCATGAGCTCAGATTTCTTCTCTAATTGATATTCCGTCTGTCACTGGTGATCTCGCAGTGCGTCGATCTTCCTATAAATCTGTGTAACGTGTTCGTCTAGAACCTGATTTGCTGGGGCCAGAATGTTCCAGAGACCAGTGCTGAAAGCAGGGACCCCACCACCGATGTATTGTGCTCAACATGTGCAGCAGCTCGCTGGTACATCCGTCCGGCGTCTTGCACGCCTGCAATACGATCCCATTCAAAAGTCTGATGTTTTTCAATAGGAGTACGTGTTTGTCGATGGGGCATGGTTGTATCCGGGAATGCATGTTGCAGACACTGTTTACCTCTAAACTCAGCACATTTACTGCCTGCAGAGCCATAATAGACGGCGCACACGCAGGCCTCTAGAGCGCCATCTTATTGCCGATGAACTTGACACAGGAATCACTAATATTACAAGCTCTCATTATGCACGTGCGGTAGCCTGGTGTCACTGAAAACAGTCCCTGAGGCTGCTGCATTTTTTTTTCTGGCAGTGTATTTAAATATGTCTGCTATTTAAAAGTGAATTCATCAGGTATCATGGGGTACCATCATTGGGTGCCTTGTTCATGACCATGTACGCTTGTAAGCGTTCTTCCCTTGCAGCATGTCGTGAGCTGAAGCTCATCTTCGCTATAACTTGACAGAACCACATTGTCCTCATAAGCAAGCAGACTTTTGCGTTATTACCCAGTCTTCTTCGAACTGGGCTTTATTTTTTGTGTCATTAAATTAAAAGGTATCGGAAATAATGCAGCATCCTCTCTGAGACCATAACTTCAAAATGTCCGTAAGTTTTTGTATTGATCTCTACTGTCCCATACGTTTCCTTTAAAAACGTCTCTACTAAACTTCTACATCTAGGTGGCTGTTCCGAAATTCACAGATAAGTTCCTGGCAGATTTCCTTCCTCATCCTTTTCTAATCCGATTGGACTGGTGATCTCGCTGTTTGGTCCCCATGCCTAAATGAACGAACCAGCCATCTCTTATGTTTTCTGATGGATTCAATAAATATATCAATATTTTCGTTTTTTGCGTGTTAGTCTCCACCTCTGATGATAATAAAATTGCTTTCGTTGTGTTCTATTTGCTTTTATTACATACCGACCTGAGTTCCTTCTGTTTCTGTACTGCGATATGTACAGTTTTTGGGTAAACTGTATTAACCCTCGGTCATTTTAGTAGGGGTATTCATCTACAGTCGAAGCTGACGCTTGTTTCTCTTGTCATGAACATCGTTGTCATCTGTGAGTAGAGCGGTGATTAGTACTCTCGCCTGAAGGTTTCCGACGAGACACAAAATAACTCTTCATGATACGAGGAGTGTATATTCTTCTTCTTATAATATAAAGAATAGTGGAAAAGAACATCTGAGTTTTGTTACATGACGATCAGTCCGACGTTAGGAAAGGTAAAGGAGCCAACTAGGCAGTCCTGCAATAATCATCTTGTTTCTCATTCAAACGAATAATACTGTTAAACAAATACTTGTGAGTAATGGCGTGAAATTGAGTCCCCGTTCACGAACAATGTGGCGCCTACCGTGTTTGACGCTCCTACATACTGCCGCGTTGATCTCAATCCGTCTGGTATACTCTCACATTGTGTCTTGTGGAAGCCCCGCGAAGCCACGGGTCTCGTGCTGGCGGGCGAGAGGCCATGTTGCAGGCGAGGGAGCACTGCTGGGGGAGGGGGGGGGGGGGGGAACCGTAGCGAAGGCGGCAAGGGAGACGTTACGGGGGAGGGAGCTGCCTCCGCCACCCCTTCATGGACTGAGTGGTCGCGGCGGGCAGCGACACCGTAAATAACAAGGCCCACCACTGCCAACTATGTTCTTCACTTTGCGCTTCCCATTCCCGAGAGAGAAGGAGTAGGCCGCCGCTTCTTCCCGGAAAGAAACTGATCCTCTAGCGTTTCCTATATTTCAGGTCGCTGACTGAGTCCTGTTTTAAACTCCCTTATCGGTTGTAAAAGTTAAATACTCTAATCCCAGCTAAGAGGTACTATTGAAACTACATATCACTGAGATTTTATCCGTTATGCTGTAATGTGTAACTGTATAAAGATCCATTTAAAAGGAACAAAATTACTTTACAGCATTACCATAGCGCATTAACGGAACTGACAGCCTTTATGGGAATCTACGAGGTGCATTCAAGTTCTAAGGCCTCCGATTTTTTTTCTAATTAACTACTCACCCGAAATCGATGAAACTGGCGTTTCTTCTCGACGTAATCGCCCTGCAGACGTACACATTTTTCACAACGCTGACGCCATGATTCCATGGCAGCGGCGAAAGCTTCTTTAGGACTCTGTTTTGACCACTGGAAAATCGCTGAGGCAATAGCAGCACGGCTGGTGAATGTGCGGCCACGGAGAGTGTCTTTCATTGTTGGAAAAAGCCAAAAGTCACTAGGAGCCAGGTCAGGTGAGTAGGGAGCATGAGGAATCACTTCAAAGTTGTGATCACGAAGAAACAAACTGTTGTGTAACGTTAGCTCGATGTGCGGGTGCGTTGTCTTGGTGAAACAGCACACGTGCAGCCCTTCCCGGACGTTTTTGTTGCAGTGCAGGAAGGAATTTGTTCTTCAAAACATTTTCGTAGGATGCACCTGTTACCGTAGTGCCATTTGGAACGCAATGGGTAAGGATTACGCCCTCGGGTCCCAGAACATGGGCACCGTCATTTTTTCAGCACTGGCGGTTACCCGAAATTTGTTCGGTGGCGGTGAATCTGTGTGCTTCCATTGAGCTGACTGGCTCTTTGTTTCTGGATTGAAAAATGGCATCCACGTCTCATCCATTGTCACAACCGACGAAAAGAAAGTCTCGTTGCGCGTCAACATTGCTTGGCAACATGCCACACGGGCAGCCCTGTGGTCGTCCGTCAGCATTCGTGGCACCCACCTGGATGACACTTTTCGCATTTTCAGGTCGTCATGCAGGATTGTATGCACAGAACCCACAGAAATGCCAACTCAGGAGGCGATCTGTTCAACAGTCATTCGGCGATCCCCCAAAACAATTCTCTCCACTTTCTCGATCATGTCGTCAGACCGGCTTAAGCGAGCCCGAGGTTGTTTCGGTTTGTTGTCACACGATGTTCTGCCTTCATTAAACTGTCGCACCCACGAATGCACTTTTGACACATCCATAACTCCATCACGACATGTCTCCTTCAACTGTCAATGAATTTCAATTGGTTTCACACCACGCAAATTCAGAAAACGAATGATTGCACGCTGATCAAGTAAGGAAAACGTCGCCATTTTAAGTATTTAAAACAGTTCTCATTCTCGCCGCTGGCGGTAAAATTCCATCTGCCGTACGGTGCTGCCATCTCTGGGACGTATTGACAATGAATGTGGCCTCATTTTAAAACAATGCGCATGTTTCTATCTCTTTCCAGTCCGGAGAAAAAAAATCGGAGGCCTTAGAACTTGAATGCACCTCGTACACTGACTTTGGTGTAATTAAATTTGTGTCGAACTGTCTGGTGTTATTGTACGGGGTGCTCTAAAATTCCACTTTCAAACCTCGAGAAGTTGTAGAGGAACTGAATAGAAATTACAGGACGAGGAATACTCCCTTTCCTTGGGCTATTGATTTTCTTCTATAATTAATTTTTGGTATAAGCTGCTACTAGTTTTTAGTTACACATCCAAATCAATAGCAAAGGAAAGGAAGCACTAAATGAATACACATCAGTGTGCAATAAAACACTCTTTGCCACAATTGAAGAACTATACAAATAACACCCACACGAAAGTTTCTCTCTCTCTCTCTCTCTCTCTCTCTCTCTCTCTAATATATATATATATATATATATAAAGTCCTGAAAACACACACACACACACACACACTCGCGCGCTCTACGAAACAAATGAACACTGCGCTGTCAAGTGACCATAGGTCACGAAATCAGCCTATTCACCTCGCCAACAAGTTATGAGAAAACACTAAATCATCAAAGCGTTAAGTTACACACAAAAACGTGGTGTATTCTCATTCCCGTTTGTAAATGCGTAATCAACAGAAAAATAAAAAAAAGTTACGTTTTGCTGTTTGCAGATGAGAAGTTGTACATTGATAACAGACTAGCTACCAACATAAATATCCAATAGTATCATGTAAGCTATGTAAACTAATGTATACGTCCACTCTTTCGCCAATTAAGCTGTAACTAGAACTTTAGACATAATGTTGTAAACAACACAGAGTGCATCAGGTTGTTAATACATATCTCAACTGTGAACAATGAATAAGTGTTGTACAATATTTTACAATAATTATTCATACACAATTTTAAATATTATATACCAAAAGTTTCGCTAAATTTTAATATGTGACAACAATTTTATAGTAATAATATAAAAAAATAACCAACTGAAGACAGCACAAAATGTGCTGAAACATGTCTGTGTAAAACAAAACTGGAAAGGTGTCTTGCATAAGGCGGAATTGCTCGTCCTATTTTCATAGAAAGCACGGAAGTAAGAAGAAGAACTGCAACACCACAACATGATTTTCAATGTACCATTTCCGTGCTACAACCACTTGAAAAAAGGTTGGTGACGCGACCACTTTTACAAGTAATTTATTAGGAGTGGCCCAGTACATCACTTGTTTTACAATTCCATGCAATAATAACCAAAGAAAAAAGGAAACTTAACCAATTTTCACTGTCTGAACTTGAACCGCTTTTGTCCATTACGAAGGAGAGTGAGCATTCAGATCTACCTCAAGTGAGGTACGATGTTTCGCCCACCAAGTTCGGTGCACACATTGTACCTGCGAATGATGATGTGGCACACATGGTCTATCACACCTGGTGTCTCCGCAATCTTTCAAGCGCCCAACACAACTCGTGCCACCAGATCTTCTTCTGTCTCCAGAGGAGTCCTAGAAACCAAACTCTTCATTCGACCCCAGAGGAAAAAGTCCAGTGCAGTTAAGTAGGGTGATTGTGGAGGCCATGCGATTGGACCACCTCGGCCGGTTCATGTGTGTCCGAATCGTTGGTGCCGACATTTCCGAACATGACATCAAACGTAAGCAACGCGCCATCATGCTAAAACCGCCTGGCTTGACGAAGTTCAGTGGCACACCATCCAACAGTACGCCCAATACTTGCTGTAGGAAGGTCAAATAGATGGGACCCGTGAGCTTGAATGGAAGGATGTATGATCCAGTCACATGACCATTCAAAATGTCTGCCCACACACTGATACTAAATCTGCGTTGGAAACTCTGGACATGCATGGCACGTGGGTTTTCGTCTGCGCAGACATGGCTGTCTCGAGAATTGAGAACACAATCCCTAGTAAACTTACATCTATCGGTGAAGAGTAGTGAACTCGACGTGTGATGCACTACAGCCTCTTCCAACTCGGTCGTGCGTCGTGTCCTTGGAGCACCACAGTCAAGTCTGCTGACGGCGTGGTACCCCCTTCTCGAAGTTGTTGCGAAAAGGGTATGCGATGGCGTCGGAAATGTGGAAACGATCTTGATACAGGCGGCGAAGAGCTGTTCCATTACCGTGAGCTTCGCCATACAGTTGGATCATGTCTGTGTGTTCTGCAAACGTGCTCTCAGCTGTGTCGTCGTAACACTCACAGGCACGTGAATGAGGCTCGAAGCAGATCAGGGAGGTAGGACAGACGCCAAATGACATCAGCCGATCCGACATAAGCATCCCATACCACCACCACCCCATTGCATACCTACCTAGCAAACATGTTTTTTCAATCGGCTGTCCGGATATGGGTTCCAATTCAAAATATTGCCTCCCTCCACATGTGCTAGAAGTTTGTAAGGGGAATTTATAGCATCCTGTGTAACGCGCGGTTCTTAGAATCACCGAAAGAGGCACTCCAACTGTCATGCTATTAATTGCAGTTTAAGAAGGCTAGTAGTGTCAGAGCGTCTGAGGACGAATCTGCAGTTACAAAGTAGGGTTAAAGAACGTTAAGGTGTAACGTCTCGTCAACGGCAAGATCATTACAGCTGAAGCACAATCTTGCATTGGGGATCGAAATCGACCGTGTACCTCTCAGTGCAGCTCATCCTGCCATTTGTCTTAAGTGATACAGAGAAATCCAATCTGGATGACCGGATGGTGATTTGAACCGCCATTCTGCAGATTGTGAGTCTAGTGTTCTATCACTGTGCCACCTCGCCGGGTCACAAGATAAAGATTACGGATATGTTCAGTTATAATCTCTAAAAAAATTACCTTCTTAACCATACTAATCTAGAATTCTTTCTTTTTTGTGCATTCTGCGTTGACTTCGTTTTTGAGGATGTAATTCACGAGAAACTTCTGTTATTAGAATAAGACTCGTCTGATATTTCAGTACGTCACATTGTACACGCAGGAATTTATGTCTTGCGGTAGTGAGATGACAGTACACCAAATGAAATATAATGTGGCCTGCTGAACAGAAAATTTGTTTTCTTAGCTAATCTTTCGAGGAACGAAATTAAATTCCGTATCCGATCATAGTGAAGTAATTACTGTGGTATCACTGTATCATTAGAGGTGAATACTGAGATGATTCCTTAAAAAGGCCACATTCAAAGACAAAGTGTCGGTTCCACGGGGAAGAATCAGCAGGTGAAACAGTATTCGATTTTCTAGTGTCATTATGGTAACTATCGTCATGTTGTAGCAAGGGCTACCATGAACTGCATTGCTTCCTGTTTAGATGGCACAGTCGAAAGCTACTTCCTACGGGTAAGTCTGTATGCCAGGCACGATCTGTGGGGATTGTTACTACTTCTAGTTTTTCTGACTCGTACTCTTCACCCCGCTCACCTGTCGTGTTATACAGCGGCAAGCGGGATGTCGCCTGCAGAACTACTTCTGTTGACTCTACGCTCAGTTTTATTGTTTACGTTGATAAACAAACAGCGCTCAGTGTCTCGCGATGGTGAAGCATCATGTTCAAAGTGGTTCAGATGGCTCTGAGCACTATGGGACTTAACATCTGAGGTCATCAGTCCCCTAGAACTACTTAAACCTAACTAACCTAAGGACATCACACACATCCATGCCCGAGGCAGGATTCGAACCTGCGACCGCAGCGGTCGCGCGGTTCCATACTGGAGCGCCTAGAACCGCTCGGCCACACCGGCCGGCGAAGCATGATGTTGGTGAAACATTACACAGGTAGGGATTGTGCTTGTGCTATTAGAGAGGAATTGAGTCCGTCTCTCTCTCTCTCTCTCAAGTACATTTGGTACTTCAAATATTGTCGGAGTAAGGTAATCACAAATCAGTTTCCCGTATAAGGGAACTACTCCAAAGCGAAGGGCTAAAACGAAAAAAAAGGTCTTAAAATACGGAGATAAGTCTCTCCTACAACCATTCAAGGTCAAGATCATACACACTCTGCGTTTGTGTGCAATAGACATTTGATGGTGAGTAATCTAAAGATTACATGAGCACCATTCGTTATAGAAATAATACAATCTACCAGAGAATAACTAGCAACAGATTTACACGACTCATAAATGATACTATGTTCGGAAAGAAACATTGGCTTGGCGCTATGTGCAGAGTGAACTTGAATTCCACCAACAAAATTTCGAATATTGTCGAGAGGTATTTTTTCATTGTTTTATTACAACGGACCAGTGGTCTCCGGTGGCTGGTTACAGGGCAGTTCTATTTTGGCTGATTGTTCACCATCGTTTTTTTTTGCATGTATGTTGCACAGGAAAGATCTGCAAAACATCGCAAACGTTGACTGTATGCGCTGTGTGTTGTTTGGAGAAAAAAAGAAAAACTTGTTCCAATCATTCATGGTACTTCATGTTGACATTTCCCCCACTTTACTCTTCATTCATAAGCTTCATACAGTACTGCTCGGTTCTGTCTCGGGTTTGTTGTTCTCGTAGTGATAACTGCGCGTTAAAAGAGTGATAAATAGCAGTCTGGGTATGTTTATAGGTGAGTAGCTACCCGATATGCTCGTCGTTTATTGGTTCACTGAATGCAATGGAATAGCGGCACAACAGGGCTACGCTGAGCTATTCATGCTTCCGAGGGTATGCTCCGTGACACTTCGGTTAATGAAAAATGGACTACAAACAGTGTCGATCGCAATAAAACATTTATTTCAATGGTTACCGGTTTCGGCCCCTCATCTGACCACTTGTACCATGATAGTAGGCGATAGACGTGACTGGAGCAGGTGTTATGATTCCACGAATGTCAATTGCTGTGGAGTCATAACACCTGCTCCGTTCACCGCCACAACCTATCATCGTGGTGTAAAAGGTCTGAGGATGGGCACATTCTGACTTAAACAGGTAACCATTGAAGTAAATGTTTTATTGCGGTCGAGACTGTTTGTAATCCATTTGTAAAGTACTTTAGACAGACCGCCGTTTCACCACGAGAAATCTTATAAAAAATTATTTGTTTCGTGTTGAACGTGTTGGTGATTGCATATTACAGGCTTTTCCACAGTTGTAGAGGTAACAGCATAAAAACAAAAGTGATTGTGGTAACAAACCGAATAATTCATAATTAGTTTGAAACGAGTCACTCTTATTCTATATCTCTGAAATCTCGTCGATAGACTTAAGGTTCATCCAAAATAGAAGTTCCTTCCATATATTTATTGACAAAGTGCAAGTACGTAGTTTCAGTGAATTGATTAAAATACAGCAGAAGGTAAAAGTATGCACACGTGACATGGGCGAATTCAGCGGGAGGTAAAGTATTTACAATTGACATGGACACCATGTGGATAGGCTTCATAATTTTCGGTGCGCTCGACTTTCAAAAGCCACAGTGATCACATCATCAAGTGAACTATACAGGATCATGAACGCCGTAACCAGTTCTTCTCCACGCATGTATTGACATAGCTCTGTATCTCTACGTGGATATTGGTAGTAGATAACAGTGTGAAGACAGATGGCGAAATACCCCTTTTTTACCGTAACCTGCATTTGCCATTTTGCAAGCGTACAAAATCAACACGACGTGCAGCAGAGAGTTTCGAATGTCTAAAAACAATCTACTTGCTTTACTGTATGGTTTCTTAGATGAATTGTGCGTATGTAGTCTCAAAATCCGTTTATGTCGAAATATCGATTGTACACAAATGCAGACTTCACAAACAGATGGCTTTGATGAGTGTTAGAACTACCGCGTCTCCATATTTTAAAATCATTTTTATTCAGGTCTAACGGTTCGAAATAGGATAATGTCCTTATAGGACATAAGCCAGGGCAAACATACTGTTACTATCTTTAACCGTACTTTACGAATGTAGGATTGACTAATTATGAAGACAAAAAAGAGAATCTAAATCAGCAAAGTAGAGGCGGAGAAAAAGAATAGTAGACTGAAGAGAGGATGAGAGAAGAAATGTAGAAAAAATGAGGGATAGATGCCCGTATAATGGTGAAAATGAAAAAGCGACTTAAACGTTGAGAATAGAGCAAAACTGCGTAAGGTAGCGCGTCGCCAGGAGCTATTGTGACATAATCAGGAACATTAGTCTCGAAGCAGAACAATGTAAATATCTAGTATATGACTGCTCTGTTAACTTTCTCCAGGCCTAATTGATTTTTTCGATCATCGTGGAAAGCATAGCCCCGTGGGGCAGTTGCTCTGGAGATGGGGTAGTGTGTGACAGCGTCGCGTCCGGCTGCTTCCTGGCCTGTGCGCGCATCGGTTTCCGATCGCGGTCCGCGGTCCCGGGGAGCACGCGGTCCCCTGCATGCCCTCGAGCGCTCGCCGACCCTCCGCCGTCTGCGGCCACGGGCCACGCAGTCGCCTCGCGGACATGGTCGCACAAAGCGTCCGAACACTCGCTACCGGGTGCCTCCAATCTAATTTTGTTGGTGAGTTTCTGGTGTTCTAGGCAGAAGCCGGCAAAACGTTACTGCCTGCTCCACAGGTGTCACAGCTGAAGGTAAGCTTTGAGTAATGGTCACATCACTCTCGTAAAATACGTGTATTAGTTTTTCTGGAGAAATATTCTCTTAGGTATTCGAGGTCTTGTATGGCTATAAGACCAATGATATGAAAGCTGTGTTCCGCCATGTACCAATAAGACAACGAAAAAGGTTGATACCATTCAGGTTCGAATAAATATTGAAGTAATGCTGTGACTGAACGTGGGAGAAGCGCCGCTGTTGACTTGTAGTTGTTCGCCAGCATCGCCTTGTGATTTGTTGCCTTCATCTCTTCTATTCTCCGTAGCACTTGACTATAATCAGTCATGTAATAGGCTAATTTTGCACGCTGCACTGTGTTTGTTTTTAAGTGTACTAAATAGAAATAATTTTTCCCTTAGCGGTGGTGACAACTCTCTGAACCCTATTTTAAGGACAGCGTTGTCTGTTTGAGAACGCATCTCACAAGCCGCCGTTATACGCTCCGAATTTCTTTTTTTGAAAGAATGGTTACAGAGTCGGCTTCAGACCAAGCCAGGAAAGTGAACGTAAAGGCATTTGCTACTAAATGAAGAAGATATGTGAGACAATCGCTAGTTAACAGATAAATAGGTACAGTAGGCTAGAAAGGAAAAAGTAGGACTTCCCGTAGACGTCGAGATCAGAGATGACTTTAGACAAACAGAAACGTTGAAGTTAGTAGCGAACTTAATTGAAGGAACACGCCTGGAATAAAATGAGTCAGCCACATACGACCTAAACTGGGATGAGTGTAAGGTGATAAAGATGTCGCACCTTCGGAATTAGACTACGTGAATGCGGTGTCGTAGCCAATGCTCCCAAGAGAATTAGAATACGTGAACGCGGTGTTGAATCTAATGCGCCCGAGAGAGAGAGAGAGAGAGAGAGAGAGAGAGAGAAGTCTTGCGAAAGTGTGGAACCGTTGTTTACTTAACGTGGTAGTAACTGAATCAGTCAATTTTTATTGCACCGAGATACGGAAGAAATTTAGATCTGCAAAAACAAGGCTAGAAGTGATTTAGAGTAAGAAGTTTAGTAATAATTAACGGTACTAAGTTTTAGTCATGTTTCTGTTTCATAAAAGACACACTTTTGATTGTAACAGTAATGATTTTGCTTTCAGTGTGTTTCTTTTGACCAAATCCACCAGTCTAAATTTGTTTTAAAATAGTAACATAAATTCACTGCAAGTGTGTATTCAACGTATATTTGAGACCTTTCCATCTGAACGTACCGCTCTTACTGCCTCAGCAACTTAATATTCCTGTTACAGCTTTACATTTATAGAGTTAAAGTTGTTGTTGTTGTTGTAGTCTTCAGTCCTGAGACTGGTTTGATGCAGCTCTCCATGCTACTCTATCCTGTGCAAGCTTCTCCATCTCCCAGTACCTACTGCAACCTACATCCTTCTGAATCTGCTTAGAGTATTGATCTCTTGGTCTCCCTCTTCGAATTTTACCCTCCACGCTGCCCTCCAATGCTAAATTTGTGATCCCTTGATGCCTCAAAACATGTCCTACCAACCGATCCCTTCTTCTAGTCAAGTTGTGCCACAAACTTCTCTTCTCCCCAATCCTATTCAATACCTCCTCATTAGTTACGTGATCTACCCACCTTATCTTCAGCATTCTTCTGTAGCACCACATTTCGAAAGCTTCTATTCTCTTCTTGTCCAAACTGGTTATCGTCCATGTTTCACTTCCATACATGGCTACACTCCATACAAATACTTTCAGAAACGACTTCCTGACACTTAAATCTATACTCGATGTTAACAAATTTCTCTTCTTCAGAAACGATTTCCTTGCCATTGCCAGTCTACATTTTATATCCTCTCTACTTCGACCATCATCAGTTATTTTACTCCCTAAATAGCAAAACTCCTTTACTACTTTAAGTGTCTCACTTCCTAATCTAATCCCCTCAGCGTCACCCGATTTAATTAGACTACATTCCATTATCCTCGTTTTGCTTTTGTTGATGTTCATCTTATATCCTCCTTTCAAGACACTGTCCATTCCGTTCAACTGCTCTTCCAAGTCCTTTGCTGTCTCTGACAGAATTACAATGTCATCGGCGAACCTCAAAGTTTTTACTTCTTCTCCATGAATTTTAATACCTACTCCGAATTTTTCTTTTGTTTCCTTTACTGCTTGCTCAATATACAGATTGAATAACATCGGGGAGAGGCTACAACCCTGTCTCACTCCTTTCCCAACCACTGCTTCCCTTTCATGTCCCTCGACTCTTATAACTGCCATCTGGTTTCTGTACAAATTGTAAATAGCCTTTCGCTTCCTGTATTTTACCCCTGCCACCTTCAGAATTTGAAAGAGAGTATTCCAGTTAACGTTGTCAAAAGCTTTCTCTAAGTCTACAAATGCTAGAAACGTAGGTTTGCCTTTTCTTAATCTTTCTTCTAAGATAAGTCGTAAGGTTAGTATTGCCTCACGTGTTCCAACATTTCTACGGAATCCAAACTGATCTTCCCCGAGGTCCGCTTCTACCAGTTTTTCCATTCGTCTGTAAAGAATTCGCGTTAGTATTTTGCAGCTGTGACTTATTAAACTGATAGTTCGGTAGTTTTCACATCTGTCAACACCTGCTTTCTTTGGTATTGGAATTATTATATTCTTCTTGAAGTCTGTGGGTATTTCGCCTGTCTCATACATCTTGCTCACCAGATTGTAGAGTTTTGTCATGACTGGCTCTCCCAAGGCCATCAGTAGTTCTAATGGAATGTTGTCTACTCCCGGGGCCTTGTTTCGACTCAGGTCTTTCAGTGCTCTGTCAAACTCTTCACGCAGTATCTTATCTCCCATTTCATCTTCATCTACATCCTCTTCCATTTCCATAATATTGTCCTCAAGTACTTCGCCCTTGTATAAACCCTCTGTATACTCCTTCCACCTTTCTGCCTTCCCTTCTTTGCTTAGAACTGGGTTGCCATCTGAGCTCTTGATATTCATACAAGTGGTTCTCTTCTCTCCAAAGGTCTCTTTAATTTTCCTGTAGGCAGTATCTATCTTACCCCTAGTGAGACAAGCCTCTACATCCTTACATTGTCCTCTAGCCATCCCTGCTTAGCCATTTTGCACTTACTGTCGATCTCATTTTTGAGACGTTTGTATTCCCTTTTGCCTGCTTCATTTACTGCATTTTTATATTTTCTCCTTTCAACAATTAAATTCAATATTTCTTCTGTTACCCAAGGATTTCTATTAGCCCTCGTCTTTTTACCTACTTGATCGTCTGCTGCCTTCACTACTTCATCCCTCAGAGCTACCCATTCTTCTTCTACTGTATTTCTTTCCCCCATTCCTGTCAATTGTTCCCTTATGCTCTCCCTGAAACTCTGTACAACATCTGGTTCTTTCAGTTTATCCAGGTCCCATGTCCTTAAATTCCCACCTTTTTGCAGTTTCTTCAGTTTCAATCTGCAGTTCATAACCAATAGATTGTGGTCAGAATCCACATCTGCCCCTGGAAATGTCTTACAATTTAAAACCTGGTTCCTAAATCTCTGTCTTACCATTATATAATCTATCTGATACCTATTAGTATCTCCAGGATTCTTCCAGGTATACAACCTTCTTTTATGATTCTTGAACCAAGTGTTAGCTATGATTAAGTTATGCTCTGTGCAAAATTCTACAAGGCGGCTTCCTCTTTCATTTCTTCCCCCCAATCCATATTCACCTACTATGTTTCCTTCTCTCCCTTTTCCTACTGACGAATTCCAGTCACCCATGACTATTAAATTTTCGTCTCCCTTCACTACCTGAATAATTTCTTTTATCTCGTCATACATTTCATCAATTTCCTCATCATCTGCAGAGCTAGTTGGCATATAAACTTGTACTACTGTAGTAGGCATGGGCTTTGTGTCTATCTTGGCCACAATAATGCGTTCACTATGCTGTTTGTAGTAGCTAACCCGCACTCCTATTTTTTTTATTCATTATTAAACCTACTCCTGCATTACCTCTATTTGATTTTGTATTTATAACCCTGTAATCACCTGACCAAAAGTCTTGTTCCTCCTGCCACCGAACTTCACTAATTCCCACTATATCTAACTTTAACCTATCCATTTCCCTTTTTAAATTTTCTAACCTACCTGCCCGATTAAGGGATCTGACATTCCACGCTCCGATCCGTAGAAAGCCAGTTTTCTTTCTCCTGATAACGACGTCCTCCTGAGTAGTCCCCGCCCGGATATCCGAATGGGGGACTATTTTACCTCCGGAATATTTTACCCAAGAGGACACCATCATCATTTAATCATACAGTAAAGCTGCATGTCCTCGGGAAAAATTACGGCTGTAGTTTCCCCTTGCTTTCAGCCGTTCGCAGTACCAGCACAGCAAGGCCGTTTTGGTTAATGTTACAAGGCCAGATCAGTCAATCATCCAGACTGTTGCCCCTGCAACTACTGAAAAGGCAGCTGCCCCTCTTCAGGAACCACATGTTTGTCTGGCCTCTCAACAGATACCCCTCCGTTGTGATAGCACGTACGGTACGGCCATCTGTATCGCTGAGGCACGCAAGCCTCCCCACCAACGGCAAGGTCCATGGTTCATGGGGGAAGAGAGTTAAAGTAATCTAGTAAAATTGTGGTTAACTTTTAAGTTAGTAAGAAAATATGTTGTTTTTCGTCACAACTTTCGTAGCTGTAACAGTAATTCCGATGCAATTGTAATACAGGAATACAGTCGTAAGACATATATTTCCTTACTAAATTGCATGGAAATTTATATTTTGGATTATCATTCTTTAGACAGGACCTTGCATATTTCGTTTACAGTACCTAGCAGATATAATATGTACTTTTGCTATAATGTCAAACGGATGGTAACGTCGTCCCTGCCTAAATGTTATGTACAACTAGAAGCTCTTGTTACAGATCATTAGTGAACCAGAGGACATACATTTAGTCGGTCTGCTGAAATAATGTCCCGTGAAAATTAGTTCTTAGAAAAATAAACTGAATATACAGATGTTCGTGACGTTGTTATATAACAGAACTAAAAATTCCTGTGGGCATTAGAAATGCATTTGCTTCAGCATCATATTAACAGCAACCATCACTTTCAAATCGTATGAATTAATATTATCAGTAATATCGTTAGTATTGTTTCTGTTTATGTAACTTACCTCTCCTAGCAGCTATGCTGATTTCATTTCGTTAAAATAATAATCTCCTATGTTTAAACAATGTTTTTCCGTGTTACCGACAATACTGATGCGGTCCACCAATACACATTTCTAATGTAACATGGCGGTGCACAACAAGTTAGCTCTGCAAATGTATGGAAGTGTATAATTATTCCGGTGCTATGTGGTTATTGTATAATTGCATAGGTGTTTCCTACGACGGCAGTACATGCGTCGTGCATCTGCTTCACATTGTTTTCGGAACAGGGAGAACATGTTATGTGCTTTCTATAACGATCTCTTAAACATAGTTAATTTTGCAAAGAGATTTGTCGTTAATCCCAGCCCCGTTGTGGTTACTGTCTGTCTGTTGTAAGCCGTCTAGTGACCGTCTAACGAAATGGGTTATTTACTTGGCTAACTACGAAGTATTTCACCTGAAAATAGGTTAATCCATTAACCTAGCAGGAATCTAACAAAAAATCTTTGCATTGAAATTTACGTCATACTTAATAGAGCATGTCGTTTTTGTTTACGTATCTTGGATTTGCTGTCAACAGTAAATATGAAATTGGCTGTTGCAGTCTAGTCTTCGAAATGGAATTAGCATCACAGTTGTTGCAATTGTATTCACTGACAGGCTATCGATACGCGTGGACTGCACGACGTGTTGGTTCATACCTGCACCTATTGACATCTCACGAGAGATATCTACTGTTTACTGCAGATCAATAATCAGTTTAAAATATTTCTTAATTCAGATTTCGCTCGTGCAACCACTGGAGTGCAGATGCCGGAAAAGAAATTACGCGGAAGTACTAACACATTCTGATTACTGCAACTAATCGATGCGAAATTCGTAAAAAGTCATATTGAGCAAACTGAAACCATTAAAGGAGTCTCGAATTTTTTTCTGAAGTCCTTGTTTCAGTTTATGAAGAATTAAAAAAATTAATAAATGCAAAATAACTTCAGAGAAAAACCCTTAGCCAAGTAAGTGCACTTGTTACGAAACTACGAATGTGAAGAAATATTATTGTCCTTTATCACTCATGACTTTTGAGTCAATGCTGTTGTAAGCACCAGAAAAAGGATATAATAGGAAAAACTGTTTTGTGTCACTGGTTTTTCGCGATTTATGGGAAGCGCAGATACAGAACTTCGTTGCCAGTTGTAGCATCGTCCTTGTAGAATCAAGAGGAAACTTCGTACAGTGGAAACCAATATGGTAAATACGAAAATATGCAACGCTGCCATTAATAGAAAGCGTTAACACATTACAAACCTTGGACGGATTATAGGAAGATACTACTCCCGTGTCAACGGAATAGAAGCATAACCATCGGAGAACCAAATGCTTAAAAAAGAAGCACATTCCGAAATTTAAAAATTGGATCACTTTAGAGAAGTTCTAGTCTTTCGTTGCTTTCTTGAAAAGATGAGAGATTCTTCTAGGCGGAACAACCAGCTCACGCACGCCAAATGTTTTACTGTAAGTTTGTTGGCTTTAGACGTGTATGAGTCATATTGGTGAGTTAACTGAAGATATTCTGTCGAATTTAATAAACGTAAATAACACATTTCTCATAAATACTGGAGAAGACCCTTTACAGGTGATTACTTTGTTGGCGATGAATTACAGGAAACAGAAGCGTAAAATGTCTAGAAGTCTGCGACTACAGCGACTTGAAGTAGGAAAACATCGTAAAATGTAATTGCAAGAAAGGAAGAATCAATAAATGGAAGAACCCTGACGTAACCCACGCTCTTTCGATCGGTTCATGAGTAATACTCGTCTGTATTGCACTTTTGACTGGTAGAATTAGTGAAAGAGGCTGAGAAAATCCAAAGAATAGCTGCTGGTTTCTGTGCTGGTTCATTCAGTGAGCACCAGATCGTCATGAATACGCTTACGTCACTCCATTGGCAGACGCTTCATACGGGTAGTCGTGCATCACGGGGAGGTTCACTGTTAAATTTCTGAAAGCGTAGTTCCGAAAAGAGTCATGCGGTATATTGCTTTCTCATATATACATTTCGCGAAATGACCGAGACAGTAAAATCAGATAAACTAGAATTCTTATGCAGGTTTACTGACAGTCTTTATTCATGTGTCCAATTTACGAATACAACAGGAAAGATAGAAACAGATAATACCCACTCACGCACCATAGAGTAACTCGCTGGCTGTAGATGTTGGTGAAAATGTGTGTGAGAAGGTGCCTTTTGGGATAGCGCAATTTTCTGTGTCTGTGTCACGCTATAATGTAGGAGGAAAAATGTACTCATGCTTAGAGCCAGTTACAATAAGCTGAATTTCGTATATGTTGCTGATAACTCTTATTTACAAGGGGAAGGACGCTAATTGCATCTTGCATTGGGCTGTTACCACAAACCGATACGAAACTAGCTTACCATCTGATACTGGTAAGTTACCTTCGTGCACTGGAGCTACATACTCCATCGCTTTCACCTTTTTAGGGTTTTCCGAACACGGAGAACAGGATTAGCGGGTATGAAAAAAGTGGAGCGGAAGGAACTACTCATCGGTTTTGTTTTCCAGCTGACTTGGTCTCTTGTATGAACTAGAGTTTTCCGAAGAGAAAGTTTTTCTATAACACTGAGCAGACTTGGAACTTCAGAAGGAGAACAGAAAGTTTCTGTAATGCTGTCATGCAGAGCATTATGACTTCATTTCTAGACTAGAGCTTGACAGTGATTCTTCCTAAATTTTAAAACACTGCATCCCCCGATTTTTTGGGCGGTAAGTTGATTAATTCGCTTTCACCTGCGGAGTGCGATAAAGGCATCCTTGATATATGCTGCATTTGGAGATGTATTATCGTACAATAAAATACTATAAAATGAAA
Organism: Schistocerca nitens; assembly: GCF_023898315.1. Taxonomy (NCBI): domain Eukaryota; kingdom Metazoa; phylum Arthropoda; class Insecta; order Orthoptera; family Acrididae; genus Schistocerca; species Schistocerca nitens. The sequence continues at coordinate 577,138,761 of NC_064614.1, read as the reverse complement.
TTTAGAACGCTGTAAGTGACGCAATTTTGTCGTTGCTCATATTATAAAAAACTGTTGCATGTTAGAATTTTTATTCCTTGGCTATGTTTTCGCAGCATGTAAACATAAATTTCCTGATGCATGAATTTACTTCCTTACGGATTTTGGGTAAGATGAAATGTTGAAGGTGGAACAACAATTGACGCGCTTCGCATATTAAGCGCGTTATTCATTGGCTCGTTGCATTGGATATATCTTCAGAGATCTTAACCGAGCTCCTAGTTGCGCCTGAAGATTGTCTCAGTGAAAGTGTGAAATTTTTCGGCAAACACCCCGATAAGCTTTTTCTGTTCATTGAATATTTCATATAACCCACAGAATCGACAACTTCAAGAAAGTTCACGATTAACATGCCTAGGACGATGCTCTCATTAGAGACTAAGCACAAGGTCGGACTGGATATGGCTGGAAATATGCATAGCCCTGTGAGGTCTGATTTAGAGAAACCATATACAGCTTTAGTGCGGGTGACACGATTAAAATTTGAAGCCTGCTTCCGGAATGCTTGACTACTACTGAGCTACTTTCCCTTCAGTGACGATGCAACATGAAGCTGACGATAATAGCGAGAACGACAATCAGAAGAAAATCTGGAAAAGGCTCAATTTTTGTTTTTGCTCGATTAGGGAAGCGGTCACAATTCTAACATTTCACACGCATCACTATGAGTTAGTAACCGAAAGTACTAGCAGATGGGGTGTTCTGAAAAACTTCTGGAGGGTTCGAGAAGAATTCCACCAATATATGGTCAAAATATATGCTAGTATTTTAACGTGTCATTTGCAATCGTCTAGAGCCGTGTTTTCGCAAAGGCAGCTATCTGATTCGAAAAAAAAAAAAAAAATCTGAGGCAGTAAATATATCTTCATTTGAACCTACCCTGATAGATGACCGCACCTTCGGACATGTCATTAGCAATCATCAAAACAAATGTCAGTCAACATCTATAGTTGTTTCCACGAATTGTTTTCAGGCCCCATGGACTAGTAGAGTTTTTCCGATGACGTCAAGTCTTCTCGCAGTGCCATAAATCGTAAATAATAAATGTGAGAAATCCTTCTAAGACACATCGCGCTACCAGAGAAGAGTTGTTAGCGGGAGGGAAGGGATGAAAATTGAAAATGCAGACATTTGATTTCTGCAGTTCAGGTCTAACTGGCTAAAATGCCTGAATTTGTGGAGTTACTTGGAACATGGTGAATAAAATCTTCTGCCCTTGCTGTTAAAATATCTTTATTAAAAAGTCACCACTGGTTTCGCATCAATAGAGATTCATCTTCAGATGATCTGTACAAGAAATTAAAACATTACGGGATTCTAGTGACTTGAGAATTAAATGGGTATTACCGTAAAGACCTATATATCAATGAAAGTTGTGTACTCACAGGTTTTTTAAACAGTCACGGCGCGGTAGAGTGCTTAGAACCATGTCCATCGTTCATCGTCAAGACGGAAACAGATAGCAAGTTGAAAGCGGTAGTCCATGATTAAACACACGAAATCTATGAGTCATCAGCAGCCCTCCTAGATTTAAGAGCCAACTTGTGAGCATTCTGTGCTGGTAGTGATGTTCAACGTTTTGTAGAGATTTCTGAGAAAGTTGCAAAAAACAATTTGGAGGCAGTATGTCACTGTTAGCGGTGTACGTTTTCCAACTTGGTATCGGGCCTCGGAATGTTTCTGAGAGCAATTAAAATGTTGCCGGCATTAATCATGGTACTGGAGATGTTATTATTTTAACGCTATCATTTGGTTCAAAGTGAGGTTCGCTAGCAGTACAAAGACTATTTCACATGTGTGGCAGTTTCGAGTTTTCTTCTAGTACGCCGATAAAGGTTTGTTTGCTAATAAATCATCTCGCGCACTGTACGGTACTAGGAGCACGTAGATTCTGGCTGTGGACGCGTGAGATTTCGACCAACACCTTGGCATCACAGAGGACGATTCGAAGGAGTGTTTCAGCATTTTGTCGCTATTAGGCTATTGCGGGAGAAACCGACATAATTGACCAATATTAAAAAAAACGCAAGGGAGCGACAGGTATTTTTTATTGTGCTCTACCTTAGCAAAATTAACGGCGGTTGTCTCGTGTTTACAACAGCTGAACACCATATTTTCCATGGCAAAAAATTAAGTATAGGACATAATGGTAATGCATTAAGGTCTTAGTAATTGGTCATTCCATGTCAGTTCAACGTACCTCTCAACCCGAGGCTCTCGGATTTCTTTCAAATTTGGTGCATTCAATGACCCAGATAAGAGATAGAAAATTACCAGTGTGCAGATGTGTATTACAACTGTGAAGAAAGTTACAGGTCTGGAAAGTTTAGAATTTGTGCTAAATTTACATGTATATGTCACAACATAAATTACAGTAATTCTGGTTCTAATTCAGTTACAGCAATGAAAATGGTACCATTGGAAAGCTAACGAATAGACATTTACATTGATATGCTATATGGCAAGTTTCTGAGAATTTTCATACTAAAGGTCATTGATCTTGACCTTTGACCTTGAATGTCTCAAAACACCCCATCTTCAATTTTTTTGAAAAAATATATTTAATTGCTCCAGTATGTTACTATAAATATGGGAAATTTCAAGATAGCACATCAAAGGAATCTGTTTTGGTTGGCAGGAGAGCCAACACCGTGTTACTAGAGGAGGCCGAAAGGCACGCGTTTTAGCTCACGCAGGCTGGCGTGAAGTCTGGAACAGGACAAGGAAATTAGAATTTAGAAAAAAGGACGTAGCTGGTGAAATACGTAACTTTAATCCATCAATGGTGAACGTCGGTCTGGACGGTACATGATTCACAATATCAATAGTAACTGATAATGGCGCCTTGCTAGGTCGTAGCAAATGACGTAGCTGAAGGCTATGCTAAACTATCGTCTCGGCAAATGAGAGCGTATTTTTTCAGTGAACCATCGCTAGCAAAGTCGGTTGTACAACTGGGGCGAGTGCTAGGAAGTCTCTAGACCTGCCGTGTGGCGGCGCTCGGTCTGCAATCACTGATAGTGGCGACACGCGGGTCCGACGTATACTAACGGACCGCGGACGATTTAAAGGCTACCACCTAGCAAGTGTGGTGTCTGGCGGTGACATCACAGCATCATGCACAAAAAATTATTTTGTCAACTTCAGCACACCATCAACATGCAGTAAGCAGCTATGTATCCACTTTTTTCTAAACACCAGCCAATAGTAGTTACTTTTATTCAGACCAGTTCTTTAATATTTCTAGCTGTGAAGAGCCATTGAGAGACACTTTTATTTCAACCAATCAACATTAGCCTGTTATAATGAACAGCCAGTCAGAGAGATTTTTATTTCAACCAATCAACATTAGCCTGTTTTAGAGAACAGCCAATCAGAGAGACTCTTATTGGCAACTAGTCACCGTTAATCCACTGATCTCTATATATTATGCAAATTTTGTTCCGTATGTTTTATGGCTGTGGCTTGTTCAACGAAGTGCAGTGTTAATGTGTTGTAAAGTAATATTTAGTAAAAAATGGATTTCAAGTCAAAATTGTGTTGTTGCAATCCGTTTAGGGAAGAAGGTCATGCAAGAGTGCAGAAGAATTTAAGGAATGTTCAGGAGTGGATGATAAACAAATATACTAATGTATTGTTAGGTGGAAATATTTTCAGTAAATGTAGAAAAAAATATCGCAAAACCCAACCCAGATGTTGCCTCAGTTGTGCCAGGTACTTCCAGAGAAGATTTAAGTGAAGATGAAGTAGCATCAGATCTGGCACTCGATGCTTTAAATAGTAGCCTTCAGTATTTAGGTGAATCTCCTGTGAAGAAAAAGAGGCTTCAGAGTGAGAAAAAAATTCCAAAGCAAAAACTGAAAAAGTAGACGCTGTGTTGGATCATACTTAAGTGGCACAACCGGAAAAAGAAGAGTGTCAAAATGGAGAAAGTAAAATTATTACCCAGCTGAAAGATAAGTTTCACAGTTCAGACCGTGTGTGCGAGAAAACACAAATTCTAACTGTACTTTCAAAGAGTTGGAGTATAAGGAAAACTATGAAAGAATTTTCTGCTTCAGATTATATAGTACGGAGAGCAAAACAGTTAGTAGCAGAGCATGGTATATTAGTGACACCAAATCCAAAGCCAGGTGAGACATTAAGTGAGAAAACTGTTCCGCGTGTGCATGATTTTTACTGTGATCATGACGAGAGGCGTATGATGCCAGGAAGAAAAGACTTTGTGTCTGTGAAAGAAAATGGAATTACAGTACATAAACAAAAGCAGCTAGTGTTGCACAACCTGAAGGAACTGTATGCATATTTCAATGATAAATACCTAGATATAAATATTGGATTCTCCAAATTTTGTGAGTTGCGGCCAAAGCACTGTGTTCTTGCCAATGCCAGTGGAACCCATGCTGTGTGTGTGTGTGTGTGTGTGTGTGTGTGTGTGTGTGTGTGTGTGTGTGTGTGTGTGTGTGTGTGTGTGTGTGTGTGTCTTGCACCAGAATTTCAAGTTAATGATTGAAGGTTGTAAACTTAAAGCACTAACAGAGAGAGAAGAATACACATTACCATCATACAAGCACTGTGTAGCATTTGTTATACATAATCCTGCACTACCAGCATATTTCTTAGGTTCATTTCCCTATTGTCCAGGCGTGACAAGACTAACTGATTATCTGTATGGGCTGTTTGGTAAGAACTGCATTGACGAAGTTGCATATAAGTGTTGATTAACTACAGGCAGGGTAGTTCTAGAGGCTATAAAAACGTCAACAAATGATATCATTGAGGTGTTTGCATCGAGTTTACAACAGCTCCTACCGCACTCATTTATCTCCCAGCAGCAGTTAAATTTCTGTAAAATCACTAAAGAAGGTCTCAGAGTAAATGAGTTTCTTGTTCTTAGTGACTTTGCAGAAAATTACTCCTTCACCATTCAGGATGAGGTATAAGGATTCCATTGGAAAAATTCACAGGCTACAATTCACCCATTTGTGGCTTACTAAGGGCTCAAGCACTAATGAAATACGACATGTATCACACGTAGAAATATATGACTGCCTTCAGCATGATACAGTGTATGTTTATTCTTTCCAGATAAATGTCATCAATTTCTTAAAATGTCAGTTTTCAAATCCAAAGCACATTTATTACTTTTCTGATGGATGTGCTGCCCAGCACAAAAACAGAAAGAACTTTATGAATCTGTCCTACCATCAAGAAGATTTTAATGTTACAGCAGAATGGTATTTTTTTGCTACAGCGCATGGTAAAGGACTTCGTGATGGGGTAGCAGGGACTGTAAAGAGATTAGCAAGACGTGCCAGCCTCAAGCGACCTTACGAAAATCATATTTTGACGTCATGACAGTTGTTTGAGTGGTGCAAGGAAAATATTCCTTCGAGTGTCTTCCATTATACATCGGTTTCCGACCATGATGAAGATACGGCCAAGCTGAAACAACATTTAAAAAATACGACGATTCCAGGTACGCATAAGCTTCATTGTGCAATACCTGTTAAGAAAGGTTTACTAAAGACGGATATATTCTGCTTCTCTAGTGAGTAGAGAAGAGTCACTGATTGCTATGGTGAATGAAATGCTGTTAACAAATATACGTGGATTTGTTGACTGTATGTGTGACAGTCATTGGTGGGTTGCGTATGTCTTACAAACATGTGAAGAAGCAGGTCAACTTCTTGCATCCACATGGACCATCTCCGTCATTTGTGTTTCCTGCAAACCCGACACTTGTCTCATCAGAAAATGTGACATCATAAGAGTGGATCCAGTGACACCAACTGCAAGGACATACAATCTCCCTGCATCAGATCTGGCGAACATGAGTAATTTAGTTGGAGAATTGTGAGGAGAGATCTAATAACTTTTCGTTGCCTTTTCGTTAAAAAGTAACGCAAAACTGACATAGATTCTCTTGGAGTAGCGCACAGTGCGGGTACTCCAGTTAATGTAACTCGTCCACGTACTGGAGTTGACATAAACAAGTGGCAACAAAAGGCAAATGCAGACCGATCATTCAGTCAGCCGTCTTCAACTGAATATTTGTGTGAGTACTGCGTACACCGCCCGCATCTTGTGGTCGTGCGGTAGCGTTTTCGCTTCCCACGCCCTGGTTCCCGGGTTCGATTCCCGGCGGGGTCAGGGATTTTCTCTGCCTCGTGATGACTGGGTGTTGTGTGATGTCCTTAGACTAGTTAGGTTTAAGTAGTTCTAAGTTCTAGGGGACTGATGACCATAGATGTTAAGTTCCATAGTGCTCAGAGCCACTGCGTACACCAACGAAGACAAGGAAGCAATGCTACTAGTGTACGGCGAACGTAAGTTAAAAGAACAGAAGTTCCAATAATATTCTCTTATTTACAATATGGGTGCATGTAGCATAGTAACTTACATCCTCCATAGACGAGTAGTACGTGGAAGCCGCATTCTAATTAACTTTGAACTGAAAACGGATGGCGAAATGACCGGTGTGCACTGTCCTTGTGTTTCGATTTTTTTTCCCTGTCTACTGCAGCAGGTGGATGAGTTACGTCACCCCGAGTACCTGCACTGTGTACTAGTACAAGAGAGTTAAAGTCAGTTTGTACTACGTTTAGAATAATGTCGTGTTTACGTGAATGGTTCACCGATATCTTCTTGAACTAGTTTTGAGAGGAGGTAGATTACACAATGAAAAATGAAGCATGCTATAAAAAAAGACGTACTGCCGTTAATACCTTCGTATCAAATAAAGTCAGTAGATTTTGTTTTACAGAACCCATGTTTTGGTTTTCAAGTCCATTTTCTGGTGTTGCTGATCCAAAGATGTTACTGATGTCTTCTGAATTGATATAGAATAGAGTCAACAGCCACGAAAAAAATTAAGTGATGTTTTCAATTTGTCGGGAATGAAGAGACCAAAACCTACTGGTCTTTAAATGAGTTCGTATTCTATGATTTATTAGATCCCAATGTTTGTGTGTCGGGCTTGATAATTATGTTTCACCGTCTCACCTACGCTGAAACTGCCTAAACAGGCGTGTAGTTAGTGTTGTAACATAAGAGCGCTCTGAAGTCCTCTATCTGCTGTATCCGTTGATGTAACAGGGAATATCGAAATATAAAAGAAGATGCATAAAAATTGAAAGAGGTAAAATGTAGCTCGCATTCATGTAACATTAATAACCATCTAACAACTATGTTCTCAGTTTTCGGGGGAACAGATGCTCTTACTTTCATTGCCTCACTTAGAAGTTATGACTTAAAGTGGCAGCTTGTATAGTCGCGGTATACTCCCTCCTCATAGATACATACTAGCTTTCTAGTCATGATGCTGCTATGTATAGAGATGTACATGGTGGCATTTTCCCATTATCCAGATCATCCATTCATCCCGTCGCAACATTCGTTCCCTGCAGATCATATGCGCTGCTGTGGCCACGATGCCTCTGTCTGCTGAAAACAGCCACCGACCGCAGGGACTCTGGTGCCCTCATTAAGTTCCTCCCCCTTCCTTGCCTCTCGTTTAGCCAGAAAGCGCACCAATCAACTTTTGTCTCTTTTTCACGCTAGGTTTTCTTTTTTCTTTTTTTAGCAGTATCGAACTCTGTTGGCAAGTTTGAAATTGTCGAGGGGATACCTGGCCTTCCCTCGAAGAGAATTGCATTTACAAGTCACATTTTCTTTATCTGTAAATCGAGGAAATGCTAGAATCGTTTTCGTCTGACCAGGGCTCGAGAACAGATGGACCATCCTTATTTAGATTTTCCACGGTTTACAGAATACACATGGACAAGTGCTAGAAAGTTTCCTACGCAACGACACACTCAGTTTATTCTCCCATAGCTCTTTACCAATCAGACATAATTCTTATACAGAGTGATACGATGATCTGTGATTAGAGGCTGATGCGATTCACAGATTAGTTGATAGGAACATGTACTCGGTCATGTCACAGCAAACTTTGCGGGAACAAAGAATGTGAGTGCGCAGACTGTCGTCCGTACAAGCGTACCTGATACCCCACTTCGCCGATTTTCTCGTGTTCAGGTAGCATATTAAAATTGTGCTAGGTTTAAGTGTCTCGTCAAAGGAAAGGTTTTTTTATTCGCTCCTCTGTAAAACATGTAGATGGACGTTCTGACGAACATACTGCATACACAATAAATGAGACGCTGTGCGTGTTCTATGAAATACACTATTTGAATTATCACCGCCGATATCTCGTCAACAGTCATGTTATTTGGCGACGAAAGCGCACTTGGGCCCGGTGTGCGTCAGACGCATTTTATCTGATGTTTTTAAATGAACACATCGCCGTTTCACTGTATTGTTGCTTATTTAATTACTACCAAGGTGTCGGCTTTTTATGTCATTTTCAAATGATTGAGTTTGTGTCATTAACATATATTACAGGACATCAAGCTCAAAATTGGCCGTAAAACTAGGAAAAATTTTTCGCTCCTCACGAAATGCCAGATGTAAAACCATCATCTTGTAAAAAGATCAGTAAATAATAGTGGGAGCACGTCATGTTTAATATTATATAGACATATATAATATTTTAATATTTTTTTATTAAATATGACCTGCTCACATTGTTGTTTTGGGTCGTAATTAAATAAACAATAATACAGTCAAATGCCAGTGTGTTCATTTAAAAATTATTGTGTGACTGTTGCTCAGCACCAACAAAAACTGCTTACCAGATGTGTCGGCAGACATTTGCAATTTCGATTTTGCAGTGAAGAACCGGAGTCATCCAAAAAAGATACTGTCCATCGAATCTTTCATACGGCGGACAGCATCAGTTTGTTTCCCGTTGCAAACAAAATGATTTTTAAATATCTTATGTGCCCATCCTACAGAATGTTGTGTTGGGTTGTTTGGGGGAGGAGACCAAACAGCGAGGTCATCGGTCTCATCGATTAGGGAAGGATGAGGAAGGAAGTCGGTCGTGCCCTTCCAAAGGAACGATCCAGGCAGTTGCCTGGAGTGATTTAGGGAAATCACGGAAAACCTAAATCAGGATGGCCGGACGCGGGATTGAACCGTCGTCCTCCCGAATGCGAGTCCAGTGTGCTAGCCACTGCGCCATCTCGCTCGGTCATCCTACAGAGGCGTCCACAATTAGTGTAGCACGGCGCGGGCCATGGCGATGCTGTCGCTGCTCGAGTATCGATTAAACTGTCCATTTTACTACATATCGATAAAATGAATAGCAACCTAGAGTTAATTTTGGAGCGGTCTATCAAATGGGCACAAAAAATTCCACTTTAACAGCACTTTGCTTTCAAATGGAAGAAAAAAGGACGTTTACCGTCGATACTGGGCATCGCATGAAAGACGTGACGAGCAGTATTCGTTTGGACGACTTCAGCTACACATTGCTAAAAAGAAACTGCTAATATCTAGCGAAACGCCAGACAAAATGCACCTGACGACTCTTAGGATGCACACCCTGTATACATCAAAGAAGATCGAACGTGAACCTTATGCGAAGAATACCTGCGTAGGAAATTAGATTATGTATTCAGGAGAAGTGTTCAATGTACAGGATGTAACATATAGGAGCCCGATAGTGTGATCCGATTTTCAACACACAGCTGTACATTATTGAAAGAAACAGCTATGATTATCCTACGTCCTGTCACGTTTCTTTGACGCTAGATTACAGGATTATGTCACAAGAACCATAAAAATAAAGAAATAATATTTAATGACGATAGAGATGGTCTCTCACATAAGTGGACGCCTTGTGGATCGGATATTCCGTATTGGTGACACCGACACAAGTAATCATGCAGTAACGTGAGGAATATCAGCTAATTTTTTTAATCAGCCAGCAGTAGGATTACTTGAAGATCACTGATCCGCTAATGCAATCTTCCTGTGTTAGAGAAACTTCCTATGATGATGCACATGTCAGTCTATAGGGAGACTTTGTATTTTGTAACAGGGTAAAGATGTAACTTCCATCCTAAATATACGATCTGTGAAATGCTTTTGCTTTTTGTTATTTAATTATGGCATTCCATAGAAATGAGATAACCTAGATGCAATGTCGTCATTACTCGGTATTTTTATTTAGTTTTCCTGTACAGAAACGAGCTATCGATTAATGAACTGTGTCACATCACAGTATCTGTTATTTGGTACGCCAAGTAAACCTTTGGAATCATATTTACTTCTCCGACCTGTAATCGCCATTAACGATTTTTTGACATTATCTTCATCTGGAATCTACACACATCAAAAAAAGTTTTGCGTCTCCCCCCTTCCCAGAACTCCTGAAGATAGACGTTGACTGTGGATATTGTATCACAGACACAGTCCCATTGACTATTCAGAGATGTCACTAAACCCGCCCACAGATGTAAACAACAATGCATGAGCAGCGCCTATTAGACGGAGGGGTCCGACAGCCGTTCAGTTCGTCATTCCACCAGGTAGGAGGTACACGGCTCGTGTTGTCTGTAGTTCAACCATGACTAGACGGTCAGTGCCGCGGTTCGATCGCGTGCACATTGTTACTTTGCACCACGAAGGGCTCTCAATAAAGGAAGTGTCCAGACGTCTCGCAGTGAACCAAAGCGATGTTGTTCGGACTTTGAGGAGATACAGAGAGGCAGGAACTGTCGATGACATGCCTCGCTCAGGCCGCCCAAGGGCTGCTACTCCAGTGGATGACTGCTACCTACAGATTATGGCTCGGAGGAACCCTGACAGCAACGCCACCATGTTGAATAGTGCTTTTCGTGCACACACAGGACGTCGTGTCACGATTCTAACTGTGCGCAATAGGCTGCATGATGCGCAACTTCACTCCCGACGTCCATGGCGAGGTCCATCTTTGCAACCACGACACCATGCAGCGCGGTACAGATGGGCCCAACGATACGCCGAGTGGACCGCTCAGGATTGGTATCACATTCTCTTCACCGATGAGTGTCGCATGTGCCTTCAACCAGACAATCAAATGGCTCTGAGCACTATGGGACTTAACTTCTTAGGTCATAAGTCCCTTAGAACTTAGAACTACTTAAACCTATCTAACCTAAGGACATCACACACACCCATGCCCGAGGCGGGATTCGAACCCGCGACCGTAGCAGTCCCGCGGCTCCGGACTGCAGCGCCAGAACCGCTAGACCACCGCGGCCGGCAAACAACCAGACAATCGTCGGAGACGTGTTTGAAGGCAATCCGGTCAGGCTGAACGCCTTAGACATACTGTCCAGCGAGTGCAGCAAGGTGGAGGTTCGCTGTTGTTTCGGGGTGGCATTGTGTGGGGCCGACGTACGCCGCAGGTGATCATGGAAGGCGCCGTAACGGCTGTACGATACGTGAATGTCACCCTCGGACCGATAGTTCAAACGTATCGGCAGCATATTTGTGAGGCATTCGTCTTCATGGACGACAGTTCGCGCCCCCTTCGTGCACATTTTGTGACTGACTTCCTTTAGGATAACGACATCGCTCGACTAGGGCGGCCAGCATGTTCTCCAGACATAAACCCAATCGAACATGCCTGGGATAGACTGAAAAGGGTGTTTATGGACGACGTGACCCACCAATCACTCTGAGGGATCTACACCGAATCTCTGTTGAGGAGTAGGACAATCTGGACCGACAGTGCCTTGATGAACTTACGGATAATATGCCACGACGAACAGAGGCATGCATCAATGCAAGAGGAGGTGTGCTACTGGGTATTAGCGGTACTGGTGTGTACAGCAGTCTGGACCATGATGTTTATGTTGATCTCTATTCCAATTTTCTGTACAGGTTCCGGAATCTCGGAACCGAGGTGACGCAAAACTTTTTTTTTTTTATGTGTGTACATTAGAAAAATGAAACAATCAGCATTGATGATTCAGAAATTACACTCTGTTTTAAATCGCAGAAATCAGTTTAGCATTATATAGTGATCTTCATTCACTCTGAAAGACGTGCGAAATTTGACTGTCGTTGTATGATATACTTTGAATAACTTACACTCAAGATCCTATTAGATAATAAAGCAGTTTCTCATATGAAGGCCCCTCTTACTTACGTTGTCTACTTCTTACACGCATAAAGTTGCCCAAATTTCTGTTGATAGTAGCTGTCTACCACTTTTCTCAAGAAAAGCGGTGGATGGACTCAAAAGAATGGCTCTGAGCACTACGGGACGTAACATCTGAGGTCATCAGTCCCCTAGAACTTAGAACTACTTAAACCTAACTAACCTAAGGACATCACACACATCCACGTCCGAGGCAGGATTTGGACCTGCGACCGTAGTGGTCGCTAGGTTCCAGACTGAAGCGCCTAGAACCGCTCGGCCACACCGGCCGGCGCGGTCGACTCCACGTGATTAAAAGAGACATGTCTCTTCCTTACTAAAACATACGATACGGTTGATCAAAAAATCATAATGCTAAGTAGATGGCGTCCGCTAGATATATAGCTCTAATGCACGTTCTTTGGTCCGACAACGTGAAAGATGAGCGTTTATAATTTGTTTTTCTTTTAATAACGTAGTTATCAGATGTTAAATGTCTGGTAATTGTAATCATACGTGGCGGTGTAATTTGTGTACGAAACATATAGCCAGTAAAATATTTGTATGATATTTCGCATGTATGTCCGAAAAGGATGGAATAAATTTTAACGTGGATGGCGAGATAGGGGTTTGAAACAACTCATCCAGAATGCGAATGGAGTATCCAAACCACTGCACCACGTAATTAGTTTCTGTGAATTTGATGTCGCACTTCACGTGTAGAGCTAATTGTAATATTCAAAATCTTCGGCGAATCTACGATCGAACTGTTTCTCACGAGATACACTCCGTGTAATGACATGAAGTCTGAATATTTCTAAGAATGGTATCTAATACATAAATGTGTAGGCAATCCATTTTTCGCGCGTATTAGTTGCTGACGGGATGTGAGGGGTTATCGGGGAGCGGACCAGTGAGTAGTACCGGTACCGATGAGTTATAAGCTACATCTAGACCTCCAGAGTTAATACAGGTGGCTTGCATACGATATCAAGTATGTTACTAAACCGCGTTATCGATAGCAGGAGAACGTTCAGCCTTTGCATTTGTTGAGCTCTTGGAATTAATAGTTGTCAATGCGAGTTGCATTCGCCATGTTATCCTGCTGTGTGAAACGATGATATTTATTTTTGCCTTATGTTCCTGCTGTGCATTAACACTACACATGTGCCTATGAATTTTCTGCCAGGGCATGTTTGCAAGTGTCAAAATCTCCCAGTGGGCAGAGACGGTAAGTGATGGATCTTCGAGCTACCAGCGTTCCAAAATACATTTTTGAACTGCCTCATGCCCCTTTCTTTAAATGAGGTTTCGTCAAAAACGCAGAGCTCAAAGATTAAGCAACGTATGACGCATTAGCCGACTTTTCTGCTTACCTGCAAGTTTGCACATGCACCACGGAAAGCTTATTGTTAGTGAGGAAATACACAGTTAAGGTGGGGCAAATAAAAGTGGCCCGGAGAACAACTGTTCCAGGGTACAAAGGAACACAGCAGAGGAAGGGAAACACAGAACTAACGTGATTATAGCAGATGTTGAAAGTGACCACCATTCATTTCTTTGCACTTCCGAGACCTGTCAACAAGTCGCTGAAGGCAGATAGAGGTTGGACTGCTGGAATCGGTGCAGTCTCGTCCGAAACGTTCTGCTGCTGTTCTTGAAGACTATGAGGGTTGTTGAGATACACCTCAGACTTGAGGGCTTCCCACACAAGGTAATCGCACACTGACAGATCAGGTGACCTGTGTGGCCAGCTAGAGCCGCGACCAGATTGACCTCTGCCAGGCGTGAAGATCGTGTAAACGTGCTATTAATCTCTGAACCGATGAGGATGATGCGGCTTGCGTACACTTCGTATTCGCGTCACGGGGCGACGTCCAATCGCATCCATTCGTTCGGGCCAATTTTTGTGCCCCACTCTGTATATTTAGGTTTACGGCAGGTGCCTGTAGGAATGAATAAATAGAAGCATTCGTACACGGATAGAACATTAAAGCAGTATACATTCACTTTCATTTGATTGTCAGATTTGTGAGTTGTTTGGGGACAAAGTAATCGTTGAAGTTATCCATAGTTAGGATGGAGCGGTCTTATATACTGTTCCTCGCAAATTAGTGATAATTTATGCATGAACACAGGGCTTTTGCACCGATGTAGGGAAGTGTATGTTACTTGATGGGCCATAATGTTGACGAGATGGTAAAGGGAAGGCTCTGCTTCAGAGCTGAAAGTGAAATTTTCAGCTGTACCATCACTCTGAAAACTGAACACTAATCTGTGGCGTGCTGCTTGGAGGTATTAGTTGTTTCAAAGCGGGGTCGTTAACGAAATGAAACAAGTTGTCATGAAATGGTTCCGTTACAACGGTAAATTTCTGCCACGAGAATATGTAACGACAGTTTTCGCTTTGTTCGTCAGTGGTAGCAGTTACGCTATAGGAAGTTAGAAAATTATTAGGACCTCTCGTATCATCGACGACGAGGTAATTAGAGATGGAGCACAAGAGGGAACCGGAAAATTATAGAATATTCATATTGAATATTTAAGGGAAAGCAGAGAAAATATAAATTATGATGGACGAAGGAGTATTTAAACCCTTCTTGTTTTGAATGCCAATTCAGTTCTTAGAGGAACTTTGATTTGGAAGCTCTACCATTGGCCCATAGCATCTGGCGGGTGCTGAATAGTTGTACAGTACACTCTAAGACATTATTAATTATTGACATGATGCTGGAAGAATCTGTGTGCTCTTTTCAACGTTGTAATGCCGTTCAGTCTTTATAGTTGATTTCCTTATTTCTCAGTAGCTCTCCGCTCCCTCTCTGTGCTCTTAAATTATGGCGCCTGTGTTTTAGGAAACATCCTTAAAGTGAATAGAACTCGTCCTTTTTGTAGTAACTATCTGCGACATTGCACTGATTAGGGCGCTGAAAGCTTCTTCAGGAAGAGTTGGTTGAAATCCTTTTTTCGATATACTGATTTTGTATTTCCTGAGCTTTTCTAAGTCGGTTCAGAAAAATGTAGAGATCGTTCCTTCAGCAACTTAGATATTTGATACATGAAATTCCTTCCAGGAATAGAAGGAACATTACTGACATAATTTCGAGTGAAAAACAAGTTTTTAAGCAGTAACAACATCACAGTTGTTTTTAACGCTTGTTAAGGACGAATTTAATAAGGTTTCACCTATTCGGTTGAACCTGTAAGACAGCTACTTTGTAAACCTATTAAGCTGGCCGAAGTGGCCGTGCGGTTAAAGGCGCTGCAGTCTGGAACCGCAAGACCGCTACGGTCGCAGGTTCGAATCCTGCCTCGGGCATGGATGTTTGTGATGTCCTTAGGTTAGTTAGGTTTAACTAGTTCTAAATTCTAGGGGACTAATGACCTCAGCAGTTGAGTCACATAGTGCTCAGAGCCATTTGAACCATTTTTGCAACCTATTACTGATCCACGTGTGATAATAACACCTCTGATTTTGCGACGTTGTAGTTGCACATTACAATTTCTTCTTCTTTTCCGTTGCGCTTTTTATGCAGTCTGTAGTTCACTCTTTTCCGAGATTACAGGTTGTCTAGCACACTTCTGATTAAACAAGAAATACCTTCAAGAATAAGGGCACTGGAATGCCCAACAGTAGTTGTAAAATCTGCGTCTTTCGCAAAACGATACAGCCTAACACGTACAACTGAATCATCACCAATTTGTGTGACAAATGTTGAAAAGCTGTTTAGAGTTAAAGAGGTGACTGTCAGGCGAATGTTTTGCAGTTGTTGGCCTGTTAATGAGAGCGTGATGCAGTCGTCGGAACTTTCAACAATTACGATGTCCATACTGGTATTCTGCTAGTGTTTATTGTAGTTTCGTAGTGGATATGAATACGGGAAAGGGATTGTGGAATCGTGTGTTGCTAACTGTAGCTTTTATTTCTAGCGGCTGACATCGTATTTATTTCACCGTTGACTTTGGATTAATTACATTTCTTTTTCATGAAAGGGAACGACGTATTAGTTTTAGATAGTGTAAACAGTATCGTGTCGCCGTTACGTTCCTTCGATTATAAGTATTTAATAGATGCGTATAACGTAAGTTGTGAACTAAATGCATTCCGGAACCCTCATCATTCTTGAAACTATCGTGGCAAGAAGAAAAATTTGAGATGGGTTTATGTCAGTGATTATTTTTGTTGTTTTTGTATGTGTTCCAAAATGAGTTAAATAAAGTGTTAACACGATTTGCAGAATCGAATCTGTTTTGCTGTAATAATTGGGGCCTGTATCGAAGAGAATTCATAACTAAAGAACTAACTTTTTTGCTGTCAAACTGAGAAATTTTCTTCTTGCACTCGGGAACAACAAACACATGATCCAGAAGTAATCTATAGAACAAAATTTCAACGCCTACACATATTCTTAGCTAGCCAATGTACATAGTGTAAGAACATTAACTAGCGAGAGAACTTCCAACAATTGCGATGTCCATACTGGTATTCTGCTAGTGTTTATTGTAGTTTCGTAGTGGATAGAAATACGGGAAAGGGATTGTGGAATCGTGTGTTGCTAACTGTAGCTTTTATTTCTACCGGCTGGCATCGTATTTATTTCACCGCTGACTTTGGATTAATCACAATTCTTTTTCATGAAAGGGAACCTGTAAGACAGCTACTTTGTAACATTGTCAGTTTCACCAAGAAAAAAGTTGAGAGATAAAATCCACTGCTCCCTCGAAAGTCGTTAAAATTTAATACAATAATTGGTCGTACAGGAACTTCAGACAAGTGGGCCTTAAATCACCATTTCGAAACAAGACACCCAGTTGAAGCGTTGTAGGGGACGGATAGTCGATGCGCTTCAACATTTGTTTGGTGATCGTTTGATGGGTAGGAACCTGAGACATGAACATCATTAGTTAATAAGATGATACCCTACCGAATAGTACTAGATGACAAGTATCCACTGTGCCTCAAAATTTGCTTAAAGTCTATAAACGAATTTCCTTTCGGCGTACTTTACTCCACCGTTAATAGAAATCTGCGCGACACTAGTTTTAGTAATTTGGGTGAGAACTGGTGACCTATTTATGAGTCGGTCAACGTTTGCCATAAAATTCGATTTTGAAATGGTAGCTAGTGTTTTCGCTCTCCTCACAAAACTGAGACAGAAGTTACTGCTGACAAAATACGGAGCACATCCATTAATAAGTGCGAAACAAGTGAAACGTCGCTTATGCGGGTCCCATGAAGAACTGAGACCACGCACCTCAAAAGTTGGAAGTACACCAGAATGTTAGTCAAAAGGATCGATATATTAGCCCTCAGGTGCTCAGTTTTCGTTTACTGGGTACGGACCTAGCGATACCGGGGTTCGTGAGCTGTGCACTGGTAAGCGCCGGCAGCCCTCTATCACTGTAAGCTCTGGGCATTCGGCAGCAACCCCGTGCGGCGCAGCGGTGGAACGTTGTGTGGTGCAGGAAACAGGGATCTTGGCTTGACCGCCCTATCGCAAGGATGGGACAGATGTCTATAAAATAACACTCAATGTCAAGGTGTGGTGCACGTCTGTGTGATGCATGGCTGTTGAGTTGGACCAGTCGTTAACGGACAACCTCTGTGGAAAGTGCCGCGTCCCAGTTGTATAAGGCTTACTCATGCAAGCAGACCTCTGCTTGAGTGCACCCTCATATCCTTGGCTGCTTGGTGAACCGAGATGGAACCCTCGAAATCTTCTTCTCCTTCTTCTAGCCCAATGGATGTACCGCATAGAAGTACTCACACCAACTCTCCAAACGAATGAGGGAGACTAGTCCTCCCGATAATCAACTTGCCTTTTGTAATGGGGGCCAACGAATCATAAACTAAAATGTTTTGTAGTGATAACGAATCATAAACTAAAATGTTTTGTAGTGATAACGAATCATAAACTAAAATGTTTTGTAGTGATCAAGAGGAAGGAGGGGACGTTTGAAAACGAATCATAAACTAGAATGTTCTGTAGTGATCAAGAGGAAGGAGGGGGCGTTTGAAAAAAGTTTCTCCTTTCTATATCCATAAAGGCTTAGAATGGTTTGCTGATACCTTAAAGCCTATCAAGCGGTTGCGCATGGTTCCTTACTGATAGAGACTAACCGAGCAAAGCATGTGGAACTACTAAGAAAGACACAAATTTGGTGACTTTGACATAATTGTTGAGTTGCATAACTCCCTCAACTCCAGCAAGGGTGTGGTTACGTGCCATGACATCGTGGACCTTGACGTAACCGAGCTGAAACAAGAATGGGGATCAAAGGGGATAGTGGATGTGAAGCAAAGGACGCGTAGGAATAATGGAGAAACTGAGAAGACCACCCCTTTTATTGTGAGCTTAAGTTCTCCATCGCTGCCTGAGCACGTCATGGGAGGATTCCTACGATTTAGGGTTAGGCCTTGTGTACCTAAACCTAAGCAGTGCTACAAATGCCAGGGTTTTGGCCATACAACGCTAATTTGCGAAGGCGAAGCGACATGTAGGAACTATGGAAGGGCAGCCTATACAGCTGGGACTGACTGTCCATTTCCAGCAGTCTACATTAGCTGCACTTGAGCTACCCAGTCAACAGCCAAGTCAGCCCTATTTAGCTGAGGAACGCAAAATTCAGGAAATAACAATGACCAACTGGATCTCCTAAGCAGAAACCATAAAGGCGTAAAGGTGACAGAACTTATTGTCTTTGCCACTTCTTATGACCCTTACTTGCAGCTGCACATACGAAAACAAGGTTACTAAAGACATAGCGATCCAGGCAGCTACGACAGAATAGACTAGAAATGTTTTCGCTGTGAGCATCACGAAGGCACCCAACAAGCAGAGTGCCTCACAACACCCACTGTCCTCAAAATAGGGTGCCTCTCAACCTCTCTTTTTCCCCCCTCATCCTTGAATGGAAAGGATCTCAGCATTCAGGTCGAAAACTGGCTCAGTCTCCATCAGAAGTCATTCTGACTGAGGACGAGGACGTTATAGATTTTGATGCCTCATCATCGGACCCAGGCAACTCCTCCACCCTTCTCACTCTACAAGTGCCTCATCCACCACCCTGCCATAAGGACAGGGTTAAATCAAAACCCCGCCAATGAAATGGCTCGCATACTCCAGTGGAATATGAATGGACACAGTGCTAATCTGGGGGATGGTGCAAATGAGACTCCTTGTACAGAGCAGACCTTTTTGCCTCTGTCTCCAAGAGACCCATTTTAAACAGACTGACGCACGTATACTTGGAGGCTATCACCTCTACAGAAAAGAATACCTTGCTGGTGACAGGGCGAAAGGTGGTATAGCAGTGTTTCTCAAGGACACTTTCCTCTCCTTACTTGTGCCCTGTGTACCTACCGCCACATGAACTCATTGACAGTGAAGTCCTCACACGTCATCTAGATGATCTACATCGCCCCTTTCTCCTTTTAGGGGACTTAAAAGTACACAAGGTAGGGTTTCAAACACCACTTACCCCAAGGGTCGGATACATCAGGATCTGATAAACACTACAGATATCATACTGATGAACATGCGTCAGGCTACGCATTTCAGCACTGCTACCGATTCGTCTACAGCCAGAGACCTCTCCTCCTGCTCGCCTGCAATAACACTTCTCAGTCGGGAGTGGACGACGATCCTCATGGTAGCGACCACTACCCTATCTGGATCCATCTGCCTGGTGGAGCAGATCTCGAAAGGAAGTTGTCGAGGTGATTGTTTAGTAAAGGTAATGGGATGCTTTACAGGCAGTAAGCTTTTTTCGAGCACTGTGACGACGTCCATAGCAGGAAGGATCACATTACAGCCGCGATTCACCGTGCCAGGGGTCAACGGGAACACCTAGGAGGCGACCTGTTCCTTAGTGGAATAATGAGTGTCGTTCTGCAATTAGAGGCGGGAGGGCGGCTATGCACAGATTCAATCGGTGCGCTGAAGATGCGAATCTTTCACCCTTTCGTATGGTGCCATCAAAGGTGAGGAGAATAATTCGAGGGAGTAAGTAGAGGTTTTGCCAAGAGTTCATGAACTGCATCAATAGACCCACTTGCGCAAGTAAAGCATGGAAAGCCATCAGGAGTACCTCAAGGCGCAACTCACGACCGCTGATTGTAGCTGTACGAGTGCAGGAGTCTGTCAGCTAGCATCGCTGAGAGGCATAGCTCAGACAAAGGCTGAATCGTACAAGTCCCTTACGGCAGATTCTAATCAGGATCCAGCTTTTCGTCGATATAGGGAGAGACAGGAGAAAACTGATTTTGGTTTCCGTTCCATCAGCACGGAGGAATACAAATACCGTTTCTCTCTGTGGAAGTTAGATACTGTGTTGTCAGCAGCTCGTGTTACGACACGCGGACACGACCTGATAATGTACAGAATGTTGAAACAGTTGGACCACGTTCGAAGGACGTTTTCCTTCAGCTCGTCAATGAAATTTGGATGACGGGAGACTTCCCCAACTCGTGGAAAGGATCTGTTTTAATTCCAGTTTCAAAACCAGGAAAGGCTCGGACGAACACCGGTAGTTACCGTAGGATTAGCCTGACAAGTTGTGTAGGAAAGGCATTGGAGCGTATGGTCACCGGCGCCTAGTGTGTGTTCTGGAAACAAGGTCCCTACTAAGTCGGTCCCAGTATGGGTTCAGGACGTATCACTCCACACTCCATCACCTGGCCCTGCTCGAAGCGGCAGTTCAGCAAGCTTTCCTTCGTAAGTTACACATTATTGGTGTCTTCTTCAATTTGAAAAATGCCTACGATACTACCTGGCGGCATAATATTTTATTGCAGCTCTATCAGTGGGCTTTCTGTGGACGTCTGCCCACCTTCATACGGTCCTCTCTCTAAGTTAGATATTTTAGATACGAAGTTGGAATGCCCTGTATGACCGTTGTAAACAGGAGAATGGTGTCCATCAAGGGAGTGTTTTAAGTGTCACAGTAGTCGCCATTACAGTATTACGTCCGCAGTACGACTACCGTACTGTCTTACTCGTTTGTGAACGACTTCTCCATTTTCTGTGCATCCTTCAACCTTGTAACGGCTACTTGACAATTGTAGCTGACGATAAGGCGGTTGGAAGAATGGTCTTACACACAGGTTTGAAATTTTCTTGAGAGAAAACTGTTTGTGTTGATTTTAACCTACCCCTCTCTCTTTGTAATTTACTCGTTGTAAAACAGGGGATACCGTTCTCACTTGATGACAGGCTGAAAAGGGCTGCTACACCTTAAAGAACTGTAACTGAGATTTCTCAACGACTTAAAAATCCTTAAATCCGTTAGGTTAGGTTGTTTGGGGGAAGAGACCAAACAGCGAGGTCATCGGTCTCATCGGAGTAGGGAAGGACGAGGAAGGAAGTCGGCCGTGCCCTTTCAAAGGAACCATCCCGGCATTTGCCTGGAGCGATTTAGGGAAATCACGGAAAACCTAAATCAGGATGGCCGGATTAAATCCGTCAGTCATAGGTCTTAGGGAGCCGACAGGGCACGTGTGCGACCGTGACGTGAATACGGATACCAGATTCATGGGTCAGCAAGGCCTTCATACCTCAAAATACGGGGCGCAGCTCACCACGAGGGTATTAGGCTGTAAACAGGGGCCTATCGCAAGAGTTCTGTTTCTAGCCTGTGAGGCTGGTGAGCCTCCGCTGTCTATTCGACGTCTTCTGCTCATGATACGCCAAGCACATAGGGCCTTGTCTGTTCCTACATCGCCAGCATCCATCTACATTGCACAGTCGCCACTGAAACGTCTGTTGAGTCATCATCCACAGGCAACGAAGCCATCTGCGATCCGTGCAAGGGAGAGCATTGAGTTATTACAGGTGGGGAACATTAAGGACCAAAGCCAGTGCTGGAGTAGGACACCCTCCCCCTCAGGCTTCTAATGAGGCTCTGATATCTTTCAGAACTGATGGCTTCGATGAAGCATTGTACTCTAGACTATATTTTTCGGTTAAATTTAACGAGATTTTACATCGCAACCCAGATTTTTTTTCCTGTTTACTCGGGTAGGTCAAAGTAGGGAGATTTTATCGATTATCTGTTGTGTTCCTCGACGTTGTCCTCAGGACAGGCTTCCAGAACAGTTCTCAGTTTATTACGCGGAATTTTTTGCTATCCTGAGAGCAGGGGAGCAGATGAGATGGCGTTTTGACAAAACATTCCTCATCTGCTCCAATTTTGATAGTGGCCTTCTCGGTTATCTCCATTGGTCAGATGTACCCAGCAGGTCGGATGGTGCAAGAAGTGCAGGACGCTCTCCTTCTCTTGCAAAGACAAGACAAGGAGATCATTTCCTGCTGGGTTCCAGGGCACATAGGGATTGGGAGAAACGAATTCGCTGATGTGGCTGCCAAGGAAGGTAGCTCCCTTCCACCTCCTGCTCGCTGTTCAGTCCCCCTGCAGACTGTCACGTCATTTGTGACCAGTAAGGTCATGTGTTGGTGGTAGGCTCATTGCCTGGAAGTGAGGATAATGAACTACGTTCTGTAAAACCTTCAGTGCGACTGTGGTTTACTCCTTCCATCGACAACGGTCCCTTACAAGGCTTCTTAGTGGGTCATTGCCGATTAACACTTGGTTTCATCTTACGTTGCGAGGAGTCCCCCGTATGTACAGATGCGGGACACAGCTATCAGTACGACATATTTTAAATGAATGTGTTTTATATGACTACCTAAGGGTTGATTCGGGTCTCCCACAGGCTGAACTTTCCCAAAGTAATGAGTGTGAGATTCTAATGTGCCACAGAGTGCCACGGTCAGTTATTATTTATAGGTAGTCATTCAGCCTCAGTCATGTACCCCTTATTAACAGTGTCTCGTCCAATATTTTATATGTCTCCCACCCTCCCTGCCTCCCTCCCTCCGTTCCTCCAAAGACAGCGACGATCGGCCGATAATTTGTCTTGCGTAGATTGTTATATTGGCCAATTTTCCGATCGTCCATGCACGATAAATAGTTGATAGAATCATTGTAACGAAACGATACTATGATCGATCGGCTGAAAAACTATTCATGGGAGCCACCGTAACTATCGTTGAACGGCTAGCAAATAAGACATATACGTACAACTCTTTAAAAAACTACATATACAAAATTTTATAGATTTTAAAGGAGATAAAGAGAAACTCTTTTTCATGTGACAAGAATATCACATATGCACTTTTTCCCCGCTAGGAATACATGGAGGTTTGGACGGTGTTTACCCTGCCACGTGACATTGCCTCACTCGTATGGATGTCATTTAGTGTGGGGAGAGATATCAATAGACACTCCAGAAGAGCTGATTGCCCGTTTGGCTGAAGTTACCGCCATCGTTTGTGAAACAAATGACTGTTTTGAGCGTGTCATACAATCGCTAGCAGACACATGGCAATTGTGACTAGTGTAAACGGTCACTTTCAGCAACATACCTAAAACGGTTTTCGTCGCTTGGCAGTCTTGAACACAACACCACTATAGTAGCCGTCACTAAAATAACCGTCGTACCAGAAAAAGTTACACCTCTATTTTTAGTCTAAAATGTTATTGAGTACTTTCCAATATAGAATTCTTGCCAGTCATAACGAAAAAAACTGTACTTAGTTTCTAGCAGTATTGTTTAGCTTTTGCGGAGTCTTGCTGTGATGCTGTTTCTGCCAGTACTTCATTTTCCAGGTGAGGTTGATAGTACCGGATTGTTTCGTTTCCTCTGCGCAATGTAGGTTCTGTCAGTTTCTTTATGTTACCAGGGTCATACGTCTGTGCAGAAATTTTCGTGTGTTTCAGGTCGTATTCTTAAACAGCTCGACATTACAGTTTGGCTTTTTTTTATAGTTACGTTTTTTTTTTTTTAACGGTTCGCAATGACCAAATCTACTGAGCGTGAAATTGTTTCCTTATTTATTTGCTTATGAATGAGATTGGTTTTCACACACCCTGGATTCTTTTCAGTTTCATGTAAGTAATGTGGCTGTGAGCTCAGTAGCACATTTAGGTTTTTAGATGACATTCTCAGGTTTGTATTTACGATTTACACACACACGAGTAAAAGGTACTCGCTTAACCCTTCATCACTTCACTTATCACCCAAAACGCCGGTATAAGTTGTACAAAAGTAAGTGCAGATATTGGCAAAAAATCGGACATTCCGTTGCAATCGGGCATAATGTATTTGTTCGCATGTTTTTGTGAAACAGAAGTTTTGTCTAGCAAGTGAGTCTACTACAGGCCTGCTCTCCTCAGCACGGACCGAGCGAGGTGGCGCAGTGGTTAGCACACTGGACTCGCATTCGGGAGGACGACGGTTCAATCCCGCTTCCGGCCATCCTGGTTTAGGTTTTCCGTGATTTCCCTAAATAGCTCCAGGCAAATGCCGGGATGGTTCCTTTGAAAGGGCACGCCGACTTCCTTCCCCGTCCTTCCCTAATCCGATGAGACCGATGACCTCATTGACTGGTCTCCTTCCCTAAAACAAGCCAAGCCAAGTCCTCAGCACACAGTAAGTGCATTGTACGCAAAACTTCGCTGTTGCTGCTGCAATGTCTCTACATCTCATTAAACAGTTTCGTCCATCAGTATATTTTTTAATTGAAGATCAAGTGAGCGAAGAGCACGAAGACGGAGGTCTTTGAGCCAGTATAACGATTTTTTTCGCGGAGATCACTCTGTGCTTTGGTAGCCGTCGGATACTTTCCTCCGTCGTAATAATGATGTACAGTTCTCCGCACTACTTTTTTTGTTAAAATTGTCAGATTCCGAAGGTTTACATTCTCGTTTATATCTACTTCTTGGTTAAACAAAATTCTTGCAGACAGTTGGAGATTCCCCCAATACAGCACTGTTAATACAGCATACAACGGATTCCGAAATCGCACAAGCTTTGGCTGGCTGTTTGTGAACTTGTGCAAAATATGTATTTTTCCTGGTTTGTTCACTGTCGGCAGATCAGTTAAAAAATTCAGTAGGTTTCGATACGACAATTTTAGTTTGTTTTCGAAATTGTAGTCGCCCTTTACGCGCACCGACTGGTGTAGCACTACTCGCTGGCCATTGCTTCTGCATTACGCTCACTAAACGATACACGGAAGATTGAAACCACACTTGGACACACGATACGGGAATGTAGAACACACAGCTGTTGCTCTAACCCCTTCGCCGGTACAGTGTGTGTGTGTGTGTGTGTGTGTGTGACAACAAAGCTGTCAAGCGGTCCAATCACAACGCTTTGCGCATGAAGATGTCATGAAGCGGGTGTAGCCTTTAGCTGCCTATTTTGGTGACGGTGATGTAGCGTCCAAAGCCTTCAAGGATTTCTAGCGGGAAACGACGCACCTCCGATATTTTTGTTACATAAAAAAGGGTTCGTTTTCATCTCTTCTAAACACTCTAAAATAAGCATGCTGATTCGTACGCCCGGTATATCACTAGCTAGATTTCCTGCTGAAAAGCTCTGCGTGACTCCCGACCTAGGCGGCGAGGGCGCGGAGAGCAACACGTTATACCGCAGCGGCAGTGGCTGAGCCGGCCGAGGGAGCGGCGGGGCGGCTGCGGCCGGATCGAAGCAGTGGCGGCGGCGGCAGCAGCAGCAGCAGCAGCAGGGTGTGCTGCGCGGGTGGCGTGCCGAGAGGGGCGGAGGGAGGGAGCGCGCCCCATTCAGTCTGGCGCGGAGCGCGGCGCGCACTGCACGTGGCCTGCACGCGGCGCCACGCCACGCCACGCCGCAAGCCACGCGAGCGCAGCTCTCTCTGTCTCGCCGCGACCGGAAGTGACAGTCTCTATCGCTAGGCTCGTGTCACAGCGGAACCTTACCAAGACGCACCTAGGGTAATTGTCGTCGTGTTTGCGATATAACTGGACGTGTGTATCACGCATGTTAAATCATATTATTAGGCACGTGGGAAGTTCCAGTCGTGAACAGTGGCGAAACGTCAGTTTATATCTTGCATTCAGAAACGCGATTCGTCATTGCAGTCACACACACACACACACACACACACACACACACACACACACACAGTGACTCTCTTGAGATTATGTCAGACTTAACTTGCTTTGTAGAACTAGAATTACATATCATTAATTTGATTTTCCGAGTATTTTTGTTGTAAACCAAAGGTGTGGCTGTGTTGTCTGAGAATATGTAACTCCCTACATCGTCATTGTTTCATTGTTTTTCCATACCTCTGTGCAGGTATGTATGCGGTAAGAGCGTGTGCCCATCCCCTTTACGTTACCATATTAATATGCCATAAGAACGTATGTATAACTATTTTTCGAGACATTTTCTGCACACGGTATTGCCTGTTGGTTTTCTGTGCATTTTTTGTTGAAGACAAGACACCATACATACCTTTAGTCATATACAAGCCAGAGGAGTTATCCATTAGATAGTCCTTCATGATTATGAGAGACGTAAAATTCTTGTCTTCCACTGTCAGGAATTTCTTCTTCCGCACGATTCCATGTTATTGTAAGATATGCCTAGGTATATTTGGATCACTTTTAAATATAAAATTTTTCAAGCAACTTTCGTCTCTTAACTGTCAACTATACAGCTCTTAGCAACTTCTGTGTCTCAGTTTTGTGAATAATTTCTGTGTAAAGCCGAAAAATTGAGTGTAGAGAAACCTATGCCACTTTCCTTTTCTACTGTCAGGTGACACCTGTCGGAGGTGAAAATGTGTAGGTATGAGATTCTTTTGAAACGCATAGAAATAGTTATCACCCCTAAAGAATTACTCATCAAGTTAATCTGCAACGTCACACCTAAGTGTTCATTACCACACACTTCCTCGTTGTATGCTGTCGAAGAGCCTAAAATTTTGTTTACAAAAACGTGGGAAAGTAGTCCGTGAACTAAATAAAATTATAATGCTGTAACGTTGTTATAAACTCTGCTCTTAGCCTGTTAGGATTCTGAAGCATGTATTTATGTCTACTGATACTAGATCGGATTTCGCATTCAGGAATACGGAGTGTATACGCCAGTCATACTAAAAATTTAGTTTATGAGAAAAGGAAGTATACGAAAAGTTCGAAAGATCACATGGATTAATCGATTTTCTTACTCCGGTCTGTTCCTCAATATTGATAACACTATACACTGGTATGTACCGCCATGAAGGGTATTTTCTTTTAATTGCTTGCTTTGATAACGTGCTTGTATATGTTGACAGCAGTTAATGCTACTAAACATTTTAATTATTGTTTTCATAAACTGTCGACCCTTTTTCATAACACGCAAACGGCAGAAGTTAGCGCGTGTAATTACACTCATGGTCTTCCTGAATAATATTATCGTGTGTTTGGATGCGTGTATTACACGTTGTCGCCCTTGTCGGTTTTGTCGAAACGGTCTGAATCGTTTACTTCTATTAAAAT
Source organism: Schistocerca nitens (assembly GCF_023898315.1). Classification (NCBI taxonomy): domain Eukaryota; kingdom Metazoa; phylum Arthropoda; class Insecta; order Orthoptera; family Acrididae; genus Schistocerca; species Schistocerca nitens. The sequence continues at coordinate 577,111,310 of NC_064614.1, read as the reverse complement.
GTAAACTAGAAGACCCCATCGTTTCTAATATTTAGTGTCGTGGTGAGTTAGACATGTATGTATCATGCGCTATTTTGACTAAGGTTCTTAGGTTACATTTTTATCATAATATTTATAACTCAGTTGCTCATGCTCTCCACGATTCCTAATAGAAATGTAATTATCACATCACCAGTTCGCACGAGCTAGGTGCTTTCTCGTCGTCGTCGTCATCGTTGTTGTTGTTGTTGGTGGTGGTGGTGGTGGTGGTGGTGGTGGTGGTGGCCGTGAGGGTTGTTGCCATTACTTCGGGCACACTGCACCGATTATCACGCTGTTTGTGCCCTTTCACGAAACGACGACGATCCAACCTGTGTTCCTAACTTTTTCATCCAATTATTTTGCGTTTGAGCCATGTAATTTCGAAAATAAATCTTTAGGATGTGTTCAGTCCATTCCCTTGCCTCCTCTTTCCGAATGCTGGAGATGCTAATTCGAAAGGGTCGTGGAAGAGACTAGGAACTGCAGGACGTATACATTGACAGATAGAAGCTTTGATTTGATTCATTAAGGTTGTGCGGGTAGCTCAGCGGAATCAGCGCACACTGTCGTGAGCAGGGTTTGACACACTATTCTAGTTCATCATGAAGTAATGAAAATTCGTCGATTGACATCACTTTGCGCTCCTTTATTTTCCGTAGTGGACTGTACCGTATGAGTGTTTCCTGTGAGGAAAACTACAGATTTCCTTTCCCTGGCGTGTAAACGTGAGTATGTATGGAATGGAACACAGTGTCACACTCTGTAGGTACAAAGGGTTAGATCGTTTCGTACAATATTTTTGTAATTAAATTAACTGTGTAACCGTAAAGCGACGTTCTGTCGTCGAACGGTGAACTGAACGCTTTCTACGTTGCGCAACTTGCTTGGCATCTTAGTCATCAGTTACGACCGAAGTTGATTTTTAATCATAGAAGTTCCAAGTGAATGAGTGTATGAAAGGTATGGGCAGTATCAGTTATTGTTTGTTCGTTATTGGTGATGTGGGAGAGAGTGAAACCCAGTGGCGAACTACAGCAGCTCTTCTGGTAGCAAAGCTAAGTTGTTACATTGCAACCTACATTGGACGAATGACCGACAACAGTGGCCCGGTTTAACCAGATACTCTGTAAAGAGGTTGTTCACTTTATACGGTTCATTCACTAGTAATCCATTGGTCAAAAAGCGCAGCTCACGCTATCAGAACCCCGAAAGTGACCTATGAAGGAACTATATTACTTGGGAAACAGTTCTCGAAATGCGCCACGATATTTATGAGGCACACAGTTGTAAAACTGAATCAAACAGCCGGCCAGTGATATTCCGGAGACAAAGTACTTATATAAGTAGAAGATGAAAATTATGAAGCGATGTACAGTGAAACCTTAGTTCATATAATGTTAAGACATGCAGTAAGTTTTGCGAATTGGAAGCACTCGATTCATGTGGCTTGTTTCTGTGAAGTTGAAAGATTCTCTGCCTCGTGATGACTGGGTGTTGTGTGATGTCCTTAGGATATTTAGGTTTAAGTAGTTCTAAGTTCTAGGGGACTGATCACCATTTGAGCCATTTGAACAAGTTGAAAGAAACAAGCAAAAACTTGGTCGTCACTATGCTATTTTACGTTTGAGCATTTGGGAAACAAGAAAAACGTTGGAAGTAGTTCTCCAATTATGATTTATGACGAAACTGAAAAAAAAACAATAAAAATGAGAAATGCGTTATACTTTTTTCAGCTTATAATATATCACCTACACAGTATTTCCCTTCCACTATCCACACCCCGCAATGTAGTAAATTTATAGCCAGAATTGCAGATCCTCTAAAACATTAAAGGCGAGTTATGATTCCTTGGATTATTGTTCATCAATTAGATACGATAAATAGGCGGTTAAGTATAACCGGAAGGTCTCATCTGCGAAAGCTGTCAGAACCTTTTTTGATAATAATTGTGGTGGTCTTTGCTGTTGTAGGATCGATGGTAATACAAAAACAGCAATCACAGATATCACGCTGTTTGTCATCGATTCAGACGACTGATCGCTTTTGATATTCGCGGGCGTAACAATTAACAGTTACATTCTTTTTCTTAGACATGATTTGTGGGTTTATTATTTTCGTGAGATTATATTCTCGTGGGAAATGCTACAATGGTTTGCAAATACAGTTAGCCGTTGAACATGTGGATTATGAAAAAAGACGAACTCATTTGTCGTAACTGTGTTGTAAGAGCGTCCGCGTGTACGTGCACATTGTATGTGCATGAGCTCTTGTATGTGGCCGATGGTACGCGTTTGTGTGGATGCTCATAGTTACGTGTGGACATGTTCGTCTATTCGTTAGTGAGCGTTTAGTTGTAATAGTGTTTATGGCAACAGATGCAGCCAACAGCCTTGTCACGTTGGTGACGCTCGCTTCCGCCCGACCAGCAATATCAAGGAACACTGAGCCGGCTAGTAGGCTACTTGGATGGGTTACCGTTCGGGGAAAACCGGGTACCGTTAGTTTTAAGGACACGCAAGTCGCCGAAGTGGAGTCGAATCGAGAGATTTGCACCAGGCAATGACGCCAAACGATGTTTACCTTTTATCGTTCGTGTGGCTGTGCATGCGTGTGTGGGGATATCGCTGTAACATACAGAGGCAAAATATTCTTCTAGATTGCATTGAACGATGTAAAGTTTTCACAGGGCACTGCTGCTTTTACATTTGTTGTGATTGTGCTGTTGTTCTTGTTGGTGTGATGTGCTTGGACCAGAAATACTTCCTCGCAAGACCCTTTGTGTTCGATTTTCGTTCACACACCTTCCTTAGCCTTCATTTTCGGTGATGTGAATCTGCTTAACGAGCTACAATGGGATATCTTCTACGCCACTTTCCACAATAATCATCGTTGTACTGCTTTATTGCTTCTGTTATACAGTATGAAATACCGTCTGCACCCCACATTGAGGACACTTTAATTCCAAAACTGAGTTGTGTGTTCTGCTGCAGTAATGACGGTGCAGCGAAGTTGTACACGTTCGCGGTCTTGCTGGTTGGCTAGCGTTAGATAACATCGCAACCAGATAAACGCGTCACTCGAGACCCCCACAGCACTCACACCTAAGCAGGCCCCCTGGAGTTGCCAGGGCCTAAATCTCTCTTCTTTACATCCCGTACAGAAAAGGACCGATGGTTAGAACACGTCGTTCTCATAGTAACGCACGAAGTGCAGTTGTTGACCTCCTGTGTCAGATATCCCGGCCATTCACAGATCAAGCAGCTGTATCGGAAATTGCTTTGTAAATACACTCAAAAAGAAAGGCAGGCAATAGCCCTAGGTCAGATTGTAATAGAAGTTTCTTCCGAACTGTGGAACATCTCTTCAATTTTTATTTTTTTTTTGTTCCAAGACAACACTAGTGGCTTGCGCTAGAGTTAAATTTTGGTTAACTGTAGCTATTCCAAGAATAGTGACATCGTAAACTGTTTCCGAATTACGTATTAACTGGCCGGCCGGAGTAGCCGAGCGGTTCTAGGCGCTTCAGTCTGGAACCGCGCGACCGCTACGGTCGCAGGTTCGAATCCTGCCTGTGAGTGATGTCCTTACGTTAGTTAGGTTTAAGTAGTTCTAAGTTCTAGGGGACTGATGACCTCAGATGTTAAGTCCCATAGTGCTCAGAGCCATTTGAACTATTTTTTTGTATGAACCTATACATAATTCCAACTTTGTTCCATAGCAAACGACATTGGTGTTCCGCTAGCTGGAGTATAATTCCAACGAAATAATAACTTATACGTGGGGTCGTGGAATGCTTGACGTTCTTCCTGATACTGTCCTCAGTTTTGAGAATGGGTGAATTATGATAATACTTACGTTTCAACTAAAGTGTCCAGCTGGAGTAAAATGTGCAGCTAACTCCCACACATAGGTCTTCTGTTACCGCTATTTCGCGCGAAAGTCGTCAGTCTTCGAAAGTTGCATACATTGTTCTAGTTTTTCATGTATAATAATTGTTATCAGTCTATGAAAAATGATTATTAATGAAAAAATCTAAAAAGTAGGCTCATTTACGCTGTGTCCCTGAGACTGTACTTGTACATCTTTATATTACTTTATCCTCGAAAGAATCAGAATTCAAACAAGTACTTCCCGATGATGAAATAAATTTGAATTAGCTGCCATGTGGGACAGTAAGGGCTCTCATCGCGTCAATGAGTGGATTACGTGAGTGTCGAGCAGACCATGGTTGTAAGAGTTTATATCGACTGACAGAGTAAAAGTAGATATAGCCTAAAAGTAAACAGAATTCTGTGCAGCGTGACCAGATGAAAGAGCTACTCCACATCCGAAACAACACAGCCGATATGCTTCTTGGTGAAACAGAATCAAGACGCTTAATGTTGTTAAATGCATGCCCTTCGATGTGAACAACGTCGACCAGACCAGAAACACAGTGCATGTTTCGTGCGAGTTGTTAGGAAAACACTAGAGGCGTTAGAGTCCTTTTTCCAGTGGCCTACGCAGTCAGAGTTGGGTGATAATTATTAGAGATAAAACAGTGGCCATTGTATTAAGGGCGACCAAAAAGATTCTGTTCGAAGGCCGTACAGTCCAAAACGGTTTGACAGTCTGACAAAATCGCCGTGAACATTGAGGCAATCATCCTACTGACGCAGCAGGTTGAAGATACCCGTATGGAAAACACCGTGTCTGCTGCGTGAAGAAGTCCGTAACTGCTTGCTGTATATCCCCGCCCTATAGGAACCGCTGACCTTTGAAGGCCTTAATTAAGGGACCTTATTAAGCCGTGATAACGGTATGGGGAGAGATCAGGATTATAGGGCGGGTGCTCGAGTGTACCCCACTTGTGTTGATGTTATGCTTGCGTTAAGACATTTGCGATCGACTGACATCTTTTGTCGAATCGCAACCAGCGCAAAACTTGCAGAGAAAACAATAACAGCACGTTGGTTCTGTTTGGTCGCATTTGGTAATAATGTCACCATGGTTCACGTTTCCGCATTTACCGCAGAAACGTCGGAATGACACGAATGGCACACTAATCCTTTGCGTAAATGTCGATTCTATATACCCGCATCGGAGACGCGCTGCGTTGCGTATACGCGGCACCAATGTTCGTTTTCGACTAGCGAATCGTTAGATACATTAAAAAACTCAGAACAACACGAATAACCAGCACCGACCGTAGGTTTACATTCACAGGGCGACAACTTCGAAGACTACCTGTAAGCCTGATTCCCCATGTGTACTAATCGACAGTTTCAAATGGTTCAAATGTGTCTGAGCACTATGGTTCAAATGGCTCTGAGCACTATGCGACTTAACTTCTGAGGTCATCAGTCGCCTAGAACGTAGAACTAAATAAACCTAACTAACCTAAGGACATCACACACATACATGCCCGAGGCAGGATTCGAACCTGCGACCGTAGCGGTCGCGCGGTTCCAGACTGAAGCGCGTAGAACCGCTCGGCCACACTGGCCGGCTCGACAGTTTCGTAGATGCTAGATTGGGCTGGTGGGAGATGTCCGCTACTTATCGCTTATACATTTTCTGAGATAACACGTGAAAACGGTTTTGTAAAGACTTACAGAAAAGGCAGAATACTACTTTCATTGCATGTCGTTTCTGAAAAATATTTTACAGAACTTAGAACTACCAAAGACACTATGGAAATACTCAAACAATTATTTACTGTATAAGCAAATTGGATGAATATGAAACTAAATTACTCTGTTATGAACTGCCTTTAGCAGTAGTATGCAGAAGTTTCGCGACAGCTCCAATGTTCTTGCCGAAGAGTAAAATATATTACAAAACCACCGATTCGAATTTAGGCGCGGAGTATCTCAACGCAGTTTAGATTTCGTGGAAACTATTAGCTTGACATCAGAAAAAAAGTGCTCTACGCTTCTCAGAGCGAGTATCGGCGTATGTTTTTGGGCACCTATCCGTATTTGTTCCAGAAACTCACTTTCTTTTTACAACTGTTAAACAGTTTCATCACTGGAGAAAAGTTTTCACCAGTTTTCGATGAAATACTGGTGGTAATTGTTTCCATTGTTCGTGAAGCACTGCGAATAGATTAGCTAGATTTTTGAACTAATTGATCAGTAATGGAACCAATGCTCTAGTTCAGGCTAAGGATGTACTATATGGTTTCTGTGGAAGTTTTTATTGTTCTTACTTTGAAACATTCAGAATTCAGTGAGATCATTTTTGCAGTTGAAGAGACGCATCACAAGCAAATAGGATTCACTTTCGTCGAGCAATAACCACAAGCAGTCCCTAGTACGCAGCTATATTCGAGGGTAGTTCAGTAAATAACACCCCACAATTTTTTTTCTCAGAACGTATTTACTCTTAAGATTTAAAATTTGATGACTAATTAGTCAACATTTATTTTTCTTGTAGTATTTTTCTCCACGTTCTATTGTTCTGCGCCAGCGTTGTTTAGGAGCATGTATTCTGTGTTGTAAAAGCTATTGTCCTGTGCTCTCAGATTGTTTTTAGTCTACCATACGTAGATAATCCTTAAGTGGCCCAAAGAGATCGAACTCCAAGGATGCCAGGTCTGGCCTTAGGGTGAATAAGGTCTGGGCTGCCGGGTGGATGAGGCTGTGACAGGATGTAGCCCTCAAGGGGCTTAGTTTCTGCATGTCCTGACGCTGTAACTCTCTTTAGCCATTGCCCAACAGCTCTTCATTCAACTGCATCATTACCGCAAGCAAACAGTTTCTTTTTTTTCGCAACCAAGAATTCAATTACAGCATGTTGCTTGTAACGAGTGTCTTGCGTAGACGCCACTCTGATGGTTCACTGCGGCTGTGCCACCTGTCGGATTTGTTTGAAACTTCGCACACGTGCGGAAGAAGCATCAAATTTTCGCCAGGTCATAGCGGACAATAAGGCGGATTTCCTGACGTTTGCAAGTGTTTTTTTTATCGTTTATAGTCACCGAATAACGACACCGACTTCGTTTTTTTACTAATAGAACTATATACTTTTCTCATTGGCATTTGAAAGAATATTCCAAGAGAACTCCAACGACATGACATGTATAGGTCTTCATCAAATAGTATAAAGATAACAGCATCGCAAACCACTGTCCGTTTGTCAGGAGAAGAGGTTCCAGAAACGTGTGCCCTATTATATCAAATGTAAGCAAACACATAACTCACCTACAGTTCGCTTGTTTATCATCTCCGCTGTTTTTCCAAGTGCTCAAAATGTTTACCTAAAGTGTTGCTAAAGGCTATAAAGTGGTTCTGGAGAAACAATACTGCACGTTGGATTTCATCTGGAATTAACGGCAGCATATACCGGTGTTACAAGGCATTTAATGCCTTCGAGAGTCGTCGGTGTTTCCTAATGGACTTCTTGTTCTAATTTTCGCCATAGATAAAAGTATAGAAGTGTTAAATTTGGTGAGTCTGCAGAACATTTCGCGTTTCCTGGCCGACCTGTTCAGTCTTCTCCACACTTTCTGTTAAGAGGTCTGTTATTAGGTGTGCGGAATAGCAGGGAAATCTGTCATGTTGGTACAACGCTGAGTGCCTTATGTCCAGTGGGATGTCACCCAATAACTGTGGCAGCAGCATATCTTAGGAACTCAAGATAAGTGAGTGCATTCAGATTCCCATCAATAAAACAGGAACCAATAATGCGGGTCTTGAAAACACGCACCAAACGTAGATAGATCAAGAACGTTGTTCTTATTCACTTCTTTGATTCTGCGTGGATTTTCAACTGACGATTAGTGCATTTTGCGGGGATTGACTTGTGAACGATGCTTCTTCCTTAAACTTACTTTTGTATGGATATGCCGCATCGCTTGGCACTTTTCGTAAGATAACATTCGGAGAACTGACTCCAGTTCTGGAAGTCACTACCATGATGCTGTAGATGCAGCGAAATGTTAAGAGGATGAAATGCGATGGAATGTAGAGTTCCAGAACACTTATTTGGATGATTCCTCACGTACTTCTGAAATGGCTGTTAGTGACATTCGCGTTGTGTGTTAATGTTGCTAAAATGTTAGTTTCACTTCTTTCATTAGTTGTTGTTCTTCTTTCGCGTATTTTACTGTCCACACTTCCAGTTTATAAAACGTTTTTAACAATGTTTACAAGGAAAGATCTTGAGTGCCTGGCATGGCCTGGATACTCTTTAGCAGTCTACCGCACTGCTGGTCTAATAGTTTAGCGACATTCGCCATAAGCGGTTCACTTTTCGACTGTCTTATACATTGTGACTGTCTCAATAGTTTCTCGAGCAAGTTATCTGATTGCTACAACAGCAGAACAGACTGATGACCTTCAAGCCCACACGTAAACACAAGAACTATACCTGAGTTACCTGTCTGCTTACATTTCGTATAATAGGGCAGACATTTGTGGATATTGACGGTGGGACGGTGGTTTGCGGCGCTGTTATCTTGATACTGTTTGATCAATTCCCATGCGTGTTATGTAGTTCTCTTAGAAACTTCTTTAAACGCCAGAGGAAAAATTATGTAGTTCCGTTAGAAAAAAGAAAACAACAACGTAGTCGATGTCGTAATTCGGCGACTATAAACGATAAAAATTACTTACGAACATTAGGAATTTCGCCACATTGCCCCCTATACTTGACCAGACCCACACCTCGATATAATTTTTCATTCTGGATGTATCTGGGATGGCCTGTCACAGCTCCCTCGTTCTGTATTTTAACAGCTGTGTAAAAATGGTGCATTATTTACCTAACGACGCTCGTATTATTCAACTGGAAAGTATACCGTATAGAACTCCATTTGTAATGGCAGTGGTGAGTGATACGCGTGATTCGTCCATAGAATCAATTTTGCTGATTAAAAATGCAACCACGTATAGGAGCCAAACTTCAAAACGAGCATGACCAATATTAATATTCATAAATGTTTTCATACTACACTGCTGGCCATTAAAAGTGCAACAGCAAGAAATGTAGCAGATAATGAAATTTTAATTATTCTGCGTATAAGTAAGGTAGGAAGAAAATACGATTACATTTGCACGCGATTAGCGTCCATGCAGGGTCTTAAATTCAGTAATTAGTGGCACTAATCCGGCTGGACATGAAGTCGAATTGAGCTTGGGTGACTGATATCGGTATGTCATTTCGTGTTGCTTCAGCTCTGTGCGATTGCTCATCAGCCACGACGGCTGGCGAGTTGTGGCGAGGCTGTTCTTGCAGCCCATTGGGGGATGTTTTCAGTAGGCCAGAGAGCTTGAGAACGTGCCGATCAGTCCAACCGTAGAAGACTTGTATCGAGGTAGATGAGGACAGCACGGACAATGTAAAGCCTTCCGTTATCGTCTTGAATGATAACGTCCTAGCGACTTCGAAGGTAAGGCACAATCACCGGCCATAAGACGTCAGAAATGCAGATATGATTACTTTGCGTACACATTGGCACTCCCTTTCATTACCCCCAGGTGACGATGACGAATACAGTCTGGTAAAGCTCGTTCGCCTCTGTGCTTTCACAGCCATCGTGATGGATCCCGAACCACGATTTGTCTGAGAAGACTACTTGGTGGATCTGCTGTGGCCAGTGTTGTCATCGAGCGCATCACTGTCTGCGCGCTGCTGTCGTGTTAAGTGAAGCAGCATGAAAGTTCGTCATGCTGAGTTTCCTTGTCGCTCAAGACGTTTTCGCATTGTCCTTGTGGATACTCGTCTTGTAGCAAACAAGCCCATTTTCTGACTCAAGGTACGGGACGTGGCTGTACGATCCTGCACGGCCGAGGGAACAATGTGTCTCACTTCTCAGGCGCTAGTCGGCTGGGGCCGTTCTTACAAGATATTCTCACAAACAAAACAACCATCATTTAAATCCGATTCATGAAGGAGAAACCCACATCGTAACCTTTCCTTACACTGTGAATGTAGAATGTGGATAGCTTTAATCCTGCAATTGTGTCCGGTTGCGGTGAAATACTAAGCATTTACATATGCGAGAATGAAGTTCCGTTCAAACCAATTTGATATTTGTTTCACTATTGTGAATTGAGTTGCTGCGCAGGCGTTCAACCAGGAGGTAACTGATTAAAAATCAACAGTGGAGGCTGACTGCGCTGCGTAGTGGTTAAAACACTCGACACATTTCCAGAAGTAACCTGGTTCAAATCGCCTTCAGGTCCTTCTGATTTCGGTTTCCGTGTTCACTTGTAAAAGTTTCCAGTGTGATTTCTTCCAGAGGCTTCAAATGGATTGCTGTGCCTTCCATCTCCAACTAATATTATGCTTAGTCATTCCAGACTTGTGCCTATCTTTAATTTCGGAATTCATTACAATAAGACAAATACCAAAGGGTGCTTCTCAAAATTCGTTCCAGCTTCCGAATTGTAAAATTTGGCATGTAATATATATGTTATCGAGGATGTGGATGTTTCAGGGAAAGTATACCATCACTGGTGATAGTACACCTTCGCTGGCCCACTTAGTGGAAGTGGATTACTGATTTCAGTTCTGTCAAACGATACACATTGAGTACGGATAGTGCACTATCACTATTGAATGTATACCTTCACTGCCAAGAAGTAAGGAATGTGAACCATGGCTATAATAACAAAACAGTCGTACTTCGAAACTCGCATTTATAATCTGTAGTTTGAAAACAGTCATATTACGTAAAAATCATTTACTGCAGCAAGGACGTGCACCATGGTACTTCCATTTACACAGCACATTTTTATTTTTGCAAAAGCATCTCAGAGTAAAAGTGGTTTAAATGGCTGTAAGCACAAAGGGACTTAACATCTGAGGTCATTAGTCTCCTATACTTAGAACTATGTAAACTAACTAACCTAAAGACATCACACACATCCATGCCCGAGGCAGGATTCGAACCTGCGACCGTAGCAGCTGCGTGGTTCCGGATTGAAGCGCCTAGAACTGTTCGATCACCGCGGCCGGCCCATCTCAGAATATGACATTTTTGCTGGCAGTTGCATTTGAAGAATCCTTGGCCACTTCCCGTCGACTGAGATGTCGCAACTGTTCTCACGGCAACAGTTTACTCTGCTGGAACTTCCTCCTCTGAGATTTTCTTAGAGGGCAAGTACTGAACTGGGATCTGAGGCAAAATGTTGTAGTTGTAGCCGCAGTGATTTATCGTATCGTCCCTTCCGTAATTATTTAAAGACAAACAGTTTTGCGTATAGCTGGCTCAGCACATCAAATCTCGTCCCGATTCGGTAGAAGCCATCGGCCGTTGTCTCCAGGACGACACCCAAGATCGACCAGCATCTCCTCTTCCTCTATCAAAGTCGGGAACTGAAACACTCACAGTGCAGCCCTTTTCCATTGTTGGAAAGCAGCGATCTGAACACTGCCGCATTCTTTGCGATTGTTCTTGTAAGCACTTTTACGCTTCAGTTTTTTTATTTTTCATAGCACAAGTTGACTCATCTAAATCAATCAGGCAGTTGTCATTATTGTCAAAAATACTTTCTTTCTCTATGTTCTCGACCTCTGTTCCTGTTGGAATGTTATCCTACAACGTTTCTGTCCCTGTCTCACTTCTAACACTCACTTCATTAATTATATTTTGAAGGTCATCCTCAGAATGAACGTTCATCAGTGCTTCAGGAAGTAATCTTGTTGAAAACGAAATATGTTGAGGAGGGCAGCCAAACATCGCTTCATACGGAAATTTTTGATTCCAAAATATACAGCGCTATTTTTCATTAGCTGCACAAATCTTAATGCACGGCTCCACTCCGCGGTGTTGTGCTCCTGCATCCATGTAAAACTAAAACCAAAATCCTCCCGAACAGGCCATGAAGGCCCAACGGTACTGACCTGACGCCGTGTCATCCTCAGCCCACAGGCGCTATTGGATGCGGATATGGTCAGCACACCGCTCTCCCGGCCGTTATGTCAGATTACGATACCGCTGCATCCATGTAGTTAGCACATTTTGTATGTCTTGATTTGCTCTCTCTACGCTGCCTTGGCTCTGACTGTGTCTAGGTTTACCGCGGACAATCTTAAAATTGGGCCATAATTCAGTTGAGCTGCTCATTATTTTGCAGACGAACTCCCTACCATTGTCAGACTGCAATACTGAGGGACTGCCTAACAACGCAAAAATGTCAATAATATTACCGCATACCTCTTCAGCTGTTTTGGACTTCAGTGACCTGAGAACAACGAATTCAGTGAGGTGGTCCTGATAAACCATTACAAATTTGTAATCTCCATCTGCTCGCGACTGGAAGTCGATGACATCAACTTCACGTCTGGATTTTAGTTTCTTGAACAGCATTGGCTTCACTAATATTTTTTTCTGACTTTTTTTTGCTTTTGTAAACAAGGCTCACACAAACTAAGATAAAATTGGACATCTCTGCATGTTATATTATAGAACTTTGACTTCAAGCATTTTATCATTCGGTCGCGTCCACCGTGGCCAGTCATTACATGAGCATCATGCAGAATATCATACAGTGCTTCATCATAAACATGGTATTAATCTTACCTTCTTCAGTTACAGATTGTATTAGTCTGGTTACTCCATTCACTTCCAGCACTTCATATCTCTTCAAAAACTTGTAGTTGTCGCCGTCCCTCTTTCGTCCAGATTTTAGTGATTTAGCCTTGCTGGTAAGTGACTCGTACTTTCCTCTAACTATGAAGACAGAATTATAACTGAGATTTGCCCGTTCCACTCTAAGATGTTCGTAGAACTTTACTGATTCAACCATAGCTGCACTGATGCGAACCTTAACTGCACTACTGTCACCCACAGCTGCGCTACTGTAAACCGTAACTGCGCACTGTCAACCATAAATGCATTACTGTATAACATAAAAATAACGAGTTGACGCCAATTACATTCATGCTCATGCTTGGTAGCGTTTTTGGGTGCACCGTTAATAATCAGGGAGCAGCAATGGTGCACCTTTCCTAGTGGATTTGTTTTTTTCTGTCTATGGTAAGCTCTCACTTATCATTTTAGTGATGGCGTACATCTACTAGGGAAGGTTTACCTTCCCTAATCTTCCACTTCCACTATAACATATACACACCGCTCACTAGAGCACTAATTGAAAACGTGCGAATTTTCGGACGTTCCTACGTTATCACAACACTCGGTCAATGAGTAGACCAAATTGTTTCCACTTTGCAATAAGTTTCAGCGCACTTATCGACTACATGTCTGTTAGCGACGATTTGCCCTATAGTATCAAAATAGTATACACTTAAGCTGATTTGACGGAAAACACTGTCGTTACCTGAACAATTTTTCATCATCATTTAATTACTTGCTCATGGGAGACAGTGACTTTATTTAAGAGCAGGTGTAATTTTATGGAAAAGGCAGTTCATTTAAAAGAAGAAAAAGTGTATGAGCTGTTCACTTGACGCACGAATAGGCAGACGCTAGCTAGGCCAGTGTTGCGATGAGCAACGGCGCAGAGAGAGAGAGAGAGAGAGAGAGAGAGAGAGAGAGAGAGAGAGAGAGAGTGCTGGCGCCATTGGTGATAGGTGGTGCACCACCCCCGCACAGCAGCCCTCGCTGCTAGTAAATTGCAGCGCACTCCCCTGACTGCGCGACCCGTATATCATCGGCGCCCAGAGCGAGCTTACCCGTGCCTGCCTTAACTTGCGGCTCGCTGCTAAAAATTTATACCTGCGCTGCCGCAGCGAGCGAACTTGGAGAGATGTGGAGGCCTCTTCTCGGCAGCGTCGGCGGCGGCAGGAGCATTATGAAGAGCCTTTCGTGGCTCTGTTCCTTACCTCGTCGCTGGAGAACGTGCGCGGACTATATGCAAAGAACCGTGTCGAGGCGTGCACGCTGCCAAGACAAACGGCAATGAAGCGGCAGCGTTGCTGCGCCTTGCCTTCACAGGCGCACATTACCGTGTTGTAACAGACAGATGTCTGTCAAACAGAAGCGTTGCCCTCCGTATGCGCTAGTTGTTCATATAAAGAAAGAGGTCGCAAAAATAGTTATCGATGCGAGGAATATTAATAGTGATTTATAAATTGCCTCACAGCTTTTTTAAAGTACTTTTTTCACATCTTTAAGCAGAACTTGTAGATTTTTCTATCAAGAAGCGCCGATTATGCTGGGATGTTGCGCATCATAATACTATCCGTCTTACGGATTTATGATTTTAGAATGTGTGTTCTTTGTGTTGTCACTACATGGGACATCCGCAATTTAAAATGCTAAATTCTGTTTCATGTACTTTTCTGCAATCTTGCGGTAATCTTATACTTCCCTCTCTTATGTACCAATCGTGTTCGTAATTGAGGCTACTTTGTCATCTTGTCAATAATCATGAGCGGTTCCTATTACTTACGTCTCGTGGCATTTGGAGATAATTTATCGCCGCGCAGGATTAGCCGAGCGGTCTGGGGCGCTGCAGTCATGGGCTGTACGGCTGGTCCCGGCGGAGGTTCGAGTCCTCCCTCGGGCATGGGTGTGTGTGTTTGTCCTTAGGATAATTTAGTGTAAGCTTAGGGACTGATGACCTTAACAGGTAAGTCCCATAAGATTTCACACACATTTGAACATTTTTGATAATTTATCTTTGACTTGTAACTGAAATATAATTATGGATGTTGAATTTTGAAATTCCTTGAGTACACGTTTTATGTGGATCTAAATCTTTCTTCACTAGTGACTAAATTCATTTCAAATACTCTTGTGGTATTTTTGGATATACATTTTGTGACAAACTTCGACAGTAACTTCAGAAGTATCAAGTTTGAGTTAAGGATGTGCATCGGGAGGGGTAGTGGGGCGAAACTAGACGCTTGCAACATAGCTTCATTGGTCCAGATGCTACACAAAAGTGTTTATCAACCAGACTTGTCCAGTTAGCTGCATTTTACTGAAACCCCTTATGCTGGTCTCTCTTGTAGATTGGTAAGGAAATGCATTGGAATGTAACGGCGTAGTTTTGAAGGTGGAAGAGGGAAAGGAAAGAGGGTTTTAGGGAAGTTACAGGACATCATCTCGTCCATATGTAGCTGTTAGAGTCATAGAATGGAGTAAGGAGTCTCCGTACTACATTTAAAATAATCACTCCAACGGTAAAGCAGTACAGCGAAACTGGAAAAAAGTACAAATCGGTATAGTTAATTGAACTATTTTTTTCCATATTACAAGTCCTTTGTCTTCACCACTGCGACATTTCGTTTTGTATCATCAGTAGAAACTGAGGAGACCGATTGTTCTTCTACCTCGCCGTAGCTGCATGAGAAACGCTTTCTAACTGTCTGCAACTTTTTATTTACACTCGTTACTATTATTATAATCATAATCATTATTGCTATTGTGTTAATACCTTTCTCATAACATCGAATGTCAGTCACTTAAAGATCGTCGCCTCGGTAGTTTACCTGACGTTCTTTAAACACAACGCCCTTCAAGCTTAGTTCCACTTCCAACAAAAAATAAATTGTTAAGTTACCTTACTTCGCTAGTCAGCAAGAAATACAGAAACAATGACAGACATAATTTGCTCTTCCACAGAACATATCGATAACGTTGATTGATCAACGGTAATTAAAAAGTGTATACGAAAACACTGTACAGAGTTCACTCATAATCGTACTTACTTTTCCCTTGTATACGGAACACAATGACCTTTGCGTGTCCAATAGTTTCTCTGCACCTAGGTCATAGGATACATCAAAACCAAACTGACCGTAATGAAACATTCTCCTCTAGACAGAGTTTAAAGGAGTAATCCAGAAACACACTTCTAATGCCCAGCGTTCACTGTGGACTGTAACAAACGGGAAACAGGCAGCTACTGGCTCAATACGAAACGTTATTTAGAATTGTAGCAAAAAGCGTGGGAGTGTGCAGCTTATTGGTTACGGTAGTTACGTTAATTTCTTGAGAAAACCCTCCAAAATATTTGAGATTATATATTACGAGACGCTAAGAGGAAATGATAAAACATCCGACTGGTTTATGGGCGATTATGAGTCTGTCACAGACGATTTTCAATGATAAGTTTGAAAACTCGTTGTGACAGCGATTTTTTTAATCCAACATTAGACCAAGAAACTGATGCACATAATTAAAGACGTATATCGCTGATGTAAATCTGTTGTCGAGTTACGGAACACGTCTTATGTCACGTATTATGACGTTTTTGGAGATAGAAAATCTCTTCCATGTAAGTCAACATGCATTTGAGAAACTCAGCTCGCTTTGTTGCTCCATGAGATCGTCAGTGCTGTAGACAACAGCGCTCAGGACGATGCTGTGTTCGTAGAATTCAAGAAGTCATTTGACACCGTCCCACACTGCCGTTTAATGAAAAAATACGAGCTTACCGAGTATCGAAGCAGATTTAGAACTGGATTCGAGGCTTTCTTGCAGACAGAATTCAAAACGTCGCTCTTAACTGATCAGAGTCGATAGATGAAAGGTAATTACAGGAGTACACCAGGGTGTGTGATAAAATCCTTTCTGTTTACAGTGCGTGTAAAAATGGTGTAGCAGAAAATGTCAGATGCCCTATAAGGCTATTCGCAGATGATGCGGTTGTCTACATGAAGTTAGCAATAGCAGAAGATTGTAGCGATTTGCAAAAGGACCTGCAGAGGATTGATGAATGGTACAGTGAGTAGCAGTTGATCCTGAACATAAATACATTTTAAATAGGAGAAGAAATCCACTGCAGTACAACTACTCTACTGATGATAAATTGCTGGAAACATTACATAACGTAAACCGTCTAGTAATAACCATCCGGCGCGACCTTCAGTGGAATGAACACACAAAACAAAGCAGGTGCTAGAATCAGATTCATGGGAAAAATATTACGGAAATTTAACTCACCCACCAAAGGTGTGCCTTACAAAACACTTGTTCGACCTGTTCTTGAGTACTGCACATCACTCTGGGACTCTTATCACTTAGGACTAATAGAAAGGATAAGGAAGATCAGTTATGAGCAGTACCTTTCGCCGTAAGTTCGTTTAATCGGCGTGAGAGCGTTACAGATATGGTCAACAATCTCCGGCGTTGCAAGACAGGAGTTGTGCACCACGGACCGTTTTACCATTGAAATTCCGAGAGAGGGACAGGTTATTACTGCCGCTCGTCACGAAAAGTGACCAAAACGAGAAAAGTCGAGAAACTATTGCTAATACAGAGGTGTACCGGCAATCGTTCATACCACGTTCCATTCGCAAGTGGAATAGGGAAGGGGGGAACAGATATTGGTACCGGAAGTACCTACCGCCACACAAATTCAGATGCTTTGTAAAGTACTGATGTAGATGCAGATGTAGAAACGTAAATGTGAATATACAAAATCATGAGTCCAAACAGTATGAAACACTGGCTTATTTTACACCACACACACTAGTAGTTGCAGTAGTGCTCATTTGCTTCCATTTAACTACGCTGCCAGTAAAAACCATAATTCTGGGAATGTTCTTCCGAACAGATTCATGCAGAATTAGTTCTTGTTTATCATGTTAGTCACCAGTTGAATTATTGTGTATGATGTATGTAGTACCTCCCGTTTGCCTTACAGGTATGTCTATCATAAGTCAGGAATCTCACGCAAAACGTGTTTTCTTGCAGCCTCATTTTTACTCCCCCCTCGTACTAATGGACACAGTGTCTGATTTGGGTTAGAAAAGTACTAAGATTGCTTTCAGTAAGTAAACTGTGTCATTTCTTTACGATGTAGCGGTTCTGCTTATAGTGTTTCTTCTCGAAGAAAAAACGATGTTTATCAAGCTTCTGCGTTGAGAACAAGTAGAGAAGCTTACAGTGTACGAATATTGATAGTACATTTGATTAATTTTCGATAATGTATCACAGGTTACAATAAATCACAGTGCAGGATTAATAATTGAGTACATTTATGCAGCTCTAATGTAATTATCGAACCCTCAGGAGCGCACAACGTTCCTTAGATTCCGTGTCATACTGCACAGAGCCTAAGTTTTGTTCTTCGGGAAATTTTAAAAAACGCATTCTGCTTCTTAAACAACGAAAAACTTAATAACTATTTCCATGTTTCATTTTTATTCAATTGCAGGCGTAAAAATTAATTCTAGGAATAGATAGTTCTCCGTCACTACGAAGAGTACGATCTTTTTAAGGTAATGGTTAAAGAATATCGGAATTATTTTCAATAAATGTTTGAGTGCATATTTCAGTGACAATCAGTTTCCACAATGCATAGTCGGATGTTTAGCGGAGGGTGCTCCAAGCTGCTATTCGTCTCTACCTTCCCTATTTTTCCTTGCATGAAACTCGGACAAAATGTCCAAATGTACCTGTTCGCATCTTAATTACTTTTATGATCCTTACACGTGTTTTTATCAGTAATTGGTCAATGTGTTCGTAACAAAGTTCCCGAATTTACTGCCCTCTAAGAAATTCCTCCCGCTAAAATTATTCTCGGGACTGAGAACTGGTTGAAACCCGAAGTATAAAGCTCTGAGATATTCAGCGACTCATGAAACGAATATCGGAAAGAGAGATTAGACGCCATAGGAGGGGAAGTATTCTTTACAGTTGACGAAAATATTGTCTCGACTGTGCTCGAATTTCAGCGTGACTGAGAAGTTATCTGGAGGTGTATAACAGGTCTAGTCGAAATCAAGTTAACTGTTGGATGTTTTTATTGGCCACCCGATTCCGCTGTGTCAGTTTTACAGTCATTCAAAGAAGGTTACGGCCGGTAGCGCGTAAATACCCAGATCATGCAATACTGGCTGGAAGCACTTGTAACCTACCGAGTATACACAGGGACGACTGTTCCCTCATTGCAGGGGATACAGTCAGTCACTCTTGCAAAGTTTTGTGACAGCTGTCTTGAGCAGCTAGTTCGGAAGTCCACACGCAGCGGAAGTATCTCAGACCATGTAGCTACTAACAGGCTGGACCTTATCGACAGCGTCAGCAAATAGACAGGGATAAGTGATCGTGGTGTCATTATAGCAACTATGGTTACGAGCCATAAACCATGATTTAACAACGTAATTCAGAAAATGCTGAGGAAGCAAAGACTGCTGCAATCTCGGTTCAAAAGAGAACGTGCAAATGGTGACAAGCAGAAGTTGGTAGGATTCGTGTGTCTGTGAAAAGATCTATGCGTGAAGCATAGAACTGGTACCCTCATCACACCTTAACGAAAGATATTGCCGAGTACCCGAGAAAATTCTGGTCCAACCTAAAATTGCTAAGCGGATCGAATGCTTCTACGCAGTCACAGACTCCCGTACGGAGGATATAGTGACCGAGCGAGGTGGCGCAGTGGTTAGCACACTGGACTCGCATTCGGGAGGACGACGGTTCAATCCCGCGTCCGGCCATCCTGATTTAGGTTTTCCGTGATTTCCCTAAATCGCTCCAGGCAAATGCCGGGATGGTTCCTCTCAAAGGGCACGGCCGACTTCCTTCCCTAATCCGATGAGACCGATGACCTCGCTGTTTGGTCTCTTCCCCCAAAAACCAACCAACCACGGAGGATATAGTAAGGGGTATTCCTGGCGTAGACAAGCAGCTGAAATAGTCGAAAACAAATAAGCCGCCAGGACCAGATGGAATCCCGGTTCGGTTTTACAGAGAGTACTCCGCGGCATTGGTGCCTTGCTTAGCCTGCATTCATTGCTAATCCCTCGCGCAGCGAGAAGTCTCAAGCGACTGGAAAAAAGGGCAGGTGACTCCTATGCACAAAAAAGATATAAAAAGAGACCCGCAAAATTACAAGTATTCTGAACATACTCTCACGTGATGCGCTGCGAAGGGCAGTAGGCAGTAGGCAGATTCCATATTTATAGATTTCCGAAAAGCTTTTGACACGATGCCCCACTGTCGACTGTTACCAAAGGTACGAGCATACGAAATATGTTTCCTGATACGTGAGTGGCTCGAAAACTTCTCAAGAAATAGAAGCCAATATGTTTTTCAAGTCAGTGAGTATTCATCAGAGACAAGGGGATCTTCAAGAGCAGCCTGTTCCAGCTCGTCGGCTCCGTTGTGAGCCGCGGAGCGCTCCCTGCTCCAGGGAGCCGCGTCGCTCGCTGTGACCATTCTAGTGGGCCGGCACGCCGGCAGGTGGCACGGCAGGCTGAGGCAGGCGGCAAGGCAAGCGTTTTGAGGTGCCGGCTGCGTCTTACAAGATCGACAACCTCATACTCTTAGCTGCTAAGACGTGGTGACATGCTACACCGGGAAATATGATGTTCAGGAAATAAATAAGAAACAACTGTTTTACAAGAAATTGCATACTAAATTTATTGGGCCTCTGTAGCTTGACATTTTCTTTTCATCACAAGATCGGAAATACCAGGCGTCAAAGTGTTCGCAGCGTTAATGCGGAGGATGGCCTTCATTGTTGCATTCTGAATAAACGATCGTTCCTTACTTTTTACTCTCTTCATTGTTGAGAAAAGCTGCTCACAACAATACGTAGATCCAAACGTGCACATGATCCGAGCGGCATTGTTGTGAAGCTTGGGAAATGTTTTTTGCTGTAATGAACGATACCATCGTGATAATTCCAACGTGTTGTAGTACCTCTCTTTTAACAAAGTTCAATTTTGCAAATCAATAATCTCGAATTGAAGTGACGATGACAAGTCATCGGGGGAAACTGAAAAAGGAGTGCTGAACACCTGAAGTTCCATTTCCAAACTAGTGAGGTCTCTGAACCGTGTTTCAAACGACGTGATGAGCTGCTTTAACTTTGCTTGGTAATCGCCGAAAGTAGTACCTTCAGGTAGTTTTAAAGAACCAAGACGACTGAAGAACGTTAAATGTCCATTACTCATCTGCCTCTCAAATAAACGTAACTTTTCCATGAACGCTTTGATCTGGTTGTGCATGTCAACGGTTAGCTACCGTTTGCCCTGCAATGACAGATTTAAATTATTAAAATGCATAGTTATGTCAGCTAGGAACGCCAGCTCTGATATCCATTTTATATCTTTCAGACAACGAATTTCTTCCCCTTTCATTTCGAGAAAAAGGGATATTTCCTGACGAATGGCAAAGCAAACATCAAGAACTTTTCCGCGACTCAGCCAACGAACTGTACTGTGGTAAGCTATATCTCCATACTCCGCTTCCATATCTTTCAGGAATCCTTTGAATTTGCGATGATTCATACCGTGACGCCGCACAAAATTCACACACTTCACGACATCTTTCATTACGTCACCTAGCTCTACTGTTTCAGCACACAGTGCCTCTTGGTGAATAAAACAATGAAGGGTCAAAATGTCTTTCCCGAATTCGTCCCTGAGTTTATTTTTCAAACGAGAAGCAAAACCTTGGTGACGCCCGATCATTTGTGGTGCACCGTCTGTCGCTACAGAATGGAGTTCATCCCACGGCAAATTCATATTGTCCACTGATTCACAAACAGCTTCAAAAGCGTCACGTCCTGTTGCGGTGTAATCGAGTGGTGCCACATCCAAAAGTTCTTCAGTTACTTGCAGCTCCATGTCGACACCACGCACAAAGATTGCAAGCTGAGCACAGTCCGATATGTCGTTGCTTTCGTCAAGCGCTAGCGAAAATGCAACAAAGCTCTCCGCCTTTTTCCTTAACTGTGTCTCTAAATCCGCTGCCATATCCAGGATTCGACGAGACATTGTTTGCTTCGACAGGCAAACCCTTTCAATTGCCTGCACCTCCATTGGAAATAAACATTCTGCAACTGCTACCATGCACGATTTTATGAGCAGTCCCACCGAAAACGGTTTGTCACTCATCGCAATGATGTGAGCGACCCTGCAGCTTGCTCGAATTGCAGATTCAGTAGTGTTTTCTCCGCTCTCATTCACCTGAAAATTATAAACGCATTACAGAACACTAACTATGTTGTATGTTTTGATACCCTCCGTATTACGAAACCGTTTTTAAACTTACGTCTCCCGGTATGTCGTTCTTAAGCCTGGCTACCAGTTCCCTGCGTGCAACGCCTTCTACATGATCGTAGTGCGCTGCGTGAAGACGTGTAAATGTCCCTCTTCGCAGAATTAAATGCTTTATGACATACAAGACACTGCGGACGACAATCCCTCTCAACGAATAGAAAGGTATCCTCCAATAGAGGTACAGGGCTCCCGCGGCTAGTCATAGCTGTCATTGAACACGGATTATTGTGTCAGTTGCGGCTGCATGCGGCCAGGGGGCAGTGAGTTCGCTTTCCCCCTCCACGCGGGCTCCGAGCTGCCGCAGTGAACGCTCCGGAGCGCTCCAGCTCCCTGGAGCTCGGTTGGAACAGCCTGTTCAAGAGTGTCCCATAGAAATGTGATAACACCGCTGTTATTCTCTGTATACGTAAATGATCTGAGGGACAGGGTGAGCAGCAATCTGCGGCTATTTGCTGATGATGTCGCGGTGTACGGGAAGATGTCGTCGTAGAGTGACTGTAGGAGGATACAAGATGACTTCGACAAAATTTACAGATGGTGTGATAAATGTTAGCTAGCTCTAAATGTACTCAACGCAGACGAGTAGGGAAAACGATCCCGTAATGTTCGAATGCAGCATTAATAGTGTGGTGCGTGACACAGTCACGTCGATTAAATACCTAGGCCTAACATTGCAAAGCGATATGAAATGGAAGGAGCATGTAAGAACTGTAGTGAGGCGAATGGTCGACTTCGGTTTATTTGGAGAATTTTAGGAAAGTATGTTTCATCTGTAAAGGAGAAAGCGTTTAAGATTCTAGTGCTACTCATTGTAGAGTGCTGCTTGAGCGTTTGGCATCCCCACCAGGTCGAATTAAAGAGAGACATGGAAGCAATTCTGAGGCGGGCTGCTAGATTTGTTATCGTTAAGTCCGAACAACATGCAATTATTACGGAGATGCTGCGGAAACTGAAATGGGAATCCCTGGAGCGAAGGTGACATTCTTTTCGGCGGACACTGCGGAGAAAATTTAGAGAAACTATAATTGAAACTCAATGTAAACCGATCCCACTGCCGCCAACGTACATTTCACGCAAGGACGACGAACATAAGATAAATTAGAGCTCGTACATTGGCTTGTACACAGCCATTTTTCCCTCGCTTTATTTCCGAGTGCAGGAAAGGAAATGAATAGTAGCGGTACAAGGTACCCTCGACCTCGCACCATACGGTGCCTTGCGAAGTGTGTATGTATGTATGTATTTATGTATGTGGGTCGTTACACAATCATCTTGAATTCCGTGACCAATATGCAGGGTCTCACAGAAACGTTGCGACTTTCGAGGGGCTGTAGAGGGTGTCTTGAGGAACAAGTCGTGGATAGGGACCGATAACTGGATACGTCATTCAACGACGCTACATAGCGTCGAAGATACAGCCCATCCCTTCGGCAGTAAACGTGACTTTACCGCAGACGGACCGTAGGAGGAACATCTCATAAAGCTTTTTGCTGTTCAGTGATCGCGATTGATTGCTACGATCGACAGTGGAGAATATTGCGCTATCTGCTGCCTAGAAAAGCTTTGTTTTCTATGAATGGAATGCTCTTGTTTCCTTAGTGGATGACGGTTTTGGACACACAATTCCATCCGTAGTTTATTTTTCTGTTGCAACCGTATATAATCTGCAGTGTTCTTCGGTATAGAGAAGAAAAATAAACTGTAGATGGTTGGCCGTGTCCGAAACCGCCATCATCCAAGGCAACAGAGGATCGCATTCACGTTAGACAAGGTCTGCCAACAAAGCAGCTAACTCTGTTTTCTCCACAGGCGCCCGTGGCAACCAGCACGATCACTGAATAACAAACAACATTTCGAGACGGTCCACGTACTGTCCGACAGCCTACAAAGTCGTGTTATCAGCCGAAGCGGTGGCTTACTGGCAGGCAACGGCGCATTAACTTCGACCTGTGTAGAGCCGTTAGATGATGTTTTCTGACCTTGGTCCGTACCCTCAGTTAATTTCTCAAGACGCCCTCAACAACCCATCGAAGTTTATCGCAACATTTCTGCGGTACCCTGTAGATTGGTTAATATTCCCCAGCAGTGTTTTCTAATGGAAAAGAATATGTGATTGCTTTGTAAATACACTGAAAAAGAAAGGCAGGCAATAGCCCTACGTCAGATTGTAATAGAAGTTTCTTCCGAACTGTGGAACATCTCTTCAATTTTTATTTTTTCTGTTCCAAGACAACACTAGTGGCTTGCGCTAGAGTTAAATTTTGGTTAACTGTAGCTATTCCAAGAATAGTGACATCGTAAACTGTTTCCGAATTATGTATTAACCGGCCGGCCTGGGTGGCCGAGCCGTTCTAGGCGCTACAGTCCGGAACCGCGCGACCGCTACGGTCGCAGGTTCGAATCCTGCATCGGGCATGGATGTGTGTGATGTCCTTAGGTTGGTTAGGTTTAACTAGTTCTAAGTTCTAGGGGACTGATGACCTCAGATGTTAAGTCCCATAGTTCTCAGAGCCATTTAGAAAAGAGAATTAGGGGAGCCCAATTGGAAATAAGACCGCGAAGCGTGCTGAGACTTGTGAGTACTACAGCTGTGACCTGCTAAGTAGCAGAGCAGGGACAGGGCACAGGGCCACACATACTGGAGAAAGCGATTAATGGATTAATGTCACCGAATACAGCACAGTTCAGTAGATAGGACAGCTGGTCGTTATCAGCCGTGAACGTTAGGCGTGCATGTTTAGCTGCGGGCGCTGCGGCTGAGCGAGACCGCGATCAGGCAGCGTGCAGCCGGCGACTCGGTGGCGGCGGCCTCCCGTGGAATGAGGCGATGGGCGAGCTGCGCTCCAGGGTGGCGTTGCTGCTCGCGAGGCTGACGCGCAGGGCGCGCTGGCGGCGCCTCTTCCGCTACCACAAGGTGAGCGCACTTCCAGCTTTCCACTTCCAACAGACAGCATCGTTTTTTATGTGTTTGTAATAATCTGCATCTGGGTCGCCTTGATTGCTGATGTCCGAAATTCGTTACAAACGAACGAAACGATTAAACTAGCGACCAGAATGCTGTGGTCTCTGTATAGTGTACTGTACCTAGTGTGTCATCTGACCAATGAGCTCGACGACGCCCAACAATCTGCGTGTTTGTTAGTTGGCTCCTACCCCAAGTCCACTCTCCGCTTGACACAAGACTCTCTAGTGGAAAACCTCCAGGAATCAGCGTACCTGTGACACGAATCGTCAACCTTTGTTGTCAAACAGCACCTCAGCAGCGAAGAATCCATATTCTCATTGTGCAACATTTGTACTTTAAATTACAGCTTTAAAAAATGTGTTCCATTAAGCTATTCCTTTTTATCAATTTAATGTAGACTCAAATGCAACATTTAAATGTTTGGTACCACTACATTTCATCCCTGTCATCAGCAACACTGCAATAGTTAGATGGTATTGCTTTAAAATTTCTTCTCCTCGCACCACACGACGTGCTCCCCTCATCCCCCTGTGAAGTCAACGAATAGAAACTGTTTGCACTGAGCATAGTAATTAAGTTTCATTGCTCTTTCGTGAAAGATTTTGCACTTGAGCTATCAGCGCATGTTCACCGTATACCTTGGCTTCCTGATACTGAATCAGCGAAAGTAAATAAATTACACTCACATTTGGTCGGACGAAGAAATGTATGTAAATGGTAAGGCAGTATTACTTTGTGGAAACACTTGAGAATCAACGTGCCATAGACGTTATCTATATTCCTTTTACAGGTAGAGAATAAACCAAACCATAGAAAAGGTACTATGAAGTATTCCATTTTTCATTTTCTCTGATGCGAAGTATATTTTCATCTTTCTTTCCAAAGCTTAACAAGGCTTAAAGCAGCGCACGTAGCTCGTTTGGGCTCCAATTAGAGCGCTAACATGCTTTGCTATACAGATTCCCTTTGTGTATCTTTAATAATAATCATCAGGAAAACTGCCAGTTATTAATTACCAAGATCGATCTATCTATGATACGTCAAAAGATTTCGTGGTGGTTATACCTTACAGGACAAACAGAGTTGACAGTTACGCATCCGAACACGTATACTCAGTGAACTAAAACAAATTTGAATATTTAAGAGACAAGTGCAACTGTAATTCTTAGCACCCTCTCCTCATAAGATAATTGGAAGCAGCATGTTGGAAAACAACATGCAAGCTGAAGCTGAATTTTCAAGTTTCTCTCTGTTATGTTCTTCTTTCTCGTGTAATAAAATAAATGAAACGCGGGTTGATTGGATGACAGATGCAGATTCTGGTAGTTTATCGATAGTTAATGTACCCCTTCAAAGTTAGTTTTAAAAGAAAAATGTGACGTGATGTGGAAAACAACTACAGCCGTATCTCGTAAATATTTGCAATAAAGTTGAGTACTTGCAAGTAAAATGTTACACAAAAAATATATTATGGTGTGCTAAAGACTAACAGCTGTCACAAAAACAAAAAAATATTGCCGCCTACATAACAGATTCCTAATAAATTAAGAACTTTTTTTGTCGTCATCGTTGCATCAGGATCGACGTCTTATACCAATCACAGTATACAATATTTCAACATAACCTAGTTAGCGCACATATTGATGTCTTTCACCTGAAATGTTGTCGCAGACAAATTGTCGCCGTTAGAAGGTCAATAACTCATTAGATGTAGAATTGTATTATTGTCGTTTCTCAAATCTGCTTTTTCGTGGTGAGATTGCAGACCGTGAATCAGTGTTCGTGGGTGGTAAATCAAATGTGGAACTGCTTACTCCATTTCTCTTTATGTTACAAATCGTGTCATAATTCACTCTGCATTGCGGGTATATACATGCTATTTCTAAGAAATAGTTGGATAATTCAGAGTATGCGAATTAATATTTCTCGCGCGTCTATTTCAATTCAGTGTAAACGTAACAGCTGTACGTAATTCAATTACGAAATAAACCTTATAGGGTCACACAGTAACACAGGCGAACAGTTCTTGCAATTAACTATGAAAAATGGTAGAACAGTTTAATTTGCAACAGGATATTCCATTGTTAATGCATTCACGGAGAAAACGCATTTAAGAATATCGTCATAATAGGGGTAAGTAAACGACACGAGTAATAAACGAATGTTAAGATAAAAAAAGGAAACTGATTCGCAAAATGCGAATCTGGATTAATTTCAGCTGTTTGTGATAGATGGAAATTTTTGGCCGAACCGGGACTCGAACTCACGTTTCCTGCTTGTCGCGAGCCATCGTCTTAACAACTTCAGCTTTGGAGCACGCCTGCAGGAACTACCCAGACTTCCAAATGTCGCGGATCCACAACCCTTATGCTCGTACTTTTCGTGATTCCTACACAGCGGAGAAAAATATTTTGCTACCGTCATTTAGCCTGTTAGCCGGCCGGTGTGGCCGAGCGGTTCCAGGCGCTTCAGTCTGGAACGGCGCGACCGCTACGATCGCAGGTTTGAATCCTGCCTCGGTCATGGATGTGTGTGCTGTCCTTAGGTTAGTTAGGTTTAAGTAGTTCTAAGTTCTAGGGGACTGATGACCTCAGATGTTAAGTCCCATAGTGCTCAGAGCCATTTGAACCATTTAGCCCATTAAGGCATTGAGGCATCACTGATGGTTGTAATGTGTGTGTACAGTGTCCGTGTCTTCACATTACAATGTCCTTCAGACATGTACGCATCCCTGAAGGGCATTGTGATGTGAAGAGACAGACACTGTATAAACACAGACATTGTAATCATCAATGAAATATATAAGCTTTTAACTTCCCAGTAACGTAGAATTGATTGTTTTATTGTTATTAAATAAGAAAGTACCTTTTCCTTTATGTACAGGTATCTGGGAAGGGTGTTATCCTGTTTACTTTGTAATTTATAATGAAAAAGGTATTTTATTAATTTCGGCAATTGGTTGGAATTCTCCTCAAATCACAAGTAACGACTACCCGAGAAGAATGGTCTGTAACAGTAGCAACGGTAGAAATAATGGTATAAGTGTCAACTTTCTTTGGAGGTGCTGTGCAGGACGTTTTGCGTCGTTGCATTTCTTTAATACAGTCGTTTACACCCGTTACTCAGAAGCAGTTACTCACACCAACTTCCTACCACAAAGTATTGTAACGAGAACTTTTAAACTGTGTGATTGCCAAACTCCCTGTACCTGGTTTATCTGTCTTTCTGGATTTTCGGTTTGGCTCGTTGAAAGCTCTTCGTGCAGACTTCGTTCTCAAAAACAGCAGCGCTCATGTGCTTCACCAACTACATCAAAGCAATATACGGATAGTATTTAAATAAAGTCACAGTATTCGCCGAATTAGAAGATAGTTACAACATTCTTTCGTAACTACTACGTTACATTTTCTGCAGTGGCTAGTAGCATTGATGAATCATTTACAGCCGTTGCTCATCAGATTCAACGTCTGTCGTATGGATAAGGCTCCAGTATTCCCCGAGGCTTACATGATCTTATGACTTTCCATTTGGCATACTCTCATGCGCGTCGGCATGTGTCAATGTGATGTTTCAGCTTTGTGCATTTATAGCTCGCTAAATACGTAGACGCATGCGTTGAAACTGCCAGTGCTGTTTTCATGTGACTTTTTTGTATTGACGTTTGCTATATTAGTAACTCTTCAACTACCGAGGTGTTGAAGCTCTTATGTTCTTTATTCAGACGATATACTTTTTGTTACTAACAAGTTTGTAGCAGCGAATTATCGTAAACTGTTAACCTTTTGTAATTTATCATTCATTTCGGCAGCATCAGTGTATCTAATAGTTTCAGTGACGAAGCCTGGTATGAGTTCCTCCCACGTACGAGCCGCCATGATTCCGAATTGTAGCGCATTTCACAAATTAATCAGAAAAAAGTTTTGACGCCTACGTTAAGAAGGGCATATCCGTACTCATATTTCGAAGTCCTTTCGAATGCCGCTCTAAAGTATGCAATTCAATTTTTAAAAAAATCATACTTGTTGCAATAAGACGGTAGTACAGGAGTTACAGAGTAGTAACCTTAAAGAAGCAGAGAAAAAGTAACTGCCGCACTTGGTACTACCATTTACTTAAACTGTAAGCAGGGTGCTTCGCAATTCCTAGTACAAGCTTCTAGGCGTTATAGAGGGGCTTACTAGACAAAGTGTTAAGGAACCCTCTTTCAGCAGAACTGTACCAGTTGGACGGAAATAAATTTGAAGGTTAGATCACTTTCAAATCTCCCGTTTCACCGGACCGTCATCACCCTCAAAATCACTCCTACGCCGGTCGTCGTACCAGACCAATGATCGCTTATATGTTGTATGGACTCGGTTGAGATGTGACCCGCCTCCGTGTCTGGCAGTTATTTGGCCTTCACATTATAATACGAATAATTCAATGTAGGTATCATGTTTACATTACACTGATGTACATGTGACAATTAATAACATCAAATATCCAAAATAGTAATTACTTCAGTAGCGTGCTTTATAGAACCACTTGCGAATCAATATCTCGCAAAATTGCCCTTGTATCATGTGAAGCTTTCTATTACCCAAAAATATATCCGCAGCAGCGCTTATATCTACGAATTTCCATCTTCTTTCCTCTTTCAGATTTTGTGAGCTAGCAGAAAGTTTCTGAGGCTTTTGGAGTGGCTCCAGTTCCTCAAGTTTGCCGATTAATTGGATGCTGTAAGTGAGTTACCCTAATAGCGGCAGATGAATCGATGCCTGTGTGCGGATTTCCTCGCGCTCAGCGGTTTTTCAGCTGAGGCCGCTCTCCGACAGCAGCACAGGGGTGCTCTTATCCCAGCACTTCGTAGCAACGGACTGCGAAAGTAGACTGATCTTCTTACGTCGCATGATTGCAAATTAATCGTTCCAGTTGAGTTGTAAATCACAGATATTAGTTTCATATATAGTAGAGGACAGTGAATCTTAGGAGCCCACAAGTGTTTACTGTAAAGTCCTGGACATGAGTAATGCCTTCTGGACATGAAAATAAAGGCGCAACAGGGTTTCGTTGCTTAAAACTAATGGAAATATAAAGTTAACGTAAAAGCGCTATTGCGAAACACTACATATCCAAATCCGAACTACTCGAGCATAAAATTATTAAAATAATAATGAATTTCTGTGTAGGCCACTGTAGATGCGTCAAGCATAAGGAACTTGCGTTAAAAATAAAATAAAAAATTTGCAAAAAACGGTAATAGATATAGTTATCCAAGCGATGAAGAGTACATATCTTTGCAGTACTAAGAGTGTCTAGATTCTGGAATTACTTGGTGGGATGTATCTGGACGTGTTACACAAACTTATTTAGAGATATGAAGGCTTTGTAACTGAGGGACGTTTTCTGCTGTAACCCCTGTGATACACTCAGCTACTGTTTCACTTCTTTCTCTACAGATGTGCAAATGCTGCACCTAGGAATGTATTATTAATGCTTTAATCGTTTCAGGACTCATTTTCAAGGGTGTCGACCGTGGTATAAATTTGATACATGTTGAAGTTTGGCAGCTGTTCGTTTATCACTTGGATGGATACAGAGTAGAAAATTGTCCTTGTCATTTTATTTGGTTTTCCCTACGGATACTATCTCTCCTTGTTGATGAATGACATGTTCAAGAAAGTTGTTGACGAAATAATAAGTGCCAAGTGAGTTTGGTTTACTTCATTTGACCATTACGGCAAGAGTCGTAAAAAGAAAGAATCTTGTCTTGTACTCGAACAGGCAAGCAACGGCGACGTAGCGCCTTAGTCTTGATTGCATTTCCGGAAGTACCTGGGGGCATACGTAATCGCCGCTCGGCCATCCAGATTAAGATTTTTGTGTTTTGCGTAACATATTTAAGATGAACGTTGCGAAAGGTACCTCTGTGAGGCCACGACTGATTTTATGCCCCATTCCAGTCCAATTATGATTTGTGCCCCGTCTTTAATGACCTCTTCGTCGAAGGGATATTAAAACCCTGATATTTCCTGCCTTTATTTTTATCTGATTCACTACAACTGTCGCCAACACCAACGATGAACATTTAAACTTGTGACGAAAGGCAATAAAATAATTCTATCTAACTTGCCCTTTTTGAAACGTAGGAACTACAAGAACATTACATTTCCAGCTTTTAGGACTGTCAGGAGCATCGTGGTATTTTTATTTTGATGTACATTCGTCTGGAAGTTCTGCGTATGGTACAACTGTTGCGAAAGTAGCGGACACAATCTTTTAATAACCGTGTTTGCTCTAGCGCATGAAGAAATACGGCAGTGTCTTCCTGGTCATATCGTGGCATGGTGTCATTTGAATAACGAAAGAAATTAGTTCCCTAAATGGCACAAAGCTCGCATTGCATGTTTAAGAGTTATGTATACTACAGTTACTAGTTTCTCTGCGCTTTGGATTAAGTTCAGATCAGTGCATTCCTCTGCAAGCTGTTTTTGAGTAAGATAGTCTTTGTCTGCGAAACTGCAGGTCTGCCCCACAGGCAAAGAATGCCACGGGTCGCAAGTGGAAGGGCGGATGCAGTTTAATGAAGCACATCGCGGCACGCAACGAACTTCACTAAACAAGATTGCCAACTTTAACTTGCTTCGCGTAGGGGACTCTTGGCTGCATTCTATCAGACATTCCATTTGCGTCGGCTGTGCTGCGTGAAGGGTCTGCGTGTGCTCTGAATGTAAAGAAGCACGCAGCCGCTCCGCGGCGCGAATGCGTAACTGCTCCAGCTTTCATGGAAAAAGGGGGGGTGGGGGGTGGGGGCACTCCTCGCTATTACGGCACGCCTGGACGCTGGCCGTTAACTGAGGCTATCAGCCGAAAAATGGCTGAGGGCCTGGTCCCGCGCTTACTTTTATTGTACTTGTTTCTCTATGCTCATTTTCCAAACAGTTCTTACGAAGAGCTGTAAAGTTATATTCCAGTAATATTACAGACCTTGCTAAACCTAGTCGCTTATAGAATGGCATACGAGAACTGAAGCGGAATAAATGAAAGATTAATGGTACAGAATGCTTAGCCCACAGGAGTGTTCCTTTGATCAGCTTTTCCATATTCGTTTGCTTGATTACGGATCTGGTGCTGTGAGGTCTCCTCTATACATTATGCAAACAGATGAAATATAGAAATTAATTACAAAATTGTTAAGACTTTCGGGTCCGTTTGTTGACATATTCCCTGTTTTCTTCTATCTCGGGCTGTTGGCCGACGTTTGTCTTATAACTTTTCTGACGTTTCGCGAAAGACCATTTGACAATCCATTTGTCAGAAATTAATTAGTTTAGCGTATTGTAATGGCGAAGATTACGTGCACAAGTATACGCGTGCGTCATTCCTCATTTGACGTGTTATAATATGGCCAGAAACTACGTATGATCCAAGACAGGTACGGGCAGATGTGAAGTTCAGTTATTACCTGCTTGCTAAGTGATTAGAAAGTGTCTGATTAAGACTCTCTTTAAAACAGAAAGACATATGATGAAAATAAGTCGAGGGCAACTCTTTTTCAATAACTTACAATTCTACTTGTCACTTGGTATTAAGGTAGTATTTACGCAAATAAAATAAAGAAACCCCATGGTTCGCTGACTCCAGTTCACAGTGTTAGGAGATAATATAATGTTATCAGCTTTACCACTAGGCTATTCTCAAGTCTATGCAGCTAGTTGGACAAAAGAAAATCACACTTACAACGAATATTTACAACGAAACAGGAGCCTCCTTAATATTACTTATGACAGAAATGACGGCGTTCCTGTAAAAAACCTGGTAATAAAAGTAACCGATCTTCCAAATTGAAGCAGAATTTAATAAAGAAGTATTAAAAATACATACCTGATACATTTCTAATGAAACGACTATAGATCCCTAATATGTAATTTTTGAAAAACTAAAAACGTAACGTTTTGACTGTTGCCAGAATTCAATGAATATCACACTAATTCAGACTGAAACAATTACTGGTATTTATCAGAAGAGGTAAGAAAGGTCCCCTAATGGTGTTAGAATACTGTGGTACGACGAGTTCTGAGGTATAAACAAACTTTAACCAATACGCGTCTGTCACATGAAAGTTTTCATGTGATCTAAATGCACCACCAATGAAAATTCATGTAGTCTTTCCTGGATTAATGGCCGATGCACGTATTGTACTACCACATTACATAAATCAGCAGTCCGACGTGCAGTTTTGATAAACGTGCAAAAAAAGTGAGTAATACTCAAAATCTGTAAATCCACATTTGTTGTTGCCGCCTTCAGTCCGAAGACTGGTTTGATGCTGCTCTCCAGGCTACTGTACCTTGTGCAGGCCTCTTCATCTCCGAATAACTACTGCAACCTACATCCTTCTGAATCTGCTTAGTTTATCCATCTCGTAGTCTCCCTGTATGATTTTTACCACCAACACTTCCCTTCAATACTACATTTGTGATCGCTTGATGTCTCAGGATGTGTCCTATCAATCGATCCCTTCTTTTGGTCTTTCAAGAGATGCCCGTTCCGTTCAACTGCTTTTACAAGTCCTTAGATGTCTCGGACAGAATTATGTCATTCGCAAACCTCAAAGTTTTTGTTTCTTCTCTTGGACTTAAATTCCTACTCCAAATTTCTCTTTGGTTTCCTCTACTGCTTGCTCAGTATATAGATTAAATAACAACGGCGACAGGGTACAACCGTGCCTCACTCTCTTCTCAACCACTCTCTCTTTCATGCCCCTCGGCCGGCCGAATTGGCCGTGCGGTTAAAGGCGCTGCAGTCTGGAACCGCAAGACCGCTACGGTCGCAGGTTCGAATCCTGTCTCGGGCATGGATGTTTGTGGTGTCCTTAGGTTAGTTAGGTTTAACTAGTTCTAAGTTCTAGGGGACTAATGACCTCAGCAGTTGAGTCCCATAGTGCTCAGAGCCATTTGAACCAACCATGCCCCTCGATATATTTAGCAAACGGCGAAGAAAACACAAAATTAAATATTTTATATCAAAGCATATGAATATATAGCTCCCGTAAATGCTACAAGAATGGAAGCAATGTGAAAAAGAAAATATTCACAAATATATAATATTTTGCAATGAAAAAGAATTTAATAAAAGGAATTAGTTTCTGTTTATCTCTTTCAAATTGCTGAAAGAATGGTTTAAAAATCCGGGAATTGAGTAAAATATGGAGAAATCGTAAGTGTAATTTCTGGGAGAAACTATGTTTATCAAACACTTCCTTTGGAAATAGATGTACGAGAAGAGAGTTCCATGATGTCCGATGATGAGACACACAGCTGTGGACAAATGGGGTATCGTCGTCACACGTTGGTAGCCCGAGACCAGAAGCGTATTCATTATTATAACGGCCACTTCTATAACGATGCAGTGGAAAGTGAGTTATTTACAGCCTCATCGTTGACTGCAGTATCTGTCGATGGAGATGAAAAAAATAAATGGCTCTGAGCACTATGGGACTCAACTTTTCAGGTCATTAGTCCCCTAGAACTTAGAACTACTTAAACCTAACTAACCTAAGGACATCACACACATCCATGCCCGAAGCAGGCTTCGAACCTGCGACCGTAGCGGTCTCGCGGTTCCAGACTGCAGCGCCTAGAACCGCACGGCCACTTCGGCCGGCGATGGAGATGAAGACCAACACGTATTTCACTCAGAAAAAAAAATTAACGACGTCACTGTGCTAAACTTTTCTCATCACTGTTACAAAGTTAAACTTTTTATGTTATTTTCTTAAATATTTGTTTATGGCGAGAGTCGTATCAGTAAATTTATATGCTCAGTGTCAAAAATAGTCCTCTTCGTAAATATGTTACTCCACTTTCCGAATATAGTAGCTTTCAAATTGTTCTGTGAAACAGTTGTCCGTGAGAAGAAACACTTCCACATTTACACTCTGAGGTGACAAAACGTCATGGGATAGCGATATGCACATATACAGATGGCGGTGGTGTCAAGTACACAAGGTATAAAAGGACAGTGCATTGGCGGAGCTGCCATTTGTACTCAGGTGATTCATATGAAAAAGTTTCCGAAGTGATAATGGCCACACGACGTTAATTAACAGACTTTGAACGCTGAACGGCTGTTGACGCATGGGCCATTCCATTTCAGGAATGGTTAGGGAATTCAGTATTCGGAGATCCACAGTGTCAAGAGTGTGCCGAGAATAACAAATTTCAGGCAATACCTCTCATCACGGACAACGCAGTAGCTGACGGCTTTCACTTAACGACCGAGAGCAGCGCCGTTCGCCTTGAGTTGTCAGTGCTAACAGACAAGCAACACTGCTCGAAGTAACGGCAGAAATCAATATGGGACATAACACAAACATACCCATTACAATAGTCCGGCGAAAGGCGAAATTTGTCGTTGATGGGCTGTGATAGCAGACTACCGACGCGAGAGCCTTTGCTAACAGCACTATCAGTTGAGTCGCAATATTGGTTGGTAAGAACTGATAGTAGGGCTCGAGTGTGACGCAGAACTTACGAAGCACTGACACAGGTTGTCAACAAGTACTATGCAAGCTGGTGGTGCCTCCATAATTGTGTGGGCTGTGATTACGTGGAATGGACTGTGTCCTCTGGTCCAACTGAACCGATGTATGATTGGAAATGGTTATGTTTGGCTACTGGAAGGCCATTTGCAGCCATTCGTGGACCTCGTGTTCCCATACAAACGATGGAATTTTAGTGGATAATAGTGCGGCATATCATCGCTTTGAAGAACATTCTGGACAGTTCGAGCGAATGATTTGGTTACCCAGATTTCTGGGACACAATGGAGAGGTCAGTTTGTACACAAAATTCTGCATTGGCAACACTTCGGCAATTATGGACGGGTATAGAGCCAGCATGGCTCAATATTGTTGCAAGGGACTTCCAGCGGTTTTCTGAGTCCGTGTCACGTCGAGTTGCTGCGCTACGCCGGACAACAGGAGGTCTGCTCGATACTAGGAGGTATCCCCTCTGTGTATTTCACAGTCTGCGCAGTGCACTCATTAACACAGTCTATAAAGCTGCTACTATGAACACTCCATTCCGCCACACACATCAGTGGTCAGTCTGCCCAATTCTCTCCAGACTCCTTGGTTGCCGTTTCACAAAGCGTCCTACCAATACTTTTCAGAGCTCGTTTCTCCCGTAAAATATTGTATATTTGGAATTTTGCTTTAATATGCAGTTTTATGCATATGTAAATATTTTATTCAAAAATAAGTACATGTTAATAGACGCGCAAGCATACAACATCAGAAAATCAAGAACAGTAATTCCATAGGTGGTAATTACAGAACATACATAGAAGGAAATGCACAACTGCACTTCTGTCTTCAATGTTAAAAGAACTTATTTTAACGGGATATCGTAATACCTTTACACATTACAATTTATTACCATTATGAATGAATGCACTCCAGAACTTCCCGCATTCGAAAAGACCGACCATGTACGACATGCTGCCGGTCGTCTCTAAAGTCACGTAGCTTGCACCACAGTCCATAAGACGGTACGTCCTGGTAAGGGTACGAAAAACTTCAAAAACACATACAGTCATGGGCGCGCGTCCTGTTGTAACGTTAGGAAACGAATCGGTGAGCGTTGCGACACCCGGTCTATAAGACGGTACGTCCTGGTAAGGGTACGACAAACTTCAAAAACACATACAGCCATGGGCGCGCGTCCTGTTGTAACGTTAGGAAACGAATCGGTGAGCGTTGCGACACCCGGTAGGGCGTGTTTTGGCAGTTGTGGAGGCCGAGCTGGGCCGCAGTAGCTTTGCGGCATCGGCAGTATGTGGCGGCATCCTGTCGGCGCGTTGATTGGCAGAGACCAGGAAAACTCCCCATCGCACTCCCCTCAGAAAGCATGAGAACAGAAATAGAAACAGTGAACACTCCAAGGTCCAGATACGCAATATCGAGCAAGAAGCACGAGCCGCGCCGTCGTGGTTGTGTAGCGATGGTATTGGACGGCAAAGCGGTAGATCAGTGTTGAAAACTCTCAGAGAAATTTACATTTTCTCTTCTGGAGTATATGCTAGAATCGCAATCCCTTTTCATCGCCTTACCCCATTCGCTGTTCATACTGAGTCATCGTAACTAATTCGAACTGAAAAGTGGCTACATCTAGTCACGTGACCAACCTGTTTTCGCCACTCGGCAGTGCATAGCTACTGTACATAGTATTATTTATTTATTTATTGTATTATTATTAATTTTTGTTCATGGCTCAAGTCCTCAAAGAAAGATATACGAAGTGGGAAGTGATTAGATTTCTCTCCTTTCGTTGTCCATTGAGTACTTGTGATGGAAACATGATGCTCGACGTA
Organism: Schistocerca nitens; assembly: GCF_023898315.1. Lineage (NCBI taxonomy): Eukaryota > Metazoa > Arthropoda > Insecta > Orthoptera > Acrididae > Schistocerca > Schistocerca nitens. The sequence continues at coordinate 577,074,058 of NC_064614.1, read as the reverse complement.
TTCATTAATTACCGAGGTCGGTGGTTCAGTGGTTAGCACACTGAACTCACACTCGGGGGAACGACGGTTCAAATCCTCGTTCGGCTGATTTAGGTTTTCCGTGATCTCCCTAAATCCTTTCATTGATATAAATGAAAAAAAAAAATTAAGTCTGTGGCGCTCAGTCCTTAATAGGGCATAGCCTTTTTGCGGATAGAGCGTAGCCTTCGTTTCGTCGCGGCACTGGGAGGAGGGGGAGGGGGAGGGGGAGGGGGAGGGGGAGGGGGAGGGGGAGGGTAGCGAGGCCATCAAACTGGCGGCCTTTTATTTCTTTGTATTTCCATTCGAGTGTTTTCTGCGAGAAACTGTCTTTTATTTTCCATATATCAGAATTATTTCTAAGAGATGTTACTTATGGTCGTGTGATTATTTGCAAAACACTTGGCTTGTAATGAAAAATTCAAACGTCTTTATTAGACGAGAAGTGTCTTATAATGCTGAAACAGAGGATGTAAGTTACATTTTATTCCAGCCCAAAAGTATAAATATATCTAGAAGACGAGTACACAGCCGTGCCAGACAGTTAGACGCAGCGCGCGGTTTGATGTTCCAGCTGTACGACCGCATCTCGAGCAAGGTGGTGAGCCCGACGCGCGCGCCTCCCAGCGACGCGGTGCAGAAGTGTCGCGAGGTGTGCGAGTGCCTGCGCGAGGTGGAGCGCGCCGCGCCGCCGCCCACACCCGACACGCGCGCCGACATCGCCGAGCTGCGCGAACTGCTGGCGCGGCCGCATCTCAGGGTGAGTGCGCGCCCATTTCTTAAACTCTGTAGCTACTCACTCATTTAGTTGCTTCGACTTCTTTTTCAGACAGCGGTGGCTGCTTCATTTCAGACTACAGCGTAGTACCGTCCAAAACGTCGATAATTAAAGTTGTAATTTTTCAGTATAACATCAGTAATGCATATACTATTATTTCACGTAACCTGATATTTACAGAGATACCACACTTTTCTCTAGCTAACAGGCGACAAGTCGAAAGAACATAGAATTAAATAATGATCACATCATGAAAATTTGGTGGAACTGCTTCATCCAGAGACAGCACATTGATCACAGAGAGCGTGAGAACTTCCGTTAGTGAACCAAGTGAAAGAGTCAATAAAGTTCTTCTGGGTTTGAGGCCGCATTGTCAATGATAAAATTCCGAATTTTGTAATTACAATGCGGCCTCAAGCCCAGAAGAATTTTATTGACTGTGACAACGCCGTGGAAGCCTACTTTTACAAGTGAAAGAGGGTCGTGAACCCTTCTATTTCCACTGGCATTGGCTCATCGACCGAATGCAACATACTATTCGTTATATATATCGGCCGCGTATTGTCATTATTAACCAGCACATCTCCCACAGCGATGCCTGTCCCGATGTCCTGCCCAAACTGCCTGTTATAACCATATCGGTCTCCGGCAGCTCGTTCCGGTGTTACTGCAAGTCGTTTGGTTTCTTGCTCCCAGTTAGCTTTGTCTCTGTATTGCACTGGAAATAAAGAACAACAACGCAGATGTCGACGATCTGTACTGTGTGCCATGTTTCGACAACACCTTGGATCATTCACTCACGGTACTTCGTTTTGACAATAGTAATGTCCACTTTACTGTACGGCCTCAACCTTGAGTTCAGTAGTGCTTGCTTCTGTCTCGTTTTTGCTTTCTTGGGAGCGTGAAGTGGTGCGATGGCAGCGATACACTGCAGTATGGATAGCTTACCTAATGACGAGTTGGCCAGTATGCACCCCGTGTATGGACTCCTCGTACGCCACGACGACGCTGTGCTGAGCTGTTCCCGCAGTGATGGCAACCACACCACAGAAGTTTGGCATCTGTCTGAGAGTTCTTGGACTACTCGGCGCTGTGTGTTGAACATTTTGGACGTTGCTAATTAGATTATTTTCCACTGATGTGAAGGTATTTTCACAGAACAAGGGTGATTTGAGTAACAGATTGAATAATTATAATTACAGTATTACTATGTAACGACCTCCCGAAGACTGTGGCTCTCTTATGCCAAAATACTCAAAATGTATCTCTTAACAGTCACTCAACATTTGTCGCTTGTGTTTTATACACATTGATAGAAAAAAATTCCCAACACGAAAAAGAAGTTCTGCGCGATAAACCAAAGTTGGAAGACGTGTTTCTACATCTGCAACATGTCGTCTATTCAAATTTAGCGCCAGCTGCATAGGAGTGGCGCTAGTAACACCTCCGAGAGGACACAAATCAGGTTTGCTTTAAATACGCGCTGTAATGGTCGCGAGCGTTAGTTATCTTTGAGATTGTACGTAGTTAGCTGATGTTAGACAAAAATGGCTTTAAGAAGACGAAGACGCCATTCACAAAAGCTCACTGAGTTTGAACGAGGTCGGCTACGAAAAGCGATATTGCAGGAAGACTTGGCGGGAATGTAGCACCTGTACGTAAGTGCTGGCAGCGGTGATCACGAGAATGTAAGGTGGCAAGAAGACAGGGCACCGAACGGCCATGTGACACTTCCAAGAGTGAAGACCGTAGTATTCGGCGTGTGGCTGTTGTGCATCGTATTGCGTCTGCAGCAGCAACTCCAGCAGCAGTTGTCACCAGAGTGACTCAAAGAAATTACAAATAGGTTACTTCAATGACAGCTCCGAGCCAGAGGCCGACTTCATTGATGTCAAGCGAGAGCTCATTGTAGGTCGGAGTGAAGGTCTGCTTTGTTTTCTGATGAAAGACTGTTCTAACTAGTACTTTCAACATTGCAGCAAAGTCAGCAATCGTGATAATCTAATATATAAGAAACTATTAGCCTGTTCTAAGTAGTTGGCAGTGATGGTCTTGTATTGGTTCGAAGGAGACATGGTGAGCGCCTGTAACCAACCTTAAGGTACGGTCTGGGATGCAATTACGTATTGCAGCAGAAGCAGTCTCGTGGTTATCCCACGCATCCTGTCTACAAATTTGTACGTCACTCTGCTGATTCGACCTATTGTGGTGGCATTCATGAACAAAGTTCAAGGGGATATTTTCCAGTGGGATAACTGTCGCCCATGTAGCGTAGCTGTAAGCCAACATGCACTACACAGTATCGACACGCTGCTTTGGCCTGTTCGATCACCAGACCAGTCTCCAATCGAGCACATAAAGGATATTATCGGACGACAATTCGAGAGTCATCCACTACCGGCATTAACACCCATGAATGTCCTGGTTAATTTAGAAGCAATTCCAGGCTTAATTTGTTAACTTTCTGTCAATAGGACTTCTGCGAACGAAATCAATAAAAGTAATACTGGATACTGCCCTTGCGGCAGTCATACTGCAGGCGTCCTGCTAAATCCCCCGTAAACTTTAGTATGTTTAACACACAAATGCTGTAGTGATCTTGATATCTCATGAGACTTGTGGGACAGTACATCACTATAGTTCAGATGACACCCTACACATGAATTTGGTCTGATCTACTAACGTATCTTACACCACAATTTTGTATGAAATAATCCCTACGCAATGTATGTCAAGCCCAATATTCCTTCTTATACGAGTGCTAATCCTGCTAAGTAATTTTTCAAGTTCCTCAGAAGCTATCAAAATTGACTGCAAGGGCAGGTTGTGCCTTGATTGCTCAGTCGACAAAAGGCAAGGTTCCGGCTTGAGTCCTGTCGGGCATACAGATTTAATTTGCCAATAAATTTCAGTCTCTTTCAACTTTATTCGGCTGCTCCTATACCACCGACTCCATAGTTTACCGTGCATAACCACCTCATTCACTGTTATGAGCGCCCACTCTTTCCTGAGTATTTCAGAGTCATCCTATTCTGGCGTTGGACTCAACAAATTTAGCAACTTTTGCCAATATTTCTTTCTCACTTTAACCATTTGTCTTTTATAAAACATTGAGGCTGCGTTAGTTACGTGTTTTATAATGCGAACTATTCAACTTCCACGTGCAACCTCTAGGACAGTGTCTACCAATCATACTCCTAAAGCCACATGCTACAATTGATTCACACATTTGAAGGGCATGTTAGAGTGTATGTGACTAAAAGCGTTCTTTACTGGGCCGTATGGAGGAACTTACCTGCCTAACCAAAAAATTTGGATGTGCGCACATTTAAAGATACAAACACCAAAAATAGACCGTACCTCGTCCGGACCCAGGCCTCATTTTTCTGCGAAGTAGCTCGCTTTCATATTAAACCACGTCACGTTGGTGAAGAGAATGGATATAAACTGACGGAAATGAAAACAAAAGAAGAAAAAAAAGCAACCAACTGACAAAACAATATTTTCATTTCTTTGGGATATGTTGTTTAAAACTTCAGGAGCTTATTTTCAGTATTATCGGTACGAAAAGAAAACGTTCTGTATATTAAGAATAATGCGAGTGTGTGATAGGTACTGGGTTTGTTTAACGATACTGGAAAATTTCAATTGGTAATCTTAGCACAGCAAGCCCAGAGGACGTGCACGTGCAGTTCTGCTCATCGCGATCTTTTGAACTTTGAGAAGGACGAATCATTGAAATGAGAGACATGGAATCATCATACCGACAGATCGCGCAGACAGTTGACTGTTGTTGAATGACAGCAGAACGAGTGGTCACAACCAAGACCCAGGACGACATTGCATTAAGAAGAACTGGCACGGGTCCTTCTAAGTGGGCTGCAACACAAGAAGATCGTAGGATTGCTCGAGTAACTCTGACTACTAGACTGATGTCAACAGAGGAAATATGTCACCGGAAATTGGGTCGAAATCTCAGGTTGTCCTGCGTCGTTTACCACTGACATGGTACCACAGACAGATTTACACTGTGTTGAGCCGAAGTTAGCTGAGATATAGAGTGACTTTGTACAATGTTCAGTGATGAGTCGAGCTTCTGTTTTTGGTGGTCAGATTGACGCCAGCACCCCTGTAGACGATGTGGTAAAAGCTCACGGGAAGCAACGATCCTCGAGATCCATACCTCTCCTGGAGCCATGCTGTGGCGAGCCACTTCATATGACATCAGGGGTAATTCCAGATTGTTGAACAGAGACTGAATGCTCCCTATTATGTGACAAACAGTAAACCCTTTCGTGAACATCGTATCTAATGCCATATTTCAGCAGAATAATGCAAGAGCCTTCCCTACAGTTCGCACAAAAAACATCTTGCGGGATGTACGAATCCCATACTAGGCTTACTGGTCCCCTGATTTGTCACCGGAAACCCTCTAGGTAAGTTTAGAGAACCGTTATTCAGTAGAAAAGATCATTTCACAGTATGAAAGATGAACAAGTTCTAACCTCCCCCTCACTTATCGACCTTAATGACAGTGAAAAATTAAACCGCGTGTACCTAATGGAAATTTGGGAAAAGCAATCGTCACCGAAGTTAATCTGTCGGTAAAGATGGAGGAAAGGGTTACATCTAAATGAAAGGAAAAATGCAAATGAAACTGGTGGAAATTAATTTTGAAAAGGGGTAAAGTTAATAAAGAGTAATGGTGTGGCCGTTACGTTAACAATTCACTAGCGGTAATTAGATATTTTGAGATTTGGGGGAAATTACGGTCGCCAGTCCTAAGGACAATTACTATAGTAACTGAAAAAACAAAGGTTATTACACATATAATTAGCACTAGAAGCGTGGCAACTGAAGGTTGACACGTGTAGTGTGAAAACTGAAAGTTTGTCAGAAGTAATAAATTTCGCTACACTCTGACTTAATTTAGCAAAAGAATTAATAAAACCGGAAAATTGAAAGTTAATTTAGTGACTGAAGTTAATAGTGAGCTTTCTTTCTGAAGCACATCGAAATTCAGTAAAATACGGTTAGTCTTGGACTACCTCAACAATCATTTCAAAAGCTACTTGAATCTACGCAATTTAGAAATAAGAGATTTAACTTTGAACTTGAATTAAATGATTCTGAACAATTAACAATAGTAAAATTTAGTACGTACCAAGCTGAGCTGCAGTCACAGGTAACTAAAATACGGTAACAAAACTCGCACTCTTAATTTGTGCTTGTGCAATCTAAATAGTGTAGCCAGCTATGAATACCTTAACTGAACTTTGAAATTAAAGCAGTGAAATCGAATGATGCTGGCGTTTGAATTTCAACGACACTCGGGCTCATTTCGGAAAAGGAAGGGACCCTACTTGGCAATGCAATTGGGACAATGAGCAACAAAGGTTCATGCTAAGTTGCTGTAATTTTGTGATGCAACAATTTTAAAAGTGTGAAAAGCTGAGGTCTGCCATACAGTTCTAAAACTTTGCGTGCTTCCAGTCTTCCTTGTTGGTTGATTGAAGGTTTGAAGCCGTCGATCGAGGAGGTGGCGACAGTCACTCATTGTCGGCCGTCGTTGTTGCAGAAGCTGGATGTTGGCGCGCCTTCTTCTCGACACGGTCACCAGGCGAAACGTGCTCTTAATGTGCGCCAGCTAATGCTTCCCGTCCGCGACACCGTGTCAGAAACTATCATAGCAACTCGAGCGCAATTACATGCTGCCCAACCCCGAAAGCGCGGCAACTCGCGGGAGCATCACACAACACACCTGCTCCACTGCACTACCCCAGCCAGACTCTCTCTGCTCTGCCCGCGCTCCACGCGGCAGAGTTAACACTACCAAAGATCCTAAACACTTTCGTTCTCCACACGACCTATCGATGTATTCGTTCGATAGCATAGTTTTCCCTAGGCAAGACCCAGCGTAAAATACAAATAATATTTACAAAACGAACCAATTATACATCGACATAAATGCATATATATATATATATATATATATATATATATATATATATATATATATATATATATATATATATATAGTAAAACAATTACAATATACAAAGACACAGAAATGTTATATCTTCAGGTAACAAAATAAGGAAAAAAATTTGCAGTGCAATAGATGGAAATTGAAGGATATGCATTTCCGGCGTTACAAAGTGCTCATACCTCTTAAGGTATGCACTTTATCGAGCCCATATTTACTGGACTTTTTTTCCTGTTTTGATCCATACTATCTCCTTTCAGATACGAAAAGCAATGAGCTAGCAGTAGAAGAGGTCCACTTGTGTCACACGTCTGTAAGAGATATTTCCACACTCCTAAACATCCCTAGGTCCACTGTTCCTGATGTGATAGTGAAGTGGAAATGTGAAGGGACACGTGCAGCACAAAAGCGTCCAGGCTGACATCGTCTGTTGACTGACAGAAACCGCCGACAATTGAAGAGGGTCGTCATGTGTAAAAGGCAGACATCTATCCAGACCATCATACAGGAATTCCAAACTGCATCAGGATCCGTTGCTAGTACTATGACAGTTAGGAGGGAGGTGAGAAAACTTGGATTTTATGGTCGTGCGGCTGCTCATAAACCACACATCACTCCGGTGAAAGCCAAACGACGCCTCTCTTGGTGTAAGGAGCGTAAACATTGGACGATTGAACAGTGGAAAAACGTTGTGTGGAGTGACGAATCACAGTACACAATGTGGCGATCCGCTGGCGGGGTGTGGGTATGGCGAATACTCGGTGAACGTCATCTGCCAGCGTGTGTAGTGCCAACAGTAAAATTCGAAGACAGTGGTGTTACGGTGTGATCGTGTTTTTCATAGAGGAGGCTTACTCCCCTTGTCGTTTTACATGGCACTATCACAGCACAGACCTACATTGATGTTTTAAGCACCTTCTTGCTTCCCACTGTTGAAAAGCAATTCGGGGATGGCGATTGCATCTTTCAGCAATCTCGAGCACCTGTTCATAATGCACGACCTGTGGACGGTCGGCACATAGTCCTGACCTGAATACTATAGTAAATCTTTGGGATGTTTGGAACACCGACTTCGTGCCAGGCCTCACCGTCCGACATCGATACCTCTCCTCAGTGCAGCACTCCGTGAAGAATGGACTGCCATTCCCCAAGAAACCTTCCAGCACCTGATTTAACATATTCCTACCAGAGTGGAAGCTGTCATCAATGCTGAGGGTGGGCCAACACCATATTGAATTCCAGCGTTACCGATGGAGGGCGCCACGAACTTGTAATTCATTTTCAGCCAGGTGTCCGGATACTTTTGATCACATGGTGTAAATTTACGCTTTGCCATTATCCCTGAAGGTTTGTAACATCGCCACGGAATTTCCCTGTTTGTATTTGCAGATTTAGTTTGCAGTACGTTAGATAAATGATGCTTTGTTGCCGTTAGACGTGTTGGATTACATGGGGGTCCTTATCTCACTGTCATAGCATCAACTGCCGTAGACTCTCAGACATGCATGTATTTGCCATACACACGCATCAACAAAATTGTTGCATCTTTCTGGTGTGTCGTGCAGGTGTGTTGCTATTGTGGCTGTTAGATTATCGTCGGAATATCACCTCCAACATAAACATACACACAATAAGGATGAGCTCTCCCTGCGGGCAGTACGCAGAACTCGAAAGGACTGCAGCAATTTAATTAAAATTAAAGCACCAGCAGCGACGCTTTACAGACACCTGTTGAACAATAAAGTGAACACACATCATACCACGAAGGATAGTAGAAGCTAATGATCGGTTCAGCATCATCACATTACGTAAAGAATCTTGTCGCCCGATGAAGTTGCTCGACGTATTCTCCGGGATCAAAGAGGTCTGGTGCGGGCATGCAATCGGTTCCAATTGACAGGCAGTGTTGAGGACTTTGACCGCACAGGTCGTCCGTGTTCGGCAGGTGCACGGGATGATCGATGTCTGTGATTTTTGAGTCACAGAAACCGTGGGATGACTGCTCCAGAATTGAAATCAGAGTTCGAAAAGACTAGGACGTCACATATCGCATGAAGCTGGTTGGAGACGATTGCACGACACGAATCTCGATGCCCGACGAACATGGCGAGCACCCCACCGTACACCAAAACACCGTGGACAGATGTGCAAAAAATCATGCAGAACGGACGCCCTATATTTGACGTAGGGTGTAGATTACAGTCGAAACTTGGATCTGTTTGTATCCTGGTATCCTGGTAATCGCAGTAATCGCAGTAATTGGAGATATGCCGATTATATCGGACGCCTCCTACAGTGTGTCCCAAATGTTCAACAATACAACGGTGGAGTGATGTCCTGGGATGGCATTCCATGGTGCCACCGTACACTTCTCAAGTATCTTGAGGGCAATCTCACTGCTTTGTGGTCCAGGACGAGATTCTGCAACAACCATTCAGTGACAATTTCATCTTGATAGGTGATAATTCGCGTGATAATCGTGCTGTTCTCGTAAGAATGCTCCTGCAGCATGCTAGGATCACCAGAACGGAGCGGCCTGCCTGTAGCTCGGACATCACCCCAGTCGAATCTTTGTGGAGTCGACCGAAACGAACTGTTTTTGGGCGTCGACGATGACACGTACTCTCCACAACTTAAGCAGGATTGAAGAGACGTACAATTTGGATCAGGACTGGCTTGTGATGAACTCATCGATGGTAAGTCACAGCGGATTCAAGAAAGGGGGCGGTCCACCTCGTGGTGACGTTACTAAGGAATGCCGTGAAAAACTCCCCACCTGTAACAGAAGATTCTGTCCTTACTCAAAAATTCGTATTTTTCATTAGGTGATGTGGACACATTTCGAATCAATATACACTCCTGGAAATTGAAATAAGAACACCGTGAATTCATTGTCCCAGGAAGGGGAAACTTTATTGACACATTCCTGGGGTCAGATACATCACATGATCACACTGACAGAACCACAGGCACATAGACACAGGCAACAGAGCATGCACAATGTCGGCACTAGTACAGTGTATATCCACCTTTCGCAGCAATGCAGGCTGCTATTCTCCCATGGAGACGATCGTAGAGATGCTGGATGTAGTCCTGTGGAACGGCTTGCCATGCCCTTTCCACCTGGCGCCTCAGTTGGACCAGCGTTCGTGCTGGACGTGCAGACCGCGTGAGACGACGCTTCATCCAGTCCCAAACATGCTCAATGGGGGACAGATCCGGAGATCTTGCTGGCCAGGGTAGTTGACTTACACCTTCTAGAGCACGTTGGGTGGCACGGGATACATGCGGACGTGCATTGTCCTGTTGGAACAGCAAGTTCCCTTGCCGGTCTAGGAATGGTAGAACGATGGGTTCGATGACGGTTTGGATGTACCGTGCACTATTCAGTGTCCCCTCGACGATCACCAGTGGTGTACGGCCAGTGTAGGAGATCGCTCCCCACACCATGATGCCGGGTGTTGGCCCTGTGTGCCTTGGTCGTATGCAAACCTGATTGTAGCGCTCACCTGCACGGCGCCAAACACGCATACGACCATCATTGGCACCAAGGCAGAAGCGACTCGCATCGCTGAAGACGACACGTCTCCATTCGTCCCTCCATTCACGCCTGTCGCGACACCACTGGAGGCGGGCTGCACGATGTTGGGGCGTGAGCGGAAGACGGCCTAACGGTGTGCGGGACCGTAGCCCAGCTTCATGGAGACGGTTGCGAATGGTCCTCTCCGATACCCCAGGAGCAACAGTGTCCCTAATTTGCTGGGAAGTGGCGGTGTGCGGTCCCCTACGGCACTGCGTAGGATCCTACGGTCTTGGCGTGCATCCGTGCGTCGCTGCGGTCCGGTCCCAGGTCGACGGGCACGTGCACCTTCCGCCGACCACTGGCGACAACATCGATGTACTGTGGAGACCTCACGCCCCACGTGTTGAGCAATTCGGCGGTACGTCCACCCGGCCTCCAGCATGCCCACTATACGCCCTCGCTCAAAGTCCGTCAACTGCACATACGGTTCACGTCCACGCTGTCGCGGCATGCTACCAGTGTTAACGACTCGATGGAGCTCCGTATGCCACGGCAAACTGGCTGACACTGACGGCGGCGGTGCACAAATGCTGCGCAGCTAGCGCCATTCGACGGCCAACACCGCGGTTCCTGGTGTGTCCGCTGTGCCGTGCGTGTGATCATTGCTTGTACAGCCCTCTCGCAGTGTCCGGAGCAAGTATGGTGGGTCTGACACACCGGTGTCAATGTGTTCTTTTTTCCATTTCCAGGAGTGTATATGCATGCCTCAGAGCCAATTTTAGTTTTTGTGCCATGAATTTCGAAATACAGGAGTAATGCAGAACTTTTTTTTATATATCTACATGTGACACAAACGGACTGATTAGCCTGTGGTTTACATATAGAATTTTAGTGCAAATACTGTGATAAAAGTGTTCACTTCTTTCGTAGTAATTGTTTTGTGCTTCCCAGATTACTATCATTTTTGTTTTCTCTAAATTAGTGTAAGTTATTTGGATTTACGCTTGAGATACTTATTTTCATCTCATATTCTCAGATATCTTATTGTGTATGGTCAGAAAATGACAGAGAAGCGGTAACAGATGTTGGAAAACGTCGTTAATCTAAACATACGTGCTGATTTGCTGATCAGATCATAGGCTACTGACATGTGATTGTATTGATGCAATTTCTGAATAACATTCCTGACGGAATTTTAAGATGCTTTTATCCTAAATGTGTTTGGAATCTAGCTCAGAATAGGATGACAGTGACCTATTTTTTGATGTCAAACGGTTATGGAATCTTAGGATTGCATTATCTGTTAATACAATCGAGTGCGGATTCACTGTAGTGTGTGTGATTTTCATTGTCTGTTATATTTGTTTTAGAAAAGTATGTACTTGAGCAGGCATGGTGGCGTTCAGAAACGAAAAATAAGTTCAGTGAGGCTCTATGGCTAAAATTAACCAATTTCTTAACAGTGGAACGGTATTCGGTGTAAAAACAAATAATACGATGTGTAAAATTCAGAGTAAATAATTATATAGAAGATGTAACCAATATGTCACACTGGTCACGCAATAACGTTTTGTCTCACAATTTGTTGGAAGAATTATTACAAAACGTAACAAATGGTCATCGTAAGTAACGGACCGTTCTGATTAGTGTGATGAGGACCGAACGTCTCGTTTCCGCCGCCGCAAATAATTCCCTCTAATTCGTTATTTCAGACGTTTACAGGTTATATTTTCCAAAGCCTAAAACAATAAAAGCGTCAGGCGCTTCGTCCTCGTACGTATCAGTGTCCCGCTACTGGCGCGGAACGAGACGACTACCCCCGTAAAATCGCCATGTTGCTTTTATGTTTAAACAGCTCCACACCCCTCGCCGGCTGTTAAGTTGCGATTTGACGTCATCCTGTTCTGCTTTATGCTGCCGTTAAACAGCCAGACTACTACACAGACGACAGACGCCATTCCGTCGTATGCGTTCACGACGTTGTCGGTCTGTGTATACTATAGAGTTCATCGTTTCCTTGGCGATCTCTTTCTTCTACTTAGAACTTCAATTCTTTCAATTTTTATCTTTTTCTTGGCCTCTGATACATAAAACTTTGAATCTGTTTCTATGTAGTTTTTCCTGGAAATTATTGATGACTTTGGCGCAGTTCTTTTTCCCAATTCTGTTCAACGTTTTCTGGGCCGTGATACCAACTTCTTCTATGTTGTTCTGGCCTGCTTTACTCATTTAGTGGTCATTCTCAATTCATCTGTATACTTTTTGAAATATATAACCGCCCCTTGCTGTACAAGAGGTTTAATTCCACAATCTAGATTTCGGCCTTAGGCCATTCTCAAATGTAAAAAGTATAATAACCCTTCAGACTTGTTTAGAACAAAAGTCATCGTCAAAATACTTTTTTTTTCGTTTATTGAATTTCGATTCCCCCCCGAAGGGGACAGGCTGGCAGCAGCTTAATACTCAGCTCTTCAGCCTACAGAATTTTTAAAAAACAAGAAGATAAGAAATAATAAAAGCAGGCGATAAAACGGTGTCTTAAGTTGTAAAACAGCGGAAAATTGTGGAAAGTTAAAACGTGAAACAAAGGGTTGGCGATTCTAATAAAATACACAGGAAGCAGACAGGTAAAATAGTAGACAGACAATTAAAAAAACGCGGCGACAGTCTGGTTTCTGTTCGCAAGAGATATAAAAATCACACCCAGCAACAGTATGATTTGCGTTCGCAACACTTCGAAAAAGACTCACAACACTGAACACTTACTGGAAACATTGCACTAAAAAGTCGGCATGAAGATGACACTCCACAGCCAAGGGCAGATGGGGGGGGGTGGAGACCTGGACAGATGAGGGGGGAAAAAAGAGGGGTGGAGAGGAAAAACGAAGGGGGGGGGGAACGACGGAGGAAGGGGCTCAAGGGGGGGGGTGGCAAGGGCAGACGTTAGAGGGAATGGGGAAAGGCAGAGGAGAGAAATGCAAAAGGACTCGGGGGAGAGAAAGGAGGCAGAGAGAGGGTAGGTGGGGAAGAAACAGGGTGGAAGGGGGGGAGGAAGCCCAGGAAAAGGACAGAGGAAGAGAGGGGGAGGGGAGAATCAGAGTTAATAGGAGGGATAAATGGATGGAGAGAGGGCATCATCTGGGAGGGGGAGTTGACGTAAGCCACCTTGGGAAAAGAGGTGAAGGGTGTAGAGATAGAGGGAGGGGGGACACAAGGGTGAAGGCGTGCCAGAGGGCAGGGCTTGGAGATGTCAAAATCTTTTTTTTTTTCTTTATTGTAATTTTAACACCTTATACAAGGTCGGCCGGCAGCGGCAAAACTACACCGCTCTTCGGCCACAGATAATACATTCAGGTGCAGCGTCCAAATAAAAACGTGCAGCACTTGGACACTAACAGAGACGACAGAAATAACACACGTGAACGAAGGAGCACAAACGACGAAACACTGAATCACTAACATGATGGCACACACAAACATTGGCGACGATCTCTGGCGTGCAAATGTTCACTGTACGTGTACGAGTCTGGGGACCAGCCAAAAGGGGAATAGGTGGGGGAGGAGGGAGAGGGGAGGGTGGAGAAGCAAGTGGCAGAGAAGATGGGAGGGGGAGGAAAGAAGGTAGGGGAAACCCAGGGGGGGAGGAGGAAGGGAGAAGGGAGAGAGGGTGCCCTTGGGAAAACACACAAGGGGTGGAAGGGGAGGATCAAAGTTGGTAAGAGGGGTAGATGGAGGGGATGAGGGCATCATCAGGAAGGGGGAGTTGGTGGAAGCCACCTTGGGCGAGGGTATGGAGAGTGGAGAGATGAAGAGCAGGTGGGACGTGGGAATAGAGGCGCGGGAGCGGCCAGGGGTGGAAGAGGATGGGAGAGACAAGCGAATGAGGGAGATCAAGTTTAAGGGAGGTATAGAGGATCCGTATCCGTTCGAGGAAAAGGAGGGTGTGCGGGAACAGAATTAGGTCATACAGGATCCGCATGATGGAGGGGAGACGGATGCGATAGGTGAGGTGGAGTGCATGGCATTCTAGGATTTGAAGGGATTTGTAGAAGGTAGGAGGGGTGGAGATCCAGGCAGGGTGGGCATTGAAGAGGATAGGGCTGATAAGTGATTGGTAGGTGGGTCCAGACCCCATGTGCAGCCAGAAAGGAGCTTGAGGAGACTGAGTCGGGAGCACTTGGCTTGGATTGTCCAGAGATGGCGGGTCCAGGAGAGGCGATGGTCAATGGTGACGCCAAGGTACTTGAGGGTGGGGGTGAGGGTGATAGGACCGCCATAAATGGTGATACAGAAGTCGAGGAGACGGAAGGAAGGGGTGGTTTTGCCTACAATGATCGCCTGGGTCTTGGAAGGATTGAGCTTGAGCAACCACTGGTTGCACCAAGTGGTGAAGCGGTCAAGATGGGATTGGAGAAGGTATTTGGAGCGTTGCAGGGTGGGGGCGACGTCATTGGCGTACTGAAGAAGGTGGATGGAGGGTGAAGGCGGTGGCATGTCCGCCGTATACAGAAGGTAGAGAAGAGGGGAGAGGACGGGACCTTGGGGCACACCGGTGGAGGGGTAGAAGGTGTAGGAATCCGTGTTACAGTTGGTGACATAGGAAGGACGTTGGGAAAGAAAGGACCCGATCAGACGGACGTAGTTGATAGGAAGGGCGAAGGTTTGGAGCTTGAAGAGGAGACTGGAATGCCATACACGGTCGTAATCACGCTCAAGGTCGATGGAGAGGAAGATGACGGATCGACGGGAGTTGAGCTGTTGGGAGAGGAGATGAGTGAGGTGAAGGAGAAGGTCATCGGTAGAGAAGGATGGTCAGAAACCACACTGGGTAGCGGGAAGGAGGTGGTGCTGGCGGAGGAGGAGATGTCAAAATGTGCATCTTCGGCAATATAAACCAATTTTGTCGAAATTAAATGCGAGAACGTGTGTGTAATAGGCTGATTTACTGGCAATTAGCGTAACTTCTTCATTTGATATGGTTGTGGAATAAAAAGATGACCAAATCGCAGGTTTTAAACTTCGCTACACTGTGTCTAAGCAGCCACTGACATAAACATAAGTGAAACGAACATCATCCCAATTTGCATCAGGTGATCTGTGGTATGGCAGTGGCTCCACAACAAAATAAAATCATGTGTATACTGTAGACTCTTTTTAGTCGACTTGTTTTAGCTCATAAGATGTTGCAGTGCCTGTGTTATTCTGAATACGATGCAAAGTTCCATTGGACATGCATGCATCGTAATCAGAACAGCACAGGCTCTGCAATATCGTATTTATCCGGGGAGTTCGTAGGCGCGTGGTTAACGACATGTGGGAGTTGGGATCTCGCCATGAGTCGCACATGGACAGCCCAATTGTAAGGCGAGCGCTGGCGATAAGTAGGAAATCGGGATTCGAGTCCCTCTCTGGCACAAATTTTCTTTGCCATCATTCCACTTTAGAACAGACGATTATCCTAATTCGCAATGCCGAATTCATTTATTGTTGTGGCTCATGTTTTCTGGTTTTCCGAAGGTCCTTCAAGAAGCCGAGCAATGCTTTCTGGTCATTTAAGACATAGCCCCCGTTTTCAAAGTCGACCAAGTCCGAATAAGTCTTTTTAATATTTAGCATCGTGTATGCTTAGTAGTTCAGTTATTAACCACATCTCTGTAAGAATGTCTAAGCTTTTGAGGGAAGTTACATTGTTTATTTATGTAAACTGGCGTGGACGTTACATACACTTAACTGGACAAAACTAAACTTACCTACTCACAACTAGCTGCCAGAAATCAGAGGTAACATTGAAGCTCTGTGCAGCACTGACGCGAATCGGATGCAGTGTAACTGTTGTTCCCTTTACATTGCGAGCGCGCGGAAGAGGAATTACTGCTTCAAAAATTACACAAAACATGAACTACCAGCGTTCTGGACGTACTAAATAAAGACATAAATACTTTACTCCAAACTGAGTGTGCTGTTACAGTGCACTGGACTAGACAAAATGGCCGCGTTTGGCCGGTGGTTTTTATTGCTGATTGTTAGTTCGTGCTGTGGGACTGCTTCTGTTCACTGAATGTGAGCACAGACGTGCTTGTTAACCATAGATATCATGAGTCGAAGGTGTACAAGCAGGCTCTGTTTCCACGGGGATATGAGTTATTGCCAATATTTTGAAAATTTTGGGGCTTTGCAAAACGAGCGCCGCTTTATATAGCTCGATGATGATCAGCCTTACCGAATACAGAGATGGTATCAATCTCACTTGAAAATATGACACAGCTAGCCATCTCCTTTCCCAGATTCAGCAAGGTTTTCGATAGGATAAGCCACCGATATTTGTTGACCGCATGAGCGTATTGGTTTTCTGCTCATCTTTCATCCACTTGATGAAAGAGTTGTATTACACGAACACTCTCTATATTTAAAAGCAACAGCCTGTTAACTGAGGCCGCGCGGGATTAGCCGAGCGGGATTAGCCGAGCGGGATTAGCCGAGCGGGATTAGCCGAGCGGTCTGTGGCGCTGCAGTCATGGACTGTACGGCTGGTCCCGGCGGAGGTTCGAGTCCTCCCTCGGGCATGTATGTGTGTGTGTGTGTGTGTGTGTGTGTGTGTGTGTGTGTGTCCTTAGGATAATTGAGGTTACGTAGTGTGTAAGCTTAGGGACTGATGACCTTAGCAGTTAATTCCCATAAGATTTCACACACATTTGAACATTTTTTTGTTAACTGAGTCACTTCTCATTAGGCGACCAGTACAATATTTATGCCTTAGTCGTCGATCGCGATCGGACACCAAGAATTTTTCAGTCACACGCGGCTCATGTGAAAGCTCTGGAATATGAGGGAGCTGCGCAGACAATTGTAAAAGGTAACGAAAATAGAAACAGCGCACAGCTAAACTTAGTCAAATCGACAGTTCCTCCCTTACGCGTCAGAAAAGTTATTTTATTCATCTCTCTTGTCTCCGTAAGGGAAGCATTTCACATGAACCTCTCAATAATTTTTACAGCTTATTTTGGGAATCCAACCTGTTTTTGATTTCGTAACCCTTCGGTAGCAAAACTTTGGTTCTATCAGCTTACCATCCAAACCGCCCAACATTATGATCCTACGTGTCATTATTTATTTCTGAGCAGCCACGATGTTACAGGGGCAGTTAGAGCGCTGTGAGTCCTCCGAAACTGTCGCCAACCGAAAGATCTACACATATTTTTCATGTGCCTTAGTCCCGCATCTGCGCAGGATCGGCACTACTATTAACGGATTTTGTATGGTTAATTTAAGGGGTGGCCGGTGCCCTTTCTGCCGCCATTCTTTTCCTCTCGGGACGGAATCTGTGTTCCCTAAGCGTCTGTGTGAAGTGTTGCTTATTTGAAAGTAGGTGAAAGTTTTCTAAATGCTTGCGAATCTTGTAGTTGAAGCTGGAGTTGGGTACCAGTCCGATATTCACCTACTCGGATGTGGCAACCCATCGAAAAATCACATCCGAGCTGGCCGGCGAGCCTTCGTCATTAATCCGCCGTGCGTATTCGACCTGGGGATGCCACCCCATCCCGGAAGGGGAGCTTTAACACGCAAGGCCATCAGGTCGGGTGAAAGACGTACACATGCAGCACCATATAGTGATTGGATGATAGCATCTTCTTGGTTTGTGTGAAAATAATTGTCGATGAAAGGATAAGTTCTCCAAAATGTTAAGAGGTTTGATCATGCACCTAAAATGAAACTGCAGAGTACACCGGCGACGTGGTTCAACGGACGAGCGGCATTTTTGCAACGGCTATAGTTTAGCCAATACACTATTATGAAAGATGTTGGGCCTTGGTGATTATCTCGAAAAATAGTCACTATGTGTTTTGTACATGTACGTGAAACCTTTCTGGTGGCTGAACTTATTTCTGTTTGTGACCGTGTCGAAGGTTGAGAGAGGAAAAGACATCATTAAGGAGGAAGACCCAATGATGATTTTTAAGTACTTACTGATGTCACAAATTTCTAGACTTTTAAAGAATAAAATGTAGGTCCATTGGTGTTGTGTTATAGACAGTGTTAGAGACTCATATAAAGTTTAGCCTAGTAATGTTAAATAAGAGTATATATCGGTTGTCCCAGGAAGAATGATCAGTTTTCAGTGGTATGCCAGGAACGATAATTCGAAGCAAAAAAAGTATGCCAAACAAGGGCTCTAAAATCCATGTATTAAGAGCTATGAGCAGTTATTGATATTCGGTGGTCTGAATCATATCTCTTATACTGCAAGCTCTTTCGTTTCCATATTTTGATAGATGATAGTATGGACACATATAAAGAAAAAACATCCCCGGTAAACATGGGCTCGGAAATGTATACCTTCAGAGCTATGAGCACTTATTCATCTAAACTATTGTGAAACATGTCTCTTCTACTCAACAAGTGCTCAATGCTCGTAAGGTATGTATTTTAGAGCCCATGTTTACTACTCTTTTTTTGCTTCGAATGATCGTGCCTGTCATATCAGTGAACATACACCATTCTTCCTGTGGCACCTTGTATACAGTATTGCTTATGCTTGGACTCGCTTGCAACATTGGAAAGCTAGATTAAGAAAGATAAAAAAATAGGGCTATCGTAGAACGCTATGAAATTACTCTCTCCACAGAAACAAAAATGCAAGTGGAATATTATGCCTTAAGCTAAGAGGGGATCATACATTCCAACTATCGAAAAATATGGTAAAAGCTCTCTCTAAATGTTGCCGATGTTCTTAAGCGTTACGTCAGAGGGTGTCGCTGAAGCTATGGAACATCACATCTCATTTCCTATTCAGTAAATTTGACATCATAACTAAAGAATTTCAGTGATAGCAGTAGACGCATCAGACAGCGTCACCAATATCAGCAAATATACTGATAACTTACTTATCACAGACAAAAAGTAACTGCTGAAACTAGATCTTATAGGAAAATTAAGAGATTTTTGTAAAAGACATGAAAGATCATAACATTGTGTTTGGCCAATCTACTTCCATCAATAGTATTGCACAGAAACATGATCTCTCAGAAATTTGTTTTCTTCTTTTGCCATAGTACGTCTGATTTGAATTTCGACGATAGCACTAAGAACTACCATTACCTTGATATGGAAATTTTTTTCTGGGTTCCTAATTACTCCGTATTCTTCTACGTGCCGAGCTCTTAGCTGTCTGTGGTCGTCAAGCAACGGTTCCCATGTGGTTCTTTACATTTAAGAAGGCCTCTATGAAACTTCCTTTGTGTGACTATTTCAGATGCCAGTTTCACCGTCAGTTGGTTTGGTTCTTTCACCAACGCTAATTCTTGTACACTTTTGTCACTTAAAGGAACCGTGGACTAGTAGTATAACCTCTCTGACAGTTAGGTTGTTTCTACACACACTATTTCGTTGATTTCAGTGACACCGTTATCCTTTTGCCAAGTTTAGCGTTCCGCGAAAAAATTAATGGAACTTGTTTTTTTAGCTGTTAGTGTTTGTAAGACAGATTCTGCTGTGAGCTTAGTGATTCAGGAAGTCTGCCCGTGTGTTTATAACACAGATACTATGCCAATGATGCGAACAATGTTTTGCAAGTGATACAGGTGACTAGCTTAGCTCTGAAAACTCACACCTGTTATAACTGCAATTATTCTCTGAACCTTATTGCTCCTTGCAAAAGTATCTATTTTCTCGTAATTTATGTTTAGCGAACATGCTTTGAGTGCGACTTCAAACACGTTTGGTCTTTATTGTAGTTTATTTTCGGATTTTGCAACCAGTACAATATCTTCAGCAAGCGTCATGGCATACTCATCTTTGTTTCGATGCATGGGAAATCGCGCGGACGTGTTTTAACGAAGGTAAATGCTTTCTCTTTGATTCGTTGTTATCTTCAGTCGCTGACTATTATCTAGCGGTTAGGCCAGCTGTGTTGCACTATTTACAGTCGATGAAATAAGGATTCCTGTAAACCAATATTAAAACAAATTCCGAAAGTGTTAGAAACGTTACCTTTTTTCCAGAGCTGCACTATACACCCCACGGCAACGCAAAATGTTCCTCAGAATACCCTGTTATTTATCATGGGTCTGCAAATAGGAAAGAAGTTGTTACTTGGTTCTGTTACTAAACGAATTTCCCTTTATTTGAAATAGTCGTTGATTAATTTCGTTATAACTTTCAAGTGTATGTTTCGTTTTAATTATATCGT
Source organism: Schistocerca nitens (assembly GCF_023898315.1). Classification (NCBI taxonomy): domain Eukaryota; kingdom Metazoa; phylum Arthropoda; class Insecta; order Orthoptera; family Acrididae; genus Schistocerca; species Schistocerca nitens. The sequence continues at coordinate 577,053,567 of NC_064614.1, read as the reverse complement.
ACCTTACCTTCATCGACTCTAGAATGTCATTATTGCACAGAATTTTCTGTTATTTAGACTCTCTGAAGTTATTGAATGTCACTTCTGTATCATTTATTGAAAACATCTTTGTTAGTTATATAGAAACCTGTTCTTACTGCATCCATCGTATCAATCTAATTGGACAGATTTAGGCTTCACTTTTAATAGATTACTACCATAATTTGAGTTTTATTACAGCTGTGTGTTTTTTTTCACATTGCTATGATGTAATTTTCAAAATTCTGTGGCATACTTTCGAAAGGCTGAATGCTATCTTTCTCTCGTGTAATTTATTTAGCCCACTCTTCGTCTTCTCTTCTTCAGCATGCCTTTTCTTCAATGTTGGAGACCTGCCAAGATAGAATAATGAAGAAACCTAGGTTGAGAGCCTGCCTCGCTACTTAGTTCAGTTCTCTATTGCTTCAGAAAATTAATCCAAATACTCGCCCCCATATGCAGTTTGAGTGTCTATGTTCAACAGCAGTTCTTGACAAAAACTTGAAGCACTCGGAAGACACGGTGTGATGTCAGTGTAACTTCTTATGCATACACACTTATCGTTGGGTACGTAATTATTGGAGTTGTAGTTCTCTGTGACCGGTAGAACAGACATCAGAGTGCATTAGGGTTGTTGGTTTTTATTGTTGTCATGAGACCTGTTACGACATAAGGGCCGTGAACAGCCTTAAATATAGAGTGAACACTGTGAAGGAGAGAGTTAGAAAGGGGCCTCGCTGTGTGTCTCCATTTGGCCGTCTGATCGAATCGTGTGATATCCAGATTTTTGGAGCATTCACATGCGACAGTGGCCAGATGTTGTACTACATGGGAATATAAAGGCAGACATACTAGTTTATGCGCTCTGTGCACCATTCTGTGTCATCCCGCACCATTGATCAGAAAGTAGCAGCAGCCGAAGTAGGTAACCATCATCCCGCGCACACACTGCCATTAACACCACAACGCAAACACCTGCATTTGACGGCTGATGAATGGTGTCTCCATTGCACAAAGCGATGTACACTGGTTCTGCCGCATCCCGGATGACGATCATCATCGACGAGTAGGGCAGCGACTTGGGAGAGGTCCCATACTTCCAGTGGTTTGGAGGAGAACAGCAGTCATGATACGGGGAGCCAATAGGTATGACTTCGGGTCTTGGCTGGTAGTAACTAAGGGAACACTGACAACAGAACGGTGCTTCACGGACTTTGTGCGTACTCATTTGTCACCTCTCATAGGACAGTATAGTCGAGCCATTTTTCAACAAGACCACGCTGGCCTTCGCGTCTCTATGGACTGTCTGTGCGATGTCGAGGTCCTCTGGGACCAACACGATGCCCAGATCTGTTGCCGATAGAACATGTTTGAGGACCAGTTTGGACGTCCACTCCGTTCCAGAGCCAGTATCCAGGTAATTAAGGACCATTTACAGCAGTTACTGGTCACCTTGCTTCAGGAAAGGATACAACGGCTTTATGACGGCTCCCAACCGAATCAGCGTATGCATCAAGGCCGGAGGAGGATGCACTGTCATACTGATGGTAGGCTTTCCATTTCTTTGTCCTTGCGTGGTGGCAAAGATAGCACTAAAATAAGTCGGCTCCCAGGGTACATTGAAAGGTATTGGTAAACGCATATATCAACAAATCGCAATTCTGATGAGATAATAGAAATAATAACCGCTAAAGGTGGAATGCTAAAGTCTCTCAACAGGAGTACTGGTCCGTTTTCTTAGCTGGTGCCCAAACAGCGTCGTAGACATTGCCCGGCCAGTGTCCAGGATGGTGTCCCTTCTGGGATCCGCCGGTAGGTGAGACCTCTTGATCGGCGGAGGTCAGGATCCGCCGGAAGATGAGTCCTTCGTATTGGCGGAGGCCGGCGATGTACAGGTACGTGGGCCGCGCTGACTTGACGTCTCGTCGGAGTCCTGGACTGTGCTGGAACTGCCACTTATGAATGCGACCGACAAATAGGCTGCTAGGCACAACCGGAGTTAAGCCCTTAGCGTCTTAAGCCTTACAGTACAAGTGGCTTATGCTTGAACCACCATTTTATTAAATTTGTTTTGGAGTATCAGTGCCTTTAGCATGAAACCACCGATGCTGTTGCAAGACGGAGACAGCTAGTGGTACAATGAGGTACTTCTGCGAATATAGTGCATAGTCGCTTACAGTGTTCGTATCAACATTCGGCGCAGAGTACTAAGTGATTGTAGGAGATGGTGATATGCGTGGTTTTTTTTTTTATAGTGCCCGTACTGAGGAGATAATTGACAGTGGAGTAAGTGCAGCTAAACGATTGTAACGTAAATTTGAGTTTGTGCTCTTGCTTTTGTGAGTGGTTGGTTAGTTCGTTGATTCAGGGTATGGGATCAAACAGCGAGGTCATCGGTCCTATTGGATTAGGGAAAGACGGGGAAGGATGTTGACAGTGCTCTCATCCCGGCATTTGTCTGTAGCGATTTAGTGAAATCAGGGAAAACCTAAATCAGGATGGACGGCCGCGGGTTTGAACCGTCGTCCTCCCGAATGCGAGTCCAGTGTGCTAACTACTGCGCCACCTCGCTCGGTCTTTTGTGTCTTCGAAATGAAACCACTGGGGTAGCATGTAGTTTTGATGCAAAATTTATTAAATTTTATGTCCATTTTTGCGTGCTTTTAGGACTATAATTTGTTTTAGGCGTTATTAGTTCATTTGAGTTTCGAGATGTGTGATTTTGTGTTGTTCAAACGGGGATTTTCTTTCAGATATATCACATGAAATGATGGGTGGTTTTAAACTGTGTTCCCAGTGATTCCAAAGTGAAACCACCTCCAAAAAATAAATTGTTGTTTTATTTTGGCCAGTTTCTTCTTGTATTCAGTTGCTCACTATGTTAATAAAGGTTAATTATGTGAAAAAATTTAACTTTCACAATTTTCGTATTGTTGGGAGTCAGAAGGATAAATAATCCGGCGGAAGGATTTCCGTGAGTTATCACGTAAAGTGCTAATGCTTATCATGTGGCGTGCGGGCGAAACGTAGTGTCATGGTCGCAGCGCCGCTGTCGGACGCGTGTGCTGCTGGTGGCTGTTGCTGGTACATCTTGTGGGACCCGCTGGAGGCTGGAGTGTATACAGAGCGCAGTGTTGCTGTTGCCGTCGGGCATGCACATTGATTGGCGTATTGTTATTGTTATTGGTCCACCTAGGTTATGAAGCACACGGGGTGACGGGCCGCGTATGGCTGGTTTCGGCGAACAACGCCTGGAGACTAGCAACCTGCCAGTCGGGGCCGTATGTACAGGCGGTGTTAGTGGATACGCGATTGGCCTGACTACAGTACGCATATGTCTCATATTGTCAAGTTCATTGAAAACTGGACTCCATTCTGTGATCGCTGAAATAACGCCACATACACTCTCAACTCGTTTCCTCCTCCCATTCTCGATCCTTCACTTTATATTACCGGTATGTATGACAAACGTATGTCACAATTATCTAGCATTATTTTACTTTTGTTCTGATCAATAATTCGTCTACAGTTGGTGTAATTACGTACTTCATGTTTTTAGTTGGAAGGTTTTCTTAATTTTTTATTTATTTAGGTCCCCCTACAGTTTTTACCGTCCACACTTCTGTATTGTACAGTGGAAGTTGTTCCCTGATGTCGTAACACACGTCCCTTCGTCTTGTCAGTGTTTTCCACATTTCTTTCTTCACTGTATCTGCGGACAACCTCCTCATTCCTTATCTTATTTCCAACATTCTTCAGTAGCACCACACCTCAAACGCTTGGATTCCCGCTGTCCATGATTCACTACCATACAATGCTGTGCATCATATGTACGAGGGCCGTTCAGAAAGTAACCTCCGGTTGATTTAAAAAAATACACCAAGTTAAATAAAAATATTTTAATATATACATCTTACAACTACATCTTTGCACTATTTTTCTACATAGTCTCCATAGCGATTGAGGCACTTATCGTATCTCTTCACAAGCTTTGAAATTCCTTCTGCATAAAAATCACCCGCTTGTGCCTGGAGCCAGCCTGTGACCGCATCTTTGAGCTCTTCGTCGTCATCAAACCGCTGTGACCCGAGCCATTTCTTCAAATGCATGAAGAGGTGATAATCACTTGGCGCCAGGTCTTGGCTGTAAGGTGGATGGTTGATAACGTCCCACTTGAAGGACTCAAGAAGGGCCGTTGTTCTGCGAGCAGAGTGAGGACGGGCGTTATCGTGCAAAAAAACGATACCGGAAGTCAGCATACCACGGCGTTTGTTCTGTATAGCCCGTCGTAACTTTTTTATTGTTTCACAGTACACGTCTTGATTAATGATCGTACCACGTTCCATGAATTCAACCAACAACACCCCTTTGGCATCCCAAAACACCGTTGCCACCAGTTTTCTGGCAGAAAAATCTTGCGAGGCTTTTCTTGGTTTGGTAGGCGGATTTGAATGTGCCCACATCTTTGATTGTTCTTTTGTCTCAGGGTTCACGTACTTAATCCAGGTTTCGTCACCGGTCACGATTCTGTTTAACAATGGTTCTCCTTCGTCCTCATAACGTGACAGAAAGTCTAATGCAGAGGCCATTCTTTGAGTTTTGTGGTGGTCGGTAAGAATTTTGGGCACCCATCGTGCACAGAACTTACGGTAACCCAATCTTGCTGTCACTATCTCGTACAAGAGAGTCTTAGAAATCTGTGGAAAACCAGTAGACAACTCGGACATTGAGAAACGTCGATTTTCACGAACTTTTGCATCAACTGTCTGAACGAGTTCGTCAGTCACCAATGATGGTCTACCACTCCTCTCTTCATCATGAACGTTTTCTCGTCCACTTTTAAATAAACGTACCCATTCACGGACAACTCATTCACTCATAACTCTTGGTCCGTACACGGCACAAAGCTCACGATGAATAGCTGCTGCAGAATATCCTTTGGCTGTAAAAAACCTTATGACAGCACGCACTTCACATTTGGCGGGGTTTTCTATTGCAGCACACATTTCAAACTGCCACAAAAACTAAACTAGCGCAGGTACGGCGTTCACTCGACCACGGCTTGATGCCGACTGACCTGTTGAGTGCGTGAACGCACAGATGGCGTCGCTACTCCCCCCACAACCCGCACTGTGACCAATCGGAGGTTACTTTCTGAACCGCCCTCGTACATACTCAGAACTTTCTTCCTCAAATCAAGGCCTTTGTTTGATACTAGTGGACTTCTGTTGGCCAGAAAGACTTTTAAGTCTTCGAAACTTTAACTAACAAGCACACTGCGTGCGAAAGGCAAATACTGTGATTTGGTTTCCAACATGGCAACTGAAGTGTGTGACGAACCATTTAGGTCTGGTTGCGTAGTTGTAGCTGAAGGTTTCCATGCAAATTCTTCTTTCTCGAACCAGTATTTCATTTTATTTTTTGCCATAGGTCACGACCATAAAATGGACCTTCCTTTGAATATCTCATGATACTAATATATAAAATGAAATTAATGGCTTGATGGGGATTAAATCATTGAATCGCAACGAGTCGAAATGATATTGGTGCAGATCTTTCAAATATGCTGAACTTGCAGTGTAATGAATATGGCAGACTGAGTCTCTAACCTGGAGGCCACTGTGGCCGAGCGGTTCTAGGCGGTTCAGTCTGGAACAGCGCGACAGCTGCGGTCGCAGGTTTGAGTCCTGCCTCAGGCAGGGATGTGTGTGATGTCCTTAGGGTAGTTAGGTTTAAGTAGTTCTAAGTTCTAGGGGATGACCTCAGATGTTAAGTCCCATAATACTCACAGCCATCTAACCTGGAATGACTGTTCATCAAAAGCAATCACCTTATCGGTTTACTTATCTGGGATCGTCTATAATCCTGCCTCAAACTTTAATCCTCACTGATGCTCCCACATACGATTTCTGGTTAGTACTGTATAATGTTCTCACTCTGGGTACTCGTACGTGGAAATAGCGCTAATGGGGCAATGAAGTAGGTTGAAGACCGTGGCTACCCTGTTGAAAGGGATATACAGGGTGTTCATTTTAACTGAAGACATTTCAGTATCTCTAAAACTACATTATCGGATCAAAAAAGTTATAATTACAATTTGTTTGTCTCGGAGTGGGACATCCAACGACACCACTCTCGACCAGCCAGCTCTACCCGTACGTGGGTGGCGGGGGCAACTTTGAAATCTTTAATGAGAACCCCCATTTTCTTTTTTTATTTCAGATTACCATTCTACTGCAAAATCTACATACGTTTTGTCTGAAGTATTTTCTTCTTTTCGCGACAGGTGGCGCTGTAAACGGAGGAAAAGAAATGGATACACAGTCGTAATTTACGACATGCTACTCAGTGCCCTTGAATATCCAATGGCGTGTGGGACCCCACTATGCTGAGAGGGTAGGACACGGCAGTGTTCCATAACTTCCGATTGAAAACCCCATTCGCAACGTTGGTTTCCTCTTACACATTTAACAGGAGACTATTGGACGCACAACCGTGGCCGTGTAGCGATCTACGACGTATCATAACAGCCCGTACAGTGCGACCGGAGCTCATGTATCGTGCAGACGTGGAACAGATAGCAGCTCTAAACATCGTTACTTGTACAGTGTTTATTGCCCGCACACATAACCATCATTTGGACAACAACGGGATAATGAATGTTGCTGCAACCGCAGAAGAAAAAGAAATTGAAATGATCCTGATTTACGGAGAATGTAGGAGGAATGTTGAGGATGTTTTGCCTTGTATGCCGAGCGTTTCCCAGAGAAAGACCGCTCTCGTTTGTTGTTATACATGGTTGTGAGCGCCTTTATGTCTGATGACAGGGTATTGAAGTTGGCGGTACTACGTTTGAACACCTACTCTAGTTGTAGAAGTAGAGTAGCGTTCGCCTCGATCCACGGCCAGTGTACGGAATGTTATGATACGTCCTAGTTCGCTACACGGCCACGGTTTCGCGTCGAATAGTCCCCTGTTTGATAGGTCGGAGGAGTACAGCGTTGAGAATGGGGTTTCCAATTATAAGTTATGAAGTACTGGCCTGTCCTATCCTCGCAGCATGGACGTGGGGTCCCAGGTGCCGTTGGATATCAAAGGGCGGTTGAGTAGCATGTCGTAAATTGCAGTTGTGTACCCATTTCTATTCCTCCAATTACAGCACCATATGTGGCGAAACGAAGAAAATGCTTCAGACAAAACGTAAGTACATTTTGCCGTAGAATCGTCGTCTGCAATTAAAAGGCAGGGGTTCCCGCTCAAGAGTTAAAAGTATCCCCCGCCACACACGCACGGGGTGGGGTGAGGGGTCGATAGTGGTATCATCGAATGTCCCCCTCCGAGACAAAGAAATTGGAATTATAATTTTTTTTTATCCGATATGTAGTTTTCGAGGTATTTCAGTGCCTTCAGTTAAAATGAATGCCCTGTATATTTAACTAGCTATTACTCACAGCTGTGCTTGCATATCAATTGTTTTATTATAATGAGTGATGGTGTTCGGGTGAGCATAGTTCGCAGTGTGTGCCGTCCCCCCATCTCCAGTTTGCTTGAGTGCACGCCGACGCGCCACGTGCAGAGTCGCTGCCAAGCAGTGTGTGCAGAGGGGCGTGGGCAGGAGGCGCATCTATGCGCTGAGCTATTGAAGTAGCTGTGCATTATATAACATGCACGAGCTATCTCCAGACCAAATTTCTGCCAGGCGTAGAGAAGTGTGCTCAAGATAGCCTACTGCTTACGGCGACTGCTTCCGATAAGGAGGTAATACGGGTTCAAGTCTCTGTCTGCCACGGATTCTCAATTGTCACTGAATATTTGGTATTAAAATACTTATGGTCGATGCTTATAAGGGGCGTTCGAAAAGAAACGAGCCGGAGGCATAATTACAGAAACCAGTACATGTATGTTAGAAGTATTGACCCTGGCTGTTGAGACACTTGTCTCACTGTGACACAAGGCGGTGAATGGCTGTCTCATAAAATTCCCGGGGCTGCGATGTTAACCAGTTCCGCACGTACAGCTGGACGTCGTCGTCCGAGGTGAATCGTTTGCCCCTCAGAGCCTTTTTAAGGGGACCAAAAATGGCGCAATCACAGGGAGAGAGGTCCGGACTGTGTGGAGGGTGGCTGAGAACCTCCCATTTCAATTTCTGCAGGAGTGCCGCGACTGTGTTGGCCGTATGAGTCTTTGCATTGTCGTGAAACAGAATGACTACATGGGTGAGATTACCTGGCCGTTTTGATTTGATCGCTTGGCGAAGAGTGGTCAAGGTTTGCGACTAACGCTGGGCGATCACTGTTGTCCCGTGCTGCAGGAAGTTAATCTGAAGGGGGCCATCTTGGTCAAAGAAGAACGTCAGCATAACCTTTCCTCCACTCGTGTGGATGGCCTTGGCTTTTTTTGGTGGTGGTGACCCTGGATGCTTCCACTGGAGACTTGGTTGCTTTGATTCTGGTTCGAAGTGATGACACCATGACTCATCTCCAGCCACTACTCGTGCCAGGAACGCATTCCTTTCCCGAGCATAGCGCTGCGGATGAGCAAGACACTGAACCATTCAACGTGCTTCCTGGTGTGCAGATTGCGCACACATTTTGCGCATGTGCAGTCGTTTCCTCATGATGGTGTGAACACTTCCGATGCTCAAACTGACAGCGGTGACTATGGCTTTCACTGTCACTCGGCGGTCCTGGGTAATGAGTGCATCCACCAACTGGACGATGTCATCGGTAATGCAGTGTGGTGCTGCAGACGGGCTAACGACACCCGTCCTTTCCTGAAGCGCTTGTGCCACGCCTTGACCCTTGCAAGGGGCATGCAGTGTTCGCCGTACGCTTGTGACATTTGTCGATGAATGTCCGCTCCTTCTACTCCTTACGCTGCTAGAAAACGAACATCACCTCATTGCCCTTCTTGTGACGCCTCCATGTCACTGTTTGCAATGCGACTGCCAGCGTTGGACGATTGATGCATGCTGTTGCTAGCTCTGTATAGTCATGTGATGTGCAAGCGTGCTCTTTAGCGACGGGCTGTGAACTTCCACGCTCTGGTCGGAACCACACCTCGTTACACACGCCACGATATTACCTTCCTATCACCGGTTTGCGCATTCCAGACTCCGGCTCGTTTCTCTTTGAACGCCCCTTATACTTTGGCACGATTATTCCATGTGTCAATTTAGTTTTTCGTCCCTGATCCCTTGTTCGAATACAGCTTGCTGTGGATCTTCGCGATTAACAGATTGTCGTTATAGTGGTGTTGTTATTATTATTTTAAATGTCAATCATGATGAGAGAGTTTTTCGCTCTTCTCAGTGCTTAAGACGTCATACATCCTGAACGATGTTTTGTACAATGATATAATGTTGGTGGTACATTCAGCTGTATATGCGACTACTGTGTTCAAAATATGTCGTGAATGCACTTAGTAGTAACTGAGTAATAATTTAAAATGTCATGCTTAATGCGGCAGTTTTACTACACGAACTGCAAAAATGTAGTAAACGATAAATTATTTTCATTTCATCATTTCGTGGCGTAGCGTCAGCGAGAAGTGGTTTCGTAAATGTTTGATATTATGTACAAAGTTTGGTACTGCTCTCTGAGTGCTCTCATTCTCAAACACTGGATGAATAAAGTATGGGTATTCGCCTGTCGTGGGCTACTCTTCATATTAACCCCTATCCCTACCCCTTTTGGTAGGTAGGTGTGTATATAAGGCGTTTTAATTTAAGATATAAGCTATCGGTATTAGAAAGTTCATCTAGAGCCGTCCAGCCGTTTCAGCGTGAACGAGTGACAAACATAAAAAATAGACACACACAATCAACTTCCGCATTTATGAAATACAGGGTTGTGAGGAACAGTCTGTAAAGCTTATAAGAATGTTGCAAGAGAGGTTGTATTGAGAATATTTGCTAAGAAAAAAAAATCATGACTTTCCGCCGTTTCCGAGTTTTTGACATTGAAGTTAGCCAGTTAGGTCGTCGCGCGCACAAGTTCAGGCAATCTGCCAGAGGCGGTGTCGCCAAACGCGTGCCTCGTTTGGTTTTCTCAAACTGAATAAATGTAGCTTTTGCTCACCTAGCTTCAATTTATCACTTCCGAAAAAGGCACATTTAACTGGCAATGAGGATTTCAACAAGTGGCAACTCAGAGACCCACATTAGCCTGAGCATTACCGCATTTTAGTGCATGCAAGTGCTTGAATTTGCGTACGCAACGTCCTAATTGGCTAACTTCATTGCTAATTAAGTCGGAAACGGCTTAGTGTAGCGAATGTTTTTCTTAACAATTATTTCTCAGCGCTGTCTCACCTGCAACGTCCTCATAAGGCTGTCAGACTGTTTCTGACCATCCTGCATATAACAGTCAAGTCTTCCTATTTGCCACAACTAAATTTTTACTTCGTGTCCAACGTACACCGTCGTCGTTGCTACACCTCGGGATAAACAATTCTTGACTGGGATCTCACATTTCAGTGACGTGTCATGGACACATTTTGGCCCTAAGATCGTCATGTCAGTATACTGCAAAATGCACTTTAGTAGCAATAGCGTCTTGTAATTATTAAATGTTTCTTATCACTGAAGCAATCAATAAATAAAAGCGGAAGAAGTACTTATTGGTTGCTTCAGAATGTGATTACTTTAAACCGTCCGGATATCACCGAGTAAAGGGAATTTTTTAACTGGTTTAATGTAACGAGACAACTTCTTGCGGATGCAAATTTTTACGTTACACCTAGTACAAGATCATACATCAGTACGTAGTCTCTTACTAGGTAGCAGAATGACCCTTGTTCTGAAACTTCCAGGGAGATAAAATTGTGTGCCGGACCAGAACTCCAATCTGGAGCGTAGAATTGCGCATACACTTACTGACTAAACTATGCAAGCCCGAGTAACAGCTGTGGTGACAAGTCGTGAGATCTGCCTGAAGATCACAAACAACGGTGCCCACGGAAGATAAGGTGCCGGGGTCGAGTTTCAGTTGTGTACGCAGTTTTAGTCTGTTAGGAAGTTTCAAGTTAGTGCATCGTATGTATAAATACACTTATGGAAACTGCTGACCGAGAAATTTCGTTGTTGATAGAGTACAGTGTTTGAACAAAATACCTTTGACGCCAGGAGAAGGATATAGTTTTGTTGGTAGCAAGCCTTTTTACGAAAGGTGTGAAGCAGAGACTCCGGTTAGTTCCAAAAAATGCCAAGAACAGCAGCAAAACTTGGACTGTATTCTGGAGCACTCAAGCTTGATTCCTAACGCGACGAACTTTTACTTAAGTCTTTTTCTACAGCGGTGTTTCTTCTCCTGGCGCATTGCAGAGTGGTGACCCGAAGACTCGGATCGAGAGTGCAGACAGAGAGCAAGTGGCACGCGACAAACCGTGGGTGCGACTTCTGAGAGGAAAAAGTTCGAGGGAGGCAGTTCACCGTGGGGACCAGCTTGCAGCCTCCACTCCTTAGGAAACAAGCTCCGACATAGCGGCAAGAGGCAGTCCACTCTTAGATTGGATATCTCGTTGCAAAAAGTTTCCGGGTCCTCCTCCGTATTTTTTCCGTCGTTTCCTCATTTACCCTACTTCATCTGTACCTATCGTATATATTGCGGAGGAGTAACTGGAAAGAGAGTTATGGTATAATTTTCTTAAGCGAAGTTGAAATATGTCTACAAGAAATCGCTAAACAGTAACTACAGTGCGGTAGTATTTTATTACGAAAGTGGCCATTTCTATTACTTTAATTACCAAACGCAACGAAAACCTCGAAATAACAATAAAAATTTCACACCGATAGTATTTTTCCACATTTACAAAAGATCATGTTACATTACTTACAAAACATTTACAATTAGAGATCAAAATATTATTTAAATTCCCATACTTTTGCTTAGTCGAAATGACACAGTAAAATCGAAGAAGAAAAGGAGGACTAATAAAAAAACACGACAATATTCTTTACAAAATAGCGAGCAGCAAAACAAGCGTATTTTGTAATAATTTTAACAGACAACATGCAATCATTTGTGCTACTTGTTGAAAAATCATTGTATCATAAGTGTAATAATGTATCAAATAAATAATGAAAAATATGTTCACGTTATTTTGTAATTTAACGGTGCTGATCAATGTAAAACTCATGTATAGCTCCTGTGTGGCACGCAATGCTTTATAATATAGTCATATATCGTTAAAAAATTTGAAGAATGTTTTTGTGGGAACCATGTAAATTTAGAAAGAACAAACAGATTTTATAATCTGGTGTAAATTAGCATTCTACAACAATATCTAAAGGGAAAAATATGCACAGTGCTGAGGTGAGCTGTAGTCCGAAGACAAGTTGGGTGTAGGTCTCTATACTACACTGTACGACACAAGTATCTTGATTTCTCCATAACTACTTCAACCCCCCCCCTCCCCCCCAAGCTGCTCCTTCAACTACCAGAAGAACTGTTGCTTGATGCCACAGGACGTGTCCTGTCAACCTGCCCCTCATTTTGCTTAAGTTGTGCCGTACGGATCTTTTCTCCCCGACTCTCTGTAACAAAAGCTTCTGTTCTCCTCTAATCTGTACTGTTTATTGTCTGTGAAATAATTGCCGACCGGAGTGGCCGAGCGGTTCTAGGTGCTTCAGTCTGGAACCGCGCGACCGCTACACGCCAGACAAATAATTGAGAGAAGACTTTCTAATCTGAAATTTATATTCGATGTTAGCAAATTTCTCTACCACCATTTCCTAGTCTAATTGCCTCGGCAACGTCTGATTTAATTCGATTACATTAGATTATTAATATTTTAGTTAAACTTATATAATAATCTTCACGCCTTACAGTTGTTATCAGATGTTAGTCTGGTCGCGACCTTAGCTGGCCACCCAGGTAAACTGATACGTCAGTGTGCGATTACTTTCTGTGGCAAGCCCTCAGATCTACGATGTATCGGAACAGCTCCATAGTCTTCAAGAACTGCAGCAGAACATTTCAGATGATAATGCGGCTATTCCAGCGGTCCAGCTTTGATCCGCCTTCACAGCTTGTTGACCAGGGCCCAATAGTGCCAAGAGATGAATGAATGGTGGCCACTTTCAACATATGCGTAATCATGTTAATACTATATTTCCTTTCCTCTGGTGTGTTTCTTTGTCACCTTGAAGTATGTTCTTCGGGCCACCTTTATTTGTCGCATCCTGTATAATCTCTTTTGAAGGTACTTCACATTCCATTCAGTTTATCTGTCACGTACATTGGCGTCTGTGACAGAACTGCAGTGTCATGGGCGAACCCAGAACGTTTCTCTCTTCTTCCTGAAATTTAATTCAGTTCGAAATTTCCCCTCGCTTTCCTTTACTAGTCTCTCAGTATCTGGATAGAATAACGCCGGGAATAGGCTACAGCCCTGTCTCACTTCCTTCTCTATAAATGTCTCCCTTTCATATGAACTTCACAGCACAAAAATTAGCCGGCGGAAATAGCAGCCAGAGTTATATGTTGTGTTTGAAGCTTATGGCCGCTCAACGGCGAGGTTAACAGCGCCCTTACGCACATTTAAAGAAACGAATGTGGATAAAATTACGAAAATGTTATCATACAGTGAGGGAGAAATCTATAAAATGACTCATTCGCTCACTCCGACCTCACTCGAATTGACCACGCAGTCACTGTATAGCACATGCGCTAGGGCAACGGAGGAGGAGTAAAAGGTGCTACACGTGAGATTAGAACACAAGTAAAACGACAAAGGAGCTAGAAGAAAGGCACAGGAAAAAGTCGCTGGCTGACAACTTACAAAAAACATGGGTGAGCCAGTCACACTATTAAGACATCTCCCTGAAATGTTGGGAAAAATATTGGACAATTCACAAAACTTTAAAACTCTAACCACTTTCGTTTGAAAATTACCAATAATGAAAGACAGATCCGTTGGCAAATCCGCCGCGGCCCCCAGGTCCGAAAATAAAACAAAGTACAACAAAATATGGCGCACAGTCATCTGTACGCCACAAGCGCCACACATTGGCGGTTCCTCTTGCCGGAGCAAGAAGTTACGCATCATAGGGCTGTGGCTTATGCGAAGACAAATAGGGAGCAACTCGTCCCGTCGACGTGGCTGGCAAGAAGTACGCCACGGCTTCGTTGTGGGCTAATATTTTTTTGTTTTGACTCAGCACTCTTCTGACGGGTTTGGTGCGGCCCGTCACGAGTTCCTCTCCTTTCCCAATCTCTTCATCTCAGAGTAGAACTTGCAAACTGTTTCCTCAATTATCTGCTGGATGTATTCCAATCTCTGTCTTCCTCTACAGTTTCTGCCCTCTACACCTCCCTCAAGTACAATGGAAGTAATTCCCTGATGCCTTAACAGACGTCCTATCATCCTGCACCTTCTCCTTGTCCGTATTTTGTACATATTACTTTCCTTTCCTCTCCTGTTCTGCGCAGAACCTCCTCATTCCTTACCTTATCAGTCCACCTAATTTTCAACATACGTCTGTAGTACCACATCTTAAATGCTGAAATTCTCTTCTGTTCCAGTTTTCCAACGGGCCATGTTTCACTACCATACAATGCTGTCCTCCAAACGTACATTCTCAGAAATGTATTCCACAAATTAAGGTCTGTGTTTGATACTAATGGATGTCTCTTGACCAGGAATGCCGTTTTGCCAGTGCTAGACAGCTTTTGATGTCGTCCTTGCTCCTTCCATCGTTAGTTATTTTGCTGCCTAGGTAGTAGAATTCCTTAACTTCATCTGCTTAGTGACCATCAATCCTGTTGTTCAGTTTCTCGCTGTTCTCATTTCTGCTACTTCTCATTACTTACGTCATTCTTCGATTTACTCTCAGTGCGTATTCTGCACTCAGTAGATTGTTCATTCCATTCAGAAGATCCTGTAATTATTCCTCACTTTGACTCTGGATAGGCCTCTAGGGGGCTCGGCTCTCTTTGGTGGCCCACCCTTTTGCAGCATCTTTTCCCTTCCTTGGCGAACATTCCTGGGCTGTTGTTGGGGATGTTCTGCATTGTCTGTCGCTGACGTAAGAACAGTCTCACCTTTGTTTTTCGCTCCCTTTTCCTTTCTTTGTTTCCCTGCTCCTCTCGCTTCTCCGCTTCTGCGTTTGAGGTTCCTCTTTTTCTTCTTCCTCTCTTTGCGGTCCTGAAGGCCGGCCCACGCGTCTGACGCATAACAGGTGACTGGGTTAAGCATAATTCTCAGCCCCGGGTCGACAGGTAGGTTTCGCACGTAACCCCGGGTACAGGCCATGCCCAGGGAGGGGTGACAGCATGAGCTGCAACCTTACCAAATTGCCGATTGGTCCCTCTGTCAGGTGTTCGGGAGGTGTGACCTGAGGTGTGAACATCACGTAAGGCAGGTGCGCCCCCTTGTGAAGGGGCCCCCAGTTGGAAGGAGCGCGCCATCGGAAACGCTGGCAATCATGGGGAATCTTCTCGCAATGAATTCAATCATCTTCACCATCAACACCTATGAAACGTAAACGCAATGGGGCTGACGATTCAAAGACCTTTCCAGCTGCACCATGGTTCCTCGTGGTCTCACATACTGAAGATGATCAGTCCTTCGTCACAGTCAATCCGTTTATTATCCAGAAAGGTGTTGATGCAATTACCGGCCCTGTGAAATCTTCCTCTCGTTTACAGAATGGCACTTTGCTTTTGGAGACTACTTCTGATTTTCAAGCACAACAACTGCTTGTCTCCTCACTTCACCACAGCTATCCTGTTTGTGTCGAGGCCCATAGAACTGTGAATTCTTCCTGTGGTGTTATTTACACTAGGCTGCTCGACGGCCTGATCGAGACCGAAATCCAATCGTACCTCTCTGATCAGGATGTCATTGCCGTCCATTGGGCGATGAAAAAGGTAGATTCCTCATCAGTACTCACCCGCACCCTTTGATAGAGTGGTGCTTCCATCCAAGATCAAAGCAGGCTATGAAATTCTCTGTCAGACCATACATACCGAACCTGATGCACTGCTACCAGTGTCATCGTTTCAATCACACTAGAACATCTTGTCGACACCCAGCCAAATGTGTAACCTGTGGTAGGGATGCGCACTAGGGCGATTGTCTGCCTCCTCCTCCCTTCTGTATCGACTGAAATGGCGGTCATGCCGCCTCCTCTCGGAATTGTCCCATGTATCTTGATGAGTGGGCTGTCCAAGAGATCTGGGTAAAGGAAAAAGTGCCTTACCCAGTCGCTCACAAGTTATTGGGTAGTCGCAAACCCTGTCTTCTCCCATGTGACACCTATAGTTGTATTCTTGTTACCCCTCGCTAGATGGAGGACATGGCCACCCACGCATGCAGCCTTCAATTCAGCTCTGAGGTTGTGAAATCGCCAAGGTGTCAAGGTAGCATCGCCATCCCTATGTCCAACTGTGCAACAAGCCATCAAACTCTCGCCTCAAGGGGCGAAGCTACCAGCTACACAACCAATAGGTGGCAAAGAACAGAACGAGTACTCCCATGAAGACTTCCTATGTCCCTCCAGCCAAACAACACCTGAGTCTTCCTCTGCTAACTAGAAAGGCTCGAAGAAGTCCACCAAAGGCAAACGGTCTTCTCCTTCGTCGACTCGATGATCCTCTTAGACGGTGTTGCCACGTGATACCTTAACCCGGCCGGCCTCCGTACCGCCGGTGCGCACCACCAACCGTTTTTCTGCATTTGACTCCACAGACCGACAGCACAAGCAAGCCAATGCGTCTGTGGACCACATTGAGCAGGATCCTCCTGCTTCTGTGCCCTGTAGCAGCGACTCTTCACAGTCTGTCACTCGGCAGCCACCTTGTGACACCCCTTCATCTGTTCCTCATCATGACTCTCCTCCAATGGAACGTTCATGGCCTTCGGTCCCACAAAGAGGATTTACGGCTGCTTTTAGCATCGCAGCGTCCCCTTGTACTCTGCCTTCAGGAAATGAAATTGCGTCCTCATGGCCACTTTCAGCTTTCACATTTCTTCCCAGTTCGTTTTGACCTTCCCCCTGAATTCGGCATTCTATCTCATGGACGTGTCATGCTGCTCATACGGGATGACGTTCATAGTTAACCGATCTCCCGGACTACCCACCTTCAAGCTGTTCCAGTTCGCCTTTTCCTTCCCCACCTGACCTTTTCCCTTTGTACCATTTTTGTCCCTCCGTCATTCGATGTCACCAGGGCAGACTTCCATCACCTTATTGGGCAGCTACCTCCCCCATTTCTGCTACTCGGTGACTTAAATGCGCATAATCCCCTTTGGGTTTCTCCCAGAGCTTGTCAGAGAGGTATCCTCTCAGGTGATCTTCTTTATCAACTTAACTTCTTCTGCCTTAACACTGTAGCACCCACATTGCTTTCTGACTCCTAGCACACCTATTCCCAGTTGGACCTATCCTTCTGCACTGCCCAGCTTGCCCATCGTCTTGAGTGGTCCGTCCTTTCTGACACCTACTCCAGCGACCATTTCCCATTTGCTAACTCCTACCCCATCTGCGTGCACACGCAAATGGCAGCTTACTATGGCTGACCGGCGGCTTTACTCCTCCCTGGCGACCTCCGAAGAACAGGATTTCCCCAGTTGTGATGACCAGGTGGACTACCTCACAAACATTATTCTTACTGCTGCAAAACGTTCCGTTCCTCGGCACTTCCTCTTTACCACACCGTGTCCGAGTTCCTTGGTGGACTGAGGCATGAAGCGACGCAATTCGCGCTCGGGGGCGTGCTCTCCGGGTTTTGACCGTCATCCTACGATGGCAAACTACATTCATTTCAAACAAATGCGGGCAAAGTGTCGTCGCGTTCTTCAGGATAGCAAAAAGCTAGCTGAATTTCATCGAATAATTCTTTTAACAGTTCCACCCCTTCCTCTGTTGTGTGGGCCAACGGCCGAGGGCTCTCCGAGACGAAGATCCATTCGCCATTTTTTGGCCTAACAGTAGCAGACGACTTTATCGTGGACCCTGTTGCTGGCTCCAACATCCTGAGCCGCCATTTTGCGGAAATTTCGAGCTCTTTTCACAATCACTTTGCCTTCCTCCATCGGAAACAAGTGGAGGCGGCTCGGGCGATACCCTTTCGTTCTCAGAATCGTGAGTACTACAACGCCGCCTTTACTATGAGGGAGCTAGATCATGCTCTTAGTTCATCCCGGTCCTTCGCCCCAGGGCCAGACGCTGTCGACATTCAGATGTTGCAGCAACTTTCTCTTGCCGCAAGCGCTTTCTTCTTAAAAAATACAACCGCATCTGAGAAGAGGGCACATTTCCCGGACGTTGGCGTGAAGCCACCGTCATACCCGTATCTAAGCCCGGTAAGGACAAAAACCTTCCTTCTAGCTACCGTCCTAACTCTCTCACCAGCTATATTTTCAAGGTGATGGTACGTATGATTCATGCCCGGCTGGTATGGTGGCTCCAGTCTCGCAATTTACTAACGACTGCACAATGTGGATTTCGAGCCCGGCGTTCTGCAGTTTACCATCTCGTTACTTTGTCCACCCATGTCATGAATGGTTTTCTGCGGGAATCCCAGACTGTGGCCGTGTTTTTCGATTTGGTTCAAAAATGGTTCTGAGCACTATGGGACTCAACTGCTGAGGTCATTAGTCCCCTAGAACTTAGAACTACTTAAACCTAACTAACTTAAGGACATCACACACATCCATGCCCGAGGCAGGATTCGAACCTGCGACCGTAGCAGCCCCGCGGTTCCGGACTGCAGCGCCAGAACCGCACGGCCCCCGAGGCCGGCTGTGTAGCTGTAACTTACGGTAAATCGTTAATAAATGTCGGCCGCGGTTTCTCTCTTTGTGTAATATGATACTGTTAGCGGAGACCTGGATCGGATTACTCATGATTAATTCAGGAGAACCACTCAGATTTGTGTTTGAAAATATTCTGTTCCCCCTTCGTGTATAATGAGATCACCGAGTGAAATCCTGTAACTTCCGTTTTGCATTACATGGAAGCGGACCACTGAATGAAGACGAGACAGTATAAACAAAATTTAAATGTATGTTCTACGAATAACGGTATGGCCAAATCAAGAAAAGGTTCCGAGGTACAACGAATAATTATGGATTCTTACAAATCACGGCTATTTCAGTGGCATACTCGTAATATAGCGTGCTTCGTGCTACAAATCGTATCGATTCATTCGTTTTCGTATTTAACCATGACAGAAATTACGCTTCTTTTTAAGGGTCGCCAAATTATTTCTTCAAGGTCTTACTTTTATACAATATACAATATAAGCACAGTAACCGGAGACTACCGTCAGCTTCACAGGTTAACTAGAACAAGCATGGTTATCGTAATATTGATGATAGTATTTGTCAACTTATAGAACTAACACTTCTGTAACCAAATACCGTTGAGATTGTTAATCGATGAGACTTCCATTCTTGTGTTTGCTTTCATAAGATGAGTTATGTGGTGTAATATACTTGTCTCATGTGTAGTTACTTATTGCTTTTATATGTAGCCTTCTTTCCATTAATTAAAATGTCTTTGTATTACGACAGAAACCGGGAAGTCGGATATCTTAGGCAGACGTTAATGAAGAAATGTTAGAATTCTTGTTTCTTATTAAAAACGATTTGTTTTGCAGAAGGTAAATTAAGCGTATAGGCAGCCAATAAAACAATACTTCTACAGTGGCAAGATTATTTGAGGTAGCTTGAACATACTTTAACATGTGTGTCTCATATGTATGTAGGTATGCAACTGGGTAGTTTTGGTGGGAGGTGGTTTCGTCTGATCGGCTGATGTCACTTGACGTCTGTCCCACCCCCTCTGACCTGGTTCGAGCGTCATTCACGTGTCAGTGAGTGTTACAGCAACATTGTTGAGTACGAGTTTGCGGTATACACCGACACGATACTTCTGAATTACGAAGCTCACTGTAATGGAAGAGCTGTTCGTCGTCTTTGTCAAGATCATTCTCCACAACGACCGACTCATCGCATACTCTCTTCGCCACAATTACGCAACAGGTTCGACAAAGGGTACCTTAACCGTCAGCCGGTGTGACTATGCTACTCCAAGGAGACGCCGCACACCCGAACTGGAAGAGGCCGTATTGCATCACGTTGAAGAGTTACCGGAGTACGCGAGCAATTTCTGTGGCTATTAATGATTGGAATTGTGAACCGAGTGACATAATGGACAACGCCTAATCAGTTAGTTGTAAAAGTGGTCGCGTTACCAACATGTTTTCAAGTGGTTGTAGCACAGAAACGATACGTCTTCAGACAAGGGTTCCGGTTCAAAGTATTATTTGTTCACTCCTCTTTACAAGTCCTAGACGTTCGTAATGAAAATTTCCGAACATCCTGTATAAACAGCGCCCAGGGTCGGTAAGACACATCACCTGCAAGATCCACAACGTCCCTGATGAATCCATGCCAAACAGTACTAGACAGTATGGAAAGGACCAGCTCGTTACCTGGTGGACTCAAAAATGGAATGATGGTATGGCGGTAGTGGTCGGAAGACCCTGTCTTGGGTGGTCCGATCACCTGGTGCAAGTTTTTTTTCTGTTTGATGCCACTTCGGCGACTTGTGCATCTTTGGGATGAAGAGACGAAATGATTACGATAACACAAACACCCAGTCACCCAGCAAAGAAAATCTCCAACCCAGCTGAGAATTGAGTCCGGTATATGCGGCAGTGGTAGCGGTAGCGGCGCTAACCACTAGACCAAGAGCTGCAATCGGCATACTCAAGAGATGCCGCCTTTTCGCCATTCCTTGATTTTCCTTACTGAGGAAAATTTGTAGATAGTATTCAGGAAAATTCAACATCTCAGCTTGTATCATACAACGAAAAACCAGTTCAGAGTTGCAAATTCTACTTTTTTTTATTCGTTCGATGATTTGTTTCGGACTGAAACCCATATTTAAATCTTCGTAACATATTGAAAAATGGTATTTCCGAAGATGTGAAAATCATCTCAAAAATATATTCGTTGCACCTTTTTGACATAGTTTTCACATGTTCCGAAATAGCATTTTCCACTACGTTTCTAGCATTTGTAGACTTAGAGAAAGCTTTTGACAATGTTGACTGGAATACTCTCTTTCAAATTCTGAAGGTGGCAGGGGTAAAATACAGGGAGCGAAAGGCTATTTACAATTTGTACAGAAACCAGATGGCAGTTATAAGAGTCGAGGGACATGAAAGGGAAGCAGTGGTTGGGAAGGGAGTAAGACAGGGTTGTAGCCTCTCCCCGATGTTATTCAATCTGTATATTGAGCAAGCAGTAAAGGAAACAAAAGAAAAATTCGGAGTAGGTATTAAAATCCATGGAGAAGAAATAAAAACTTTGAGGTTCGCTGATGACATTGTAATTCTGTCAGAGACAGCAAAGGACTTGGAAGAGCAGTTGAACGGAATGGATGGTGTCTTGAAGGGAGGATATAAGATGAACATCAACAAAAGCAAAACGAGGATAATGGAATGTAGTCAAATTAAATCGGGTGATGTTGAGGGTATTAGATTAGGAAATGAGACACTTAAAGTAGTAAAGGAGTTTTGCTATTTGGGGAGCAAAATAACTGATGATGGTCGAAGTAGAGAGGATATAAAATGTAGACTGGCAATGGCAAGGAAAGCGTTTCTGAAGAAGAGAAATTTGTTAACATCGAGTATAGATTTAAGTGTCAGGAAGTCTTTTCTGAAAGTATTTGTATGGAGTGCAGCCATGTATGGAAGTGAAACATGGACGATAAATAGTTTGGACAAGAAGAGAATAGAAGCTTTCGAACTTTGGTGCTACAGAAGAATGCTGAAGATTAGATGGGTAGATCACATAACTAATGAGGAGGTACTGAACAGGATTGGGGAGAAGAGGAGTTTGTGGCACAACTTGACTAGAAGAAGGGATCGGTTGGTAGGACATGTTCTGAGGCATCAAGGGATCACCAATTTAGTATTGGAGGGCAGCGTGGAGGGTAAAAATCGTAGGGGGAGACCAAGAGATGCATACACTAAGCAGATTCAGAAGGATGTAGGTTGCAGTAGGTACTGGGAGATGAAGAAGCTTGCACAGGATAGAGTAGCATGGAGAGCTGCATCAAACCAGTCTCAGGACTGAAGACCACAACAACAACAACAACAACGAAGTTTCCCTTAATCGCAAGGGGGAAATGTCAGGCAATCCTTCCTCTGCCGCACCCCAACCGGACTAGTGCCCTATCTGTTAACCTATATGTCGACGAGCAATCGAATTCTGATCCTCGTTTCTTGGTTCTTTATTCTGTCTGCCGCTGTACACTGATGTGCCCATTACCAAATGAAGTTTTTAATAGCAACTGTTAACACTTTGCATGAGTGTGAAGGTTAAGTTCCTTCTGAAGGTGGATTTAGCACAAAAAATAAATCACATCCTCAAATTTGGGAATTCTGAATGCTCAGAGAGATCATAACGTACTGATACAATTACTGGTTTTGTCTTTGTGAGTCGCGGGCGACTGCCACAAAAAAGAAAAAAGAAAAAAAACCGCAATGCCCATTGCGAACTCTTTCGCTAGTTTGAGTTTACCCCAAAAATCGCTTATCCAGTTACGTAAAGATGCTTCAGAAACACGGCTGTCCGAAATATTCTTGATTTAAAATGCAACTCTGAAGTTGCTTCGAAAGCAGTTTCGTAGCAAGGTCACCTGATAAATGTCCACGCGCTTCCCTCGTTTGGCGTGAGTTCTCGCTCGCGCTCCCAGCCGGGACTGTCATTACCACCGACCTCGTCAGTGGCCCCAGAGTGGGGAACGGTCGGCCGCGCTAAGGCACCGGGGTGGCTGGATCGGGCGGCCACCTCATCAGGCCCGGAGCATTGTTAATTGGCGAAGTTTGCGCCGCAACGACTCGGCTGATGAGCGCGCGGCGCCCGCTCTGGACGCTGGTGCCCGCGGCCAGGCACTGCCCCAGTCGTTAGTGGACGCGCCGTCTGTCCTCCCGGCCGCAAGCGCTCTGCGCCTCGGGGATTAATGGCTGTAGCCGAGGGAAACGCTCATCTGATCACTCCCGACCTAGTTGACAGCGCCGTTGCGTACTTCACCCGCAGTACGAGCCTTAAGCGAAAAAAGCTTTAAAACTCGTGCTGCGTCACAGGTTCTGGCAAACAGCACATTACTATGTAAGGTGTTGTCATTCAAGTTACACATCAAAAAGCGTTCGGGTTAGCAACACAGTCTTCTTTGTGCAGCCTGATGATTTTCTGTGTAACTGGGTTGAGATTCTACATCTACATCGAAATCTGTATCCCGGAAGCTACCTCGTGGTGTATTTAGTGTATCACTGTCATTTCCCCATTTTCCTGCTCTAGTTGGGGCTAGTTCGCTTTACTGCGATTCCCGGTGAGCCTCTGTGTGGGCTTGAGTCTCTCGAATTTTATCTTCATGGTCTTCTTGCGAGATATGCGTGGGGCGGAGATTGACTCTTCTAGGAGTGAACGCTCTCAGAACTTAGCAGTAGACCACACAGTAATCCAGAATGGCTCTCTTGCACCGTCTGTCACTGCAGTTGATGAAGTATCTCCGTGACGCTTTCGCGTTTTCAAAATGTACCGATAACGAAACGTGCTGCTCTTCTTTGGATCTTCTCTATGTCCGCTATCTGCCATATCTGGTGCCGATCCCATACTGACAAGCATTAACAAACTATTGATCGAGCGAGTGCTTGTTAAGCTACTTCTTTTGTTGCGGACTAGATTTCCTGAGGGTTCTTCAGTACATATCACCCTGGCATCTACCTCTCTTTTGATTTTATGATGTTCCATGTCAAATAGCACCGTACGCAATCTTGTAGCTATTTTACGGAAATAGCTACTTTCAATGATTTGTATGGAATCGTGTGACTATACATTAGATTCAGTTTCCTCTCCCTGCAACAAGCATCGATGCTTTGCTGGATTTATTCCTGTAACAATACCGGCCCTTAACAAATTGGCCATCTCCGATGATGGTAACCTTCTGTGAAGGATTTATCCTGGCCGTGACAGTACTTACCGACGACGAATTGGACTATAATTTCGTAATTGCAAAGTAAGTGAACCAGTAACAATAGCAAAGCAAATGGGTTTTGAACTTACGTTCTGCTAATACGAAAGTAAACTGTAATTATATATACAAGCGGTCGCCAGCCAAATTAGACAATACGCTATCAGGTTTTAAGACAAAGTGGAAGTAAACTTCACCTAATAAAGCTAATCTCACTTGATACTCCAACAGATCTCTTCTAACACAGTTACTTTCAATATTACACAGCAACTTGCCCTAGCAAAAAATACAACTGCTAACCATTATGCACAACATACAATCAAGCGTCAAAGAAACTGGTACAGGCATACGTATTCAAATACAGAGATATGTAAATAGGCAGAATACGCTGCGATGGGCAACGCCTATATAAGACAAGAAGTGTCTGCCGCAGTTGTTAAATCGGTTACAGGTGCTACAATGGCAGGTTATCAAGATTTAAGTGACTTTGAACGTGATGTTATAGTTGGCGCACGAGCGGTGGTACACATCATCTCCGAGGTAGCGATGAAATGGGGATTTCCCCGTACGACCATTTCACAAGTGTACCGTGAATGTCAGTAATCCGGTGAAACATCAAGTCTCCGACATCACTGCGGTCGGAAAAAGATCCTGCAAGAATGGGACCAACAACGACTGAAGAGAATCGTTCAACGTGACAGAAGTTAAAGCCTTCCCCAAATTGCTGCAGATTTCAATGCTGGGCCATCAGCCAGTGTCAGCGTGCGAACCGTTCAACGGAACATCATCAGTATGGGCCTTCGGAGCCGAGGGCCCACTCGTGTGCCCTTGATGACTGCACGAAACAACGCTTAACGTCTCGCTTTCGCCCGTCAACACCGACATTGGACTGTTGATGACTGGAAACATGTTGCCTGGTCGGACGAGTCTCGTTTCAGATTTTATCGAGCGGATGGATGTGTACGGGTATGGAGACAACCTTATGAATCCACAGACCCTGCCTGTCAGCAGGGGCTACTGAGTGGCTCCAGGAACACTCTTCTGTGTTTAAATACTTCCGCTGGCCACCAAAATCTCCAGACATGAACATTATTGAGCATATCTAGCATGCCTTGCAACGTGCTGTTCAGAAGAGATCTCCACGCCCTCGTACCCTTACGGATTTATGTACCAGTTTCTTTGGCTTTTAAGTGTAGAATGCTCAATAAATGCAGCAGTACACTTTCTCAGAGTAACACTTACTATTGGCAAAAGCTACTATGCAGTATAGTAAAAGAATGCAGAAGCGCATGTAGACCTACTGACAAAGTTTGATTGCCAATAGCATGAACTACTGTTAATTTAATTAACTATAACAAAAAAGATCATGATTTTGAAATAGTACTGAATATTATGGGCTTCAGAAAGCTGCTCATGAAATTATTATATACAACTGGACTTTATAGTCATTATTTATGAGAAACGTTTTGACGCAGAATAAATAATTGTACTGGTTGCTGCAGTAGCTGAGAGCGAGCTTCTGCTTTCATTTATCACATACGTTAAATAGCTTATGGGGTCCCTTAAACTGGTATGGTTTGAAGAACCATAATCGGTTGTAGATGATAACTCACAAATTTGAAAATGGTAAGTACTTGTAGTAACAACTTTAGTTATAATGAATAAGGCAAAATTAGTCCAACAGTTAACAAGCAACTACGCTCTCATTGGACTCAAAGTCAAACTGACTTTGTAAATGACTTCACAACCTGAAAAACTACTTTGAAACAACATATACAAAGAAACAGATAGTTACAAGTTTACAAGCATGTTCAAAGTGAAACAAAACTGTTGTCGTTTTGTAACTTTTACTTACAGACAGCTAGAAACACTTTATATTTTCGTCATTGGTTAATTTAAGGAGAGGTTTACTATCTTTTGGTTAAAAAAATCGATCTTTTAAATTGCATTTTTGGTTCCATAAAAGTGTTTAGAATCCATCCCTGAAACGGTTTTGCGAATACGGAACGGAAATGTTTGTTACTCGCGGTTGAACAAAAATATGCACCTGCCTGAAATGGGCCTTTTTCGCGCACCAATTTTTTTCGGGAATTTCGACTTTGTAGCCGCGAAAAATTATTCTATGTGGTTGCCCATGACTAAAACTCATAAAGTGGTCAAGGAGCTTACGACGTACTAGGGCTTGGCAATCCGACGGCTTTCCAATTCGGTGGAACAGATGAAGACGGCAATTTGGGCAACGTATTTCCACAAGTGTTCGACGGATGACCACCCACAACAACAAAATTGTCCGGCTGCGGAAACTATTTGGTGCAAGTGGCGCATTGCGGAGTCTACCGGACATCTGCACGAATATCAACACGACCAGCCGCTCTCGAAAGAAGTTCAAAAAGTGATTCATCCGATCTACGAGGCCCTTTCGGAGGACGGGTTATTGTAGCGGTGCTTGGGAGGAAACACACGAAGTTCAAATGAAAGTTTGAACGCGTGTGTTTGGAAGTTGCCCCTCAGCATTTGCATTCTGGTGCGAAGACTGTGGAGATTGCGACTTTCCTCGTAGTGAGCTGTTTTAACGAAGGGTATTCAGCAATTCTGAAGACCATGACAACGATGGATGTGACCTTGGGACGCTATTCGACGCAGTTCGCCAAGCATTCGGACGACCACCGGATTCAAGCGGCCGAAAACCGCTTGTCACCAGCCGTACGAGCGGCTCTGGAGCAGCGCAGGATGGCCCAGATCGAGCAGAACGCCCTCTATGACGAAGAGGAAGGACTAGTTTATGGACTCGGAATAGCAGATTGAACGTAAGTTGCATAATATTGCATTTATATGTAGTCAAAACTTCAAACGCTTATTTCTCGAAATGACTTTTTATTTCGCGCGGTATGGTAACTTCAGATCTACTGAACCGATTGGCATGATTCTTTGTTTCCGCCGAAGCTAACTAAATTGTCTAAGAGTTGTACCACTTTTATTCCGATCCATCAACTATAAATATTTTTACTTGGTCGACGAAGTCGAAAAATCTATGAAAAAACCCTATTTTTTTCAAATGGCCGCCATTTTGTTTACTATGGTGGTGGTGGTGGTTAGTGTTTAACGTCCCGTCGACAACGAGGTCATTAGAGACGGAGCTCATGCTCGGGTTAGGGAACGATTGGGAAGGAAATCGGCCGTGCCCTTTCAAAGGAACCATCCCGGCATTTGCCTGAAGCGATTTAGGGAAATCACGGAAAACCTAAATCAGGATGGCTGGAGACGGGATTGAACCGTCGTCCTCCCGAATGCGAGTCCAGTGTGCTAACCACTGCGCCACCTCGCTCGGTAAAGTTAGAAATGGTTCAAATGGCTCTGAGCACTATGGGACTTAACTTCTAAGGTCATCAGTCCCCTAGAACTTAGAACTACTTAAACCTAACTAACCTAAGGACATCACACACATCCATGCCCAAGGCAGGATTCGAACCTGCGACCGTATCGGCCGCGCGGTTCCAGACTGTAGCGCCTTTAACCGCTTGGCCACCACGGCCGGCTGTTTACTATGGTCCAAATAACTTCAGCGAGGTACAACTCCTAAAGAATCTTATATACTTCCCTAACGTCAACTCAATTTTGATTTCAGACGAGCCGGCTGACCTGTGACATCGCGCGTGGAGGTCTACATCGAAATTTTGTTTCGTTCCGACGGCACTTCCACCTTTGGTCTTCGACATTTCCAGTCTAAAAAATTCCAGTTTGTAGAGGAAATATCAATAAACATTTTGATCAAATTTGTCATTGATATCTATAACACATCCCGAGAAATAAATTCTCAAAGAACATTCTTTTTACGGACCAAAGATAGTAAACCTCCCCTTAATGGCAGCTTCTTATTTAATGAAAAGCTCCTTTCTGAACACACTTTAGGCAATTTTGAGATTAAAAATACGTGGTCTAAATCATTTACTTCTGTACAGGTAGCTAACCACACTTCACACTCCACAAAATTAATCAAACTGAAATATGTTTCACTGCCAAAATTACCAGTTTAATAAAAATAGAATACTCGGAATTAATTCACTTGGAAAGGACCCTGTCTAGGAATGTGACGTGGGATAATCAGGGGTGTGCACATGTAATTTAGAAGTTCCACAAAACACATGACTCTGAGCACTATGGGACTTAACATCTGAGGTCATCAGTCCCCTATAACTTACAGCTACTTAAACCTAACTAACCTAAGGACATCACACACATCCATGCCCGAGGCAGGATTCGAACCTGCGACCGTAGCAGTCGCGCGGTTCCAGACTGAAGCGCCTAGAACCGCTCGGCCACCGCGGCCGGCTGTTCCACAAAAAATATTATTCAATACATAATACCTGGTTCATTGGATGGAAATATTTAGGTAACAGTTCTGATGAAGTAGTGGCGCTTGTGGCAAATTACAGTGGTTATAAAATTGGCGGTAAAGAACCATGGTTCTTGATGTTAGCCATAGCCTGATGTAAGTCTTCTTGGCATCGTAAATTTAATCAGACAGTGCCAATAATGATACCATGGTCTATAAACCACTTTACATTGCATCCGAAGCTAATTTACATGCTCGCGAGCTCTTCTTGCCTCAATTTATACATCCAAATTAACCACAACAGCTGAGCAAGGTTGCCGCTGACCATCCAACGTCCGCGGAGGTGCTTTACATACCCTCCAAAGCTGAAGTGTCTTCCACGTGCCGTCTCTGTGTGGTCACTACACGTTGACGTCGAAATAGGCTGTGGTCACATTAATGTGACTAGACCTTATATTTGGTAGCAGTAAATATTTTGTTGCGTGCAGAAATTTAAAAAAAATCCTCCTCTCGTAGTGAGTGCTATGGCTACTAACTCCGTTGAAGGCTTTCTCTAAGTCAATCATACTTGTTACCGGTAGGTTCAGTCGACAAGCAGGTATTAAAGAGATGCTTCGTGAACTCAGATGAGAATTCTTGTAAAGAAGACTACGTTCTTTTCTCGAAAACACTGTTGAGAATATTTAGAGAACTACCATTTTCATCGGACAGCAGAACGACTCTGCTATCGGCAGAGTTTATCTCGCGTCAGGACCACGAAGAAGAGAGATATTAGGGAACCTACAGATGAATCTGAATAGTCATTCTTTTCCATCGCTCTATTTGCGAGTGGCACAAGCTATCTCTATCATGCACCCTATAGTGGCTTGCGGAGTATGAATGTATGTAGAAATGTGTGTGTAGAAGTACTGTTTGTGTTTAGTTTAGGAGTCGTAACTGGAAGAGACATTACGATCATGTGATCAACTCAGAATCATAAGGCGATCTAGAACTCGGCTCAGCGTTATATATACGTACGATATTAGCAGATACATTGAAAAATTGCCTAATCTGCGACGTGTGCAGGATTAGCAAGCGTTTGTCTGTTCCAGGGTTCGGTCTGATAGTTGTTCGGACACACACATCGGAAATCCTGGACTGGTTTCCCATCTCCGTAGTAAAATAGGCTTCCATGGAAGAACAACAATATAGCTCTCGCGAAAAATTAGCTGCTTAATTATTTTTTAGGGAAGATGCATTTGAGATAAGTTGCGCAATAATTGTACCACTCACCATCGTATCTATTAATCCAAACTGACTAGAATTGCAGACTGACGAGCAAATTCCGTTAGCTGGTGTATTTTTACCTAACACACCACGAAAACTGCACTTGAAAATCCAAAACATTTCCTGAAACGCGTTCTACAAGTGATGCTCAACTGTTCAAATGTGTGTGTAATCTTATGGGACTTAACTGCTAAGGTTATCAGTCTCTAAGCTTACACACTACTTAACCTAAATTATCCTGAGGACAAACACACACACCCATGACCGAGGGAGGACTCGAACCTCCGCCGGGACCAACCGCACAGTCTATGACTGCAGCGCCTTAGTCTGCAAGTGACCAAAATTGTTTTATGTAAGATAGATCGTGACAGATAATCCTGGGTATTCTTAATACTGCATACTGCATATTGTCACTGGCGCTGCGTAGTGGAATTGTAACCCATTTCACTTGCACTGTTACCCGCTGCATTGTCAAAGCAGTAGGACAGGAGCACCCAAGCAATCACTTGGTGCAGTTCTACCAGTTTTGTCTGTGTGTACCCTAGTTTTAAGAGTGATAACATGAAGTGACTTCTTGATCGTATTAGTATATCATTCCCTCAGGAAAGGGTCAGTTATTCACAGATATATTTGTAGGTATTAATAACGTAAACAATTCGATTTACAACATTGCTTTAATAGAGCAAATTATAATGCACGCGTTACGTAAGCTTCAACGGATAATTAGTGGTTTCACCGATAAGGTATACCAAACCTAATCAATATTAAAGTAATATGGCAAAGACACGAGATAAATATCAAACTATGGTGTTACGTTAGAACTTGTCGTCAAGAATAAATATGGATATGAGTCGTCGGAACACGTCAGCAATCTCACACTCCTGAGAGTGCACTTTTCAGTAAAAGACCAAGCCCAGACTGACTTAATTAAAAAGAAAAAGTAATCACTGCAGGACGATTCAGATTCGTGAACTTCCGACTGATTGTAATTTGCATTTAATTTTAATTCGTCTTCTAAGCGCATAATCTTTCCGCTTTGTGTGAAGAGTTGGTGTAATGGGGCAAGTTAGTTGAATAAAATTGAGACTTACAGCTCAGCAAGTCTACCAGAGAAAATGAGAATTTAACTCTGAGGACAAGTCGTTTTCCACGATCCTATGGTACACATGTAGCAATATGAGGTCATAGTGGGCTCGTCAGGTTCAAGTAACCGGGCATCAAACTGCGAAAAATGATAACTCTTTTATTTCAGACATTTTGTTGAAATGACATGTATTTATTAACTCAGCTGATGTAATGTTGGATCTATATCGAGATACAACGTTGGTGCATTCACTCTGTTTTTCACATAAATTTCCGGTTTAACTCACATTGTCCTTAATCCTTAAATGATCTTCGACTACATGAATCGCACAAACTAAGTAGTGAACGCCTCACTCTCGGATGAACCGTTGTTATTCGTTCGTTTCTGGACGTAACAAATGTTTTATTATATTTCTTTAATTGATTTTCTTAATTCGGAGGACCAATGGATTATTATTCTTGGAGTTGATATTTTTCTGTTGTCCGTTTAATAAAATCTGGTCATGGTTTGTGTATATTATATATTTTTAGTATTTTTCATCTCTTTGATATCTGTTAAAAGCTTAGAAAAACGCACCACACCTCCAAAGCCGTATTACACCATTGATCCGTTTTTGGATGCTTCTAGGTTACTGTGCGGCTGTCGTTTTCAAGTGTTCGGTGTTGCATAAGAATGCATCAGTAGTGTTCCTGCTAAATGTATTCAAGTCAAACGCAGCAGTTAAAGGTTCTTTAAGGTAGTGTTCTAGAACTTCGGTGGAAAATGTCATGAATGAGTTCCTTTGCAGGGAAACAAAACAGAGAGACAGAGAGAGAGAGACTTAATTTACAGATTTAGGTACTTAGCAATATGTTTATTTTAATCGTTGTCGTCTTCGAAGATCAAACATCTACATATACATGAAAACTCCGCAAGCCACCGTACGGTGCTTGGCGGACGGTACCCTGTACCGCTACTTGTCATTTCCTTTCCTGTTCCACTCGCAAATAGCGCGGGGAAAAACAACTGTTTGTATGCCTCCTTATGATCCCCGCCGCACCACACTGGTCAACGAGGGATTGAATGGAATCCTCAGACCCGCTTACCGATTTTACATAGGACCAGAATTTTCTCGGGTTCTCTGCCAGATCTCTTGCTAAGATTTGACGGTGGTAGTTGTTATAGGCTTCGTGCATAGATCTTTTCACAGACGCCTGTATCTTTACTTGAAACTCGTCCGTTATTGTTTCCGTTCGGGCGCTAGAGACTACACTGTTGAGCGCCCATAACACCGTATCCATCCTGTATCTCTAGTAACATTCGCTTGTCATCGTTTGTGTGTTCTGTTTTGAACCGAAAGTACAACGGCCTCTGCTTCCTCAGCCTCCAGAGAATTTCATTATTAAACCATGGTGGGTCTTTTCCGTCCTTTATCCCCGTACTAGACATATAACTGGCCAGACCACGATTTACAATCTTCTTAAACTTTGCCCATAATTCTTCTACATCCATCTTACTGGAACTAACTGATGCCAATTCACTGTCTAAGTGAGATGTAAATAACTGCTTATTTTCTCTGTCTAGCAGAAACACTCTCTTAGGCTTCCTGACTGATTTATTAACTTTCGTGATCGTAGTTGCTTTAATGACATCATGATCGCTAATCCCCGTTTCTATACTGAGATTGTCATTAAGGTGCGGCCTATTTGCTGGTACAAAGTCTAAGATATTTCCGTTACATGTGGGCTGCCGACCTAGTTGCTCAAGACAATTTTCAGAAAACGTGTTCAAAAGTATTTCGCATGGCTGTCTGTTTGTATCCCCCTCCCCTCCCCCCTCCTCAATGAATCCATAGACATACCACTCTATATTCGACAGGTTAAAGTCGCCTTCAACCAGTATTGCATGATCTTGGATCAGGTGGCTGGTAAAAACATCGAACAATTAACGTGGTTTTACCTACACTTGTTATACGCGACCAGATGACTTCTCTATCGCGCTCAACTTCGACTTCAATAGAGACAATATTTTTGTCAACTGCAATGAACACTCCCCGTCCTATGGCCTCTAATTTGTCTTCCCGATATACGTTCCACGACTCGCTAAATATCTCAAAGGTTCCCACTTCGACTTTCAGCCAGGTCTCGGTCCCAAGAATTTGAGCGCGAGAACTTTCCTGGAGGGCAGTAAATTCGGAAACTTTATTACAAATACTTCGATACTTTACTAATAGAGTTGTGACGGTCGGTGTGTCTTTTTTCTGAATGCCTTTTGACTTCCGTTGCTGTATATCGACTGGCGAGTGTCCACCAGAGCACCTAGCCTAGAAAACTCTCACGTGCACTCCACAAGTACGCTGCTACCCGACTAGTTGCTTCCCTTGTGTAGTGCAGACACTTAGTATTCGTGCCTTAAACAACTCTGAATATTAATGCATGTAATGCACCTTGATGATGCGCAAGAACTCTGTCATTTTTATCTAAACTGCCCATCCACTGTCTCTGATGTCACCGATTTTCACAAATTTGTGATGGCCTAAGGACACAATGCGAGACCGGAAAACAATGACGCACTGATACACAGCGACTGTTGTTCACTCAAGTGAGCAATATCGTCTCTTTTTTTTATCGGAGCTATTTGCACCTCGGAGAACAAATCACGCGAAGTTCTCGAAATGTGAATATCTAGAAGAAACTTAGCATTTCCTGGGCGACATTCTACTGCATCAGTAGGGGCTCATTATCTGGGATAAAAGTAGGAGCCGGCTAAACCGACGGTACCTGCCTACAGAAAATGTCGGATTATCGAGCGGCGTCTAAAAATAACTGTGTACGGAGTGTGAGAGCCAAGATAAAACATTGGGTGGCCGGCGAACGGTCTTTGATTGTTCCTCGTGCGTTCTCTGCTTCCGTTAAAGCCATAAAAACTATAATAGTGTACAAAACATTTTAGAGATCAAGTGAAAAAAACTTTATTTCATACATCCTGTAACGTAATTTTGAGATTTGATGTTACGTTCTGTGTATTTTTTATATTACAGTACAAACATCATTTCTGTATTTTATTCATTTAAAATAAGACCCTAACGTCGTTTTTTTTCTTTTTTCTTTCTCTCTCTCTCTCTCTTTTTTTTTCGAAGTTTTCTTCATCAACTCGTTACGTATAGAAGACAAATTTACAAGTTGTGCAGTGTCGTACGATTTGTTGCTTTCAGCAAATCTTACACGTAAATGTATCAATAGCGGCAGCTGCTCCGTTCTAGGTAGGTGGAGGTTCTGAGTTTGTTGCGTCAACCCCTTTTTCTTCATCGGACTCGATATTTGATTGTGGGAGTTCATGTTGTGATTGAATTTCATGTTGCGACCCTATCACGCTTTCTACTAGCAGTTCGTGTGATGTTTCTTCAAGTAAAGGTTCTTTATTGTCCAGTCTACCCAGTCCAGAATTTCATCTTGCGGTTAATTTCTTATTTCATTTTGAGCGACATCTAACAGTTTAAAAATAGCATTTTTAATTGGAAGAGTGGACTCTGTCTCTTCTTCCTAAGCGTGTGGCCAGCGTTTTCCCCAAGACTTCCAAAGTGCAGCAGGCTTAACTTTATTCCATGCCAAAGAATTTCCAGAAATAGCGTACAGGGTTATTACAAATGATTGAAGCGATTTCACAGCTCTACAATAACTTTATTAGTTGAGATATTTTCACAATGCTTTGCGCACACATACAAAAACTCAAAAAGTTTTTTTAGGCATTCACAAATGTTCGATATGTGCCCCTTTAGTGATTCGGCAGACATCAAGCCGATAATCAAGTTCCTCCCACACCCAGCGCAGCATGTCCCCATCAATGAGTTCGAAAGCATCGTTGATGCGAGCTCGCAGTTCTGGCACGTTTCTTGGTAGAGGAGGTTTAAACACTGAATCTTTCACATAACCACACAGAAAGAAATCACTTGGGGTAAAGTCGGGAGAGCGTGGAGGCCATGACATGAATTGCTGATCATGATCTCCACCACGACCGATCCATCGGTTTTCCAATCTCCTGTTTAAGAAATGCCGAACATCATGATGGAAGTGCGGTGGAGCACCATCCTGTTGAAAGATGAAGTCGGCGCTGTCGGTCTCCAGTTGGGGCATGAGCCAATTTTCCAGCATGTCCAGATACACGTGTCCTGTAACGTTTTTTTCGCAGAAGAAAAAGGGGTCATAAACTTTAAACCGTGAGATTGCCCAAAACACGTTAACTTTTGGTGAATTGCGAATTTGCTGCACGAATGCGTGACGATTCTCTACCGCCCAGATTCGCACATTGTGTCTGTTCACTTCAGCATTAAGAAAAAATGTTGCTTCATCACTGAAAACAAGTTTCGCACTGAACGCATCCTCTTCCATGAGCTGTTGCAACCGCGCCGAAAATTCAAAGCGTTTGACTTTGTCATCGGGTTTCAGGGCTTGTAACAATTGTAAACGGTAAGGCTTCTGCTTTAGCCTTTTCCGTAAGATTTTCCAAACCGTCGGCTGTGGTACGTTTAGCTCCTTGCTTGCTTTATTCGTCGACTTCCGCGGGCTACGCGTGAAGCTTGACCGCACGCGTTCAACCGTTTCTTCGCTCACTGAAGGCCGACCCGTTGATTTCCCCTTACAGAGGCATCCAGAAGCTTTAAACTGCGCATACCATCGCCGAATGGAGTTAGCAGTTGGTGGATCTTTGTTGAACTTCGTCCTGAAGTGTCGTTGCACTGTTATGACTGACTGATGTGAGTGCATTTCAAGCACGACATGCGCTTTCTCGGCCCCTGTCGCGATTTTGTCTCACTGCGCTCTCGAGCGCTCTGGCGGCAGAAACCTGAAGTGCGACTTCAGCCGAACAAAACTTTGAGTTTTTCTACGTATCTGTAGTGTGTCGTGACCATATGTCAATGAATGAAGCTACAGTGAATTTATGAAATCGCTTCAATCATTTGTAATAGCCCTGTATTTTATGTAAAATTTGTAAAAAAA
Source organism: Schistocerca nitens (assembly GCF_023898315.1). NCBI lineage: Eukaryota > Metazoa > Arthropoda > Insecta > Orthoptera > Acrididae > Schistocerca > Schistocerca nitens. The sequence continues at coordinate 577,017,895 of NC_064614.1, read as the reverse complement.
ACTTGAAATGATGAATTACTTCTGGATCCAGTGATTGAATCGGGGAAGTAACTTTTGCTGGAAGAAAACGGGTGGAAATGTTCCTTCAAATCAATTCAGACGCTGGAGGGTGCGTTGTATACTCATATAGCAATAGTAGAACCCTGCTCTGTTCTAGCAAACAAAGTTACTTTGATTGTCTCTCACAGAAGGTACAAAATTATAGAAAAGCCAGTCCTGAAACAATTCTGAAGTCTCACATGCACTGGGATGAGCTCCATAAATTACAGGAAATTTTAAAAGGCCTGTAAAAGCTCTTGGCTCCTTGTACTTGCCAATAACATAAAGAGTCAACATGTGGTTATCTGAAGCATTTGAATATAGTAAAAATATCAACTGATGCTTTAAAAAAAACCTTGGGTGCATTTCCTATCTCTATCTGCCAAAGTGGGACTACACAAACAGCGTCAAGGCAGGCCCGTTTTGTCGGTGTTGTATAACTGACTAGTAGTTACGAAGTTTTTTTATTCTTGTACTGTATTTTAATCTGTCGATCGTAACGCTCCACCTAAATCAAGCTTTCGAATTCCATGACGAGTTTTGTATCGGTTATAGCCAACCGTAAGAATATACACATTCAGTTTCTGATAACCCCAGATATCATGAAACTGTGTACATTTTCCCATAATCATAAACACGGTTACAAGTTTTCCTACAAACCTTTTGGCACAGAACAAGTCGTACAAAACTTCACGTAGCTAATCTACTATCGGCTTTTTCAAAGTTTCCCCTGATTCAATGCCTTTCCTGTAACTGTCTGTGAGGCAAACTTTTGAAGTTACCTCGGATTTTTTTGTAGTATCATCGATTGTTGAAGAATCAACTTCCCTAATATTATTTCTATTCTCACTTATCTCAGCCCGATTAATGTTGTGAAAACTTTGTCGTATCGTAAGTGTAGCATGTTTATGTTTCACTTCCACTTTGTTTAGAGAGGTGGTGCTTGGTTGAGAAATCATTCCCATAACAATGCGCAGCGCCACTGTAATTGCGACATAGAAAACACTAATCGTTATTAAACTGTAAAATACCACTTTTTAATCGCTGTAGACAACTGGTGTGCGACAGAAGCTGTGTAACCATTGTTGCCAACTCTCCAAAACGAAATACGCTAAATGTGTCTACAAAGAGCGCCAATATGACAATTCAGTAAGGTAGCAGTTGTTATACAGGGTGATTCAAAAAGAATACCACAACTTTAAAAATGTGTATTTAATGAAAGAAACATAATATAACCTTCTGTTATACATCATTACAAAGAGTATTTAAAAAGGTTTTTTTTCACTCAAAAACAAGTTCAGAGATGTTCAATATGGCCCCCGGCCCCCTCCAGACACACGAGCAATATCAACTCAATACTCCAACTCGTTCCACACTCTCTGTAGCATATCAGGCGTAACAGTTTGGATAGCTGCTGTTATTTCTCGTTTCAAATCATCAATGGTGATGGGAGAGGTGGCCGAAACACCATATCCTTAACATACCCCCATAAGAAAAAATCGCAGGGGGTAAGATCAGGGCTTCTTGGAGGCCAGTGATGAAGTGCTCTGTCACGGGCTGCCTGGCGGCCAATCCATCGCCTCGGGTAGTTGACGTTCAGGTTTCATAACTAACCTTTTTCGTAGGACTCTCCATACAGTTGATTGTGGAATTTGCAGCTCTCTGCTAGCTCTGCGAGTCGATTTTCCTGGGCTGCGAACAAATGCTTGCTGGATGCGTGCTACATTTTCATCACTCGTTCTCGGCCGTCCAGAACTTTTCCCTTTGCACAAACACCCATTCTCTGTAAACTGTTTATACCAACGTTTAATACACCACCTATCAGGAGGTTTAACACCATACTTCGTTCGAAATGCACGCTGAACAACTGTCGTCGATTCACTTCTGCCTTACTCAATAACACAAAAAGCTTTCTGTTGAGCGGTCGTCATCTTAGCATCAACTGACGCTGACGCCTAGTCAACAGCGCCTCAAGCGAACAAATGTACAACTAAATGAAACTTTATAGCTCCCTTAATTCGCCGACAGATAGTGCTTAGCTCTGCCTTTTGTCGTTGCAGAGTTTTAAATTCCTAAAGTTGTGGTATTCTTTTTGAATCACCCTGTATAACTCCGACTGTGTGCAGAACAATTTGATCAAGTTTTATCCACAGACAAGCCAAAATGTAATCAACACTGATATTGTTTTTATAGCAATATGTTTTAATTTGAAATCAAGCCCCTGAAAGATAATTTATCGAAATTTCTCATGTTAGGTATGTAACTGAGTTTACAAGAAATTCAGGAAGCAGCTGTTCCACAGAGTTTTGCATCATATCCTGAATGCGTGTACAACGTTTCATTTTAATGGCTTTCGTAGCCGAAGAGAGAGTTGTGTAGATATTCAAAAATGTAAAGCTTCCGGAATACACAATAGAATGAAGTTTAGAGGCTTGCCTTTAATCAACGTGGATTTTGGTGCTTTCCTATAGTCAAGGAATAACGCTAGAAAAGAAGCCAAATGATTGTGAAAAAAGCCGTACTCCCGGACCCCAGCTAAATCACTCATTTGCCATATAATTGGTATTAAAAAGAAGCCAGAGTTAGCGCTAAGAAAGCTGAGTTCGGAACACTGTGACTGACAGGTGACTGAAACGATTGTTGGCGCTACACGACTTGAAATTGTCGACCACTGACGAGCTCGACGGAATTCCGCTGAACGCGTCCGAATTATTTAGTATGTGTGAAGTGATGTAAGATCATTAAACGTGCCGGACTCTCGGAAACTGGACGAATGTGCTTTTACTATTCTGATAAGTGTTACCACACAATACATGCGACATGAATAGTTCCATTGGTATTCCAACTCTACAATTCATTAACTATTCTATTTCAATCAAATGTTCTAGCCTGTTGTTCATTTTACCTAAGCGTTAGAATGTACTCGCAGAAATTTAATGTTCTATTACGGTTGACACTATGAAGTTTCTCAAAATCCAACCTTTGTATTCATTCTGGTTTGAGACATCAAAAGGTCGCTCACACATACAGTAAAACAAACTCAGTATGGACATTATTTTTGTGATACCTTTGTCGCTTAAAGTAGTCACACTGAGTATTGAACAACGGAGCTACTAAAAATCTAATGAATAAGTTTCACACACGTTTTCTTGAATATGAATGGATAAAATAACCATGGATTTTACAAAGATTGTTTCACAAATGTGTCAGCAAACAAATATCTGTGAAGACAAAAACTGAAGTGATATTTTGGGGCCGGCTGGTGTGGCGGAGCGGTTCTAGGCGCTACAGTCTGGAACCGCGCGACCGCTAATTCGCAGGTTCGAATCCTGCCTCGAACATGGATGTGTGTACTGTCCTTAGGTTAGTTAGGTTTAAGTAGTTCTAAGTTCTAGGGGACTGATGACCTCAGAAGTTAAGTCCCATAGTGATTAGAGCCATTTGAACCATTTTAACATTTTGGGGTTGAAAACGTGTGTGTGGCAATGATTACTCTGTATATTACTTACTCCGTTCGCGAAAGCCTACTTTTCCATTTTTATGAAATAGTTTTATAAAACGACTGATGAAAATTGTCTTATCATTATCGATTATGGAATTCGACAAACATTCTTCATTGGAACTACAGCATTTTTACTCCTGTATATTTTTCATTCCTTCATATTCTACTTCGTTTTAATCAGACTTTGAATTTGGGAAACCATTGTACCAATACCATGTTCGATCAAAGTGGTTGCAATTCTCAGGATGTTCTCAAGATGATCATCTGCGATTTTGGTTCCATTTTTACTCTTCGCATGTTTTACTCTTGAAAATAACTGTTCACAAACGCTTCAAAACGAAGATGGCATGTATAATGGATGACTATGCAGCAACTGGTATTTGTCTCGGGGCAGGTATGATTTGGAAAAGTCCATCGAAGATACATGGTCAGATTTTTCTTTTAGTTGGAGGCCAGACTACAGTTCTATGCATTGCATCTGAAAACCTTCTGGCAAAGTATCTGTATATAGTATTTTGTAAAAGGTGTCGCGTAAATCCAAAAATTTTGATTCTGTTTTCGAAAATCCAGGAATCGTTTCGCTAATTTTTGCATCAAATCGGAAAAACTGCATATTTCATCCCATCTTTAGGACTAAGTAAGGCAAACGTATTGAAACGAAAAAAATTGCCTTACTTGTGCTTGCTATAATTTAAATTTAAGCATTGTACTGAGTAGGTTTCTGCTTTGAAGATGCCTGTTTAAATCACCTAAATGAGCAGTCAAATCTACAAAAAATGCTAAATTTGCCACCCAATTGGCATCGTCGAGGCCTGACACAGATTTTGCTTTTGATATCATGGACAATTTGATTTAATTAATTATGCTACAAAATCTTTTTAACATTTGACCTCAACCGAGGCACATTACTTCTCTAAAATTCACGTTATCACCATTTCCAGTATCTAAACCTCCGAGAATTGACGACGATTCAGTCCGATTGGAAGCTAGTCCGTGTGTTGTAGAATGAAGAATTTGAATTCAGTTAAAACTCATTTGTTGGAACTAATCGTCTGCTATGATCGAAATTTCATACGAAAGTAAAAAGACTTTGTGAAAGCCCATTATAGACACGTTCATGATAAAATGTGATTCTTATTTGTAGCAGTGGATATGATACCAAATTAAACTTGGTATAATAGAATTACGGTACTGTCACATAGCAAATATTGGTAGTAATTGGAATGCACCTGAACAGTTCTAACTTCTAACGACTGGTAGTCATCAGCTACGGTTAAATAGGATCTGTATCACAGTTGCACTGGAATAACACAGAATTTCCTTCTATTCCCATACATTAATATCATTATACGTATCTAAGTATCCAGTTCCGCATTTGCAACTGAAGTAGTGATAAGATAACAGATTGGCCGGTCCTACATGATAGGTGCAGTGGCGGCTCGTATATATACCTTCTGGCTATTAAAAATTTTTTAAATTCACGTAAATATGAGAGTGCGAAATTAATAGCAGCTGCTGTATAATAGTTAAGCTCAGTACTGCTCATCAACAACTTCAACCACTCTCAGTAATAATAATAATAATAATAATAATAATAATAATAATAATATGCATCCCTTGACTGAAAAAAGGAAGAATTATTTTGTTGTTTTGTACATAATTAAGTACAGTTTATGGCAAGAATGAAATAATGTGTATGCTTTCGCTACTCTCCGTTTCGCATTTTTGTGTAAGTGGGAGTTTCCGAGCTTTTTTGTTTCTTCGGACAAATGTCCAAGATTCCTAATTTATGTATTAGTTAACGAATTAACTTCTGGGGTGAAAATCAGGTATCCTTACGTTGCACCCACATAACGACAAGTTAAATCTTCGCTTGTAGTCATGCTTATTTGATTTCGTCACTTTCTCAGAGAGAGAATCATCTGGAATGCCATGGTTTCTTGGCGGGTAACTTTTCTTAGTAATTTTCTTTTCTGTTAGCGGTTAATACACGTTCAACAGAGCACAGTTGACTCTCGACTCCAAACACAAACTCTCGTTTGCAGAAATGGTTAAATTCAAGTAGTACTAACTAACAACAAGGCTTGTGTGTGTGTGTGTGTGTGTCTGTGTGTGTAGTGGGAGTAATCCGCTGAATTACAGGCCTATATCACTAACGTCGATTTGCAGTATCGTTTTGGAACATATACTGTATTCGAACATTATGAAGAGCCTCGAAGAAAACGATTTATTGACACATAGTCAGTGCGTTTTCAGAAAATATCGTTCCTGTGAAACACAACTAGCTCTTTATACTCGTGAATTAATAAGTGCTATCGACAGGGGATGTAAAATTGTTTCCTTATTTTTAGATTTCCAGAAGGCTTTCGACACCGTTCCTCACAAGCGTCTTCTAACCAAACTGGTGCCTACGGAGTATCGCCCCAGTTGTCCGACTGGATTCGTGATTTCCTGTCAGAAAGGTAACAGTTCGTAGTAATAGACGGAAATTCATCGAGTAAAACAGAAGTAATATCGGGCGTTCCCCAAGGAAGTATTATAGGCCCTCTACTGTTCCTGATCTATATTAACGACATAGGAGACAATCTCAGTAGCCGTCTTAGATTGTTTGGAGATGATGCTGTCATTTACCGCCTTGTAAAGTCATCAGATGATCAAAACGACTTGCAAAATGATTTAGATAAGATATCTGTATGGTGCGAAAAGTGGCAGTTGACCCTGAATAAGGGAAAGTGTGAAGTTATTCACATGAGTACTAAAAGAAATCAGCTAAATTTCGATTACGCGATGAGTCACACAAATCTGAAGGCTGTAAATTCAACTAAACTACTACAACTAAATATTTAGGGTTTACAATTACAAATAACCTAAATTGGAACGAACACACAGATAATATTGTGGGTAGAGCAAACCAAAGACTGCGATTCATTGGCAGAACACTTAGAAGGTGCAACAGGTCTACTAAAGAGATTGCTTGCACCACGCTTGTCCGCCCTGTTCTGGAGTACTGCTGTGCGGTGTGGGATCCGCATAAGGTGGGACTGACGGATGACATCGAAAAAGTACAAAGAAGGACAGCTCGTTTTGTAATATCGCGAAATAGTGGAGATAGTGTCCCAGACACGATACGTGAATTGGAGTGGCTATCATTAAAACAGAGGCGTTTTTCGTTGCGACGGGATCTTATCATGAAATTTCAGTCACCAGTTTTCTCCTCCCATTGCGAAAACATTCTGTTGGCACCAACCTACATAGGGAGACATGATTATCACGTTAAAATAAGAGAAATCAGGGCTCGACCAGAAAAATTTAAGTGCTCGTTTTTCCCGCGTGCTGTTCGAGAGGGGAACGGTAGAGAGACAGCTTGAAGGTGGTTCATTTAACCCTCTGCCAGGCACTTTATTGTGAATAGCAGAGTAATCACATAGATGTAGATGTACGTGAATGATATAACATGTATACATACTTACTTAACCTTTATAGGGATCAAAAGAGCTTGCTAAAACGCAAGTATTGCATCATGACTCCAAGAGTACAACCACTTACTTCTGTTGTTATGGCATAGTCACGAAACATTTACAACTCGTGTTAGTAGAATCAAAGACACTGAACTTGTTATACACCACAACACGAGTGAGGATGTCTCTTCTAAACTATGATATTCTTACCCCTAAATGGAAACATCGAGATATTATCTGCAGCAAAATTTTATGTTAAGACCGATCGCAAACGCCGAGTCACAAATTCTCTACGTAGCTTAAATTATTTGAAACTGTACTATCCAGCTACATTAATGTGACTACCTGTCAAAAGCCAGAATAACCACTTTCTGCAGAAAGGACTGCAGCGAGACGTGCAGGAAGAGAGTCATTGATGTTCTGGAAGGTGCCGACAGGGATGTGGAGCCATGCCGACTGCAGTGCTGTGGCCAGCAGTGTCAGGTTCCTCGGTTGAGGATCCATGGCACGGACTGCCCGATCGAGGTTGGACCCACAGATTCTCGATTGGGTTTAAATGCTTGGAGTTTTACGGCCAAGGTGCTACGATAGACTCAAGCTAGTGCTCTTCGAACCACGCATGTACACTTCGAGCTGTGGCATGTTGCATTGTCCTACTGGTAGAAGCTATCGTGCCGGGGAAAAAACAGGTTGTATTTATGGGTATACATAGTCCCTAATGATTGATGTATACTCTTACTGATCCATTGTGCCTTCCAGAATGACTAAATCACCGAGGTAATGACATGAAAACATTTACCGACCATAACGCTCCCTTCCCCGGCCTCCACCCTTTCGACAATTTTTGCGGGGTGTCTGGTTTCAGACTTTTCACATCGTACTCGCTGACGGCCTTGTGTACGAAGGAGCATAAGACATAATTCATCTGAAAGGGCCACCTGTGGCCACTTAGCGGACGTCTAGTTCTGGTATTGGCGTGCACATTGCGGTCTGCGTCGCCGATGAACAGCAGTCAGAATGGGTGCGTGAACCGGGCGTCCGCTGCAGAGTCCCATCAGCAGCAACCTTCACGGAACGATCGTCGAGGAGACACTGTGGCCATTTCTTGGCTCATGTGGATCTGATGTCGCCAGCAACTGCTCATCTATTCGCCCGCACACGTCTCCGTAACCGTCGTCCAATCCTTTCATATATGGTCACAGTTGCGTCGGCGTCGGTTTTCAATAGCGCCATTCTGCAATGCACCAGTATACTTTAACCAAGTTCTACAAACTTAGCCGTTTCGGAAAAGTTTCTACCATGATCCCGAAATCCAGTGATCATGGCATTTTTGACGTCAGATAAATCGCTCCGTTCCGCATTACCACAATGATTGCACTGTCTTCCGCGTCCTTCGGACACGGTTTATACACCCTCCACTGCTTGTGCCGCCACCTGCAGCCTGTGACTTGTTATTGCACACTAATGTCGAATACAGGCTGCGGTCACATTAAAGTGAGTAGACCGTGTATTAAAACGATAATTGTTACGTATCAGGCGCTGTCTGTTTTTCAGAATGCTAATTTGTATGTACCTAAGGTAATTATATCTTTTACCAGTTCACAGCTGTACTATATAAAGGAAGAGACTGTGAGTTCTTCTAGCCACGGTAGGTTACATCGAATAATGTTACTGCCAGACTTCCTCTAAAAAAGTGTTATTGCGCTCATGGCAACCCAGATGAGTAAAACCGTGTTCGCTAAGGGATACCGCAATAGTTCATCCTTATCTGGCACATACATAATCGTCATCAGCCACCTGACGCCCATTGCTGGATAAAGATCTCCTTCAAGCTTTTCCATTCCTTTAGCTGCATGTATTGCGATACACATCCATGCTGTTCCTGCATGGCTTCTGATGTCATCTATCCAACTCCCACTAGATCGTCTTCGTGGTCTTTTCTCTCGAAATACAACAAAGTACTCTTTAGGTTCATCAGTCATCCATTTGGCTGGGTATGTTTTCATTACTGCCATACTCACGTCTTTCATTTCAGTCATACACCCATAATATACTGAACATTAAGTATGTGTAGAATCATTCTTGCTGGATTGGAATCTCCTGTGGACGTTTTTTCCTTGTTGGGTAATGAAATTCGTGGTTTTTAAACTCCGCTGTATGCGAAACACATTGTACGTTTTAAAACTAAATATTCTGAACACCTCAGAGCTTTAAAAAGTAAAAGTAAACACTTCACATTTGCAGATAATCTCATACAAGAAAATCACAACCAAATAACATGAGAGTAATCTTCCGATCCTCTTTTTCCTTGGTCAGGTAGATGTTTAAGACTGACTATTTTGTAACATTGTCAGAGACATAATATAAAAAATTACACGAATCGAAGAATCTTGAATGCAAATGTAACTAGATATTCACAAAATCAGATTCTGACTTGTCCACGTGGAACGTCACGTGGTTGAGTGTCCCTCCTGAGACCTGCGCGTGTAATATTGTCTTATTTCCACAATGTTTCATTTTATGTTCCATCACTGATGTCATTCACACCTCCGAATATAAAAATTACTGCGTTTCAGTTTTTTCGCGTTGAGCAAGTAGTAGTATGACTTTCTGCGTACCTCCAGTAATATTTATTTCCTGCAACTTACTAAACTTTAAAGCGTTCTCCCATAAAAATTAAGCAAGACTTTAAAAGTCAAATGTGATGTGCATGTGTTTAATCTTGGAAATGGAAGTATGTGGTTCAGCAAGTTTGAAAATCTGAACAGAATTTTTGCTGGTGACAAATCTGTTGTGCCGGTCCAATAATTCCATTGCACGAAAGTAAATGATGTTAATGATAACACACGAGCAACTGTTAAACTATAGTTGTGTCAACCGTGTTGTACGAAGGCGTGCTGAAAAGTAGTGACCGATAATGTTTTACGTGAAAGCTCTTAAAGATTTTTAAATAAAACATGGCCGTGTGTAACGCAACTGTGTTAGTGCGTGGGAAACAGCATCGAGTTTCGAATTAGAAGATTTAGTTCACACATGGAGCACCCTCTCGTTCAGCATGACAACGCCACACCACACACGTGTGGTGCGACATCTGCAGCAATCCGACTGTCATCGATCACCCTCCACACATACAGTCCCGACTTGGCCCCCGCGCGATTTTCATCGGTTTCCAAACCTTAAGGAACACCTGCGAGGTCTAACTTTGATAGCGATGAAGCGGTGCAGCCACAGGTGAGATTATGGCTCCGTCAACGAATCAAATATTCTATAGTGGCGGTAACAACAAACTGGTCTATCGTTAGGGGAAATATGTTCGTCGCTAGGATGACTATGATGAGAAATAAATAAATAGAATTGAAGAACAGAGATTCAGAATGTTAGTGACATTTGTCTCATTGAAAAAGCTATAAGATTTTTCACATGAAAAAGTCACAGGCATTATTTTTCAGCACGCCCTCGTATTTTGTTATGACTCGAAGCATGGATCTTGAGAATCTGTCGGTTGCAGCTTGGTAAAGACAACGGACAGAATGAAAAAAAAATGTTTTAGTACGATTAGTACGCAATAAAACAACATTGATGTACTTAGTGTTTAGACTACAAGCACTCCACGTGTATGACTCAGCCTATGATGCGCATAATACAGAAATAAGATTGCGAAATAGGCTATTAATCTTCTTTTGTAGAAAGGTTCGCGTTCTAGATTCAAATCACATTGGAGTTATTTCATGCGCGATATTGGAAGAAGGGATGGCTGATTCCAGACAGATTGCAGCTAATGGGATTAATCTGATAACATGATAGTAAAAGGTAACGTTCGAATCGATTAGTAGGAAATTTACGTAATTCGGGAGAGGGCGTACGAGTTTGTTAATATTAATAGTATCTTATTTTTGTACTGCTACAGCATACATAAAGTAAATACCTTATTTGAAAGTATGTTACTGAAGATAACGTTTTAGAAACAAACTTTTGTCTGTATTCAGAATTGACGGCCATAAATATCACATACAGAATCTCGCGGCGATTTTGAAGTGGTGAATATTGCCTCTTTAAGCATTTCTGCTCAAATATTAGTTGCATTAGCAACAGCTCGTGTGGTAGCGACATTCTGTATTTCTGTAGCATGATGTAAACGATACTGACGCCTTGAAAAATCTGTTCACCTTTTTCAAAATAATGGGTACATTTAACGTATATGTTCTGCTGCGTGATGCTGTTCCTTTACCTCACGTACTTTAGATTCCATGCTACCTATGATGAACTGTGTGTAATCCGTATTTGACCACCGACATTACAACACTACTGGTCTCAAGTGCCACTCAACGATCACCCACGTACTGCTATGTAATGCTTTCCCTGAAAGGCAAGTACGTGAAATGTTCTCATTGATGGTATTAACATCCAGATAACAAAGTTGGTAATAATTACTTCACAGGATGACTGTTTTTATTACTTTTTTTGTTTACTTACTTACTATCAGCTACTTATGGCCATACCTTTTTCACATCATAGTTACTTGAGAAACAACAGTTTTTGATTTGAGAGTCTGTAGTGACGATGTGAGCAAATAGTATTGACTATGAATTTGTAAAGTTGACACTAGCAGTACTTGTATTACTTCACTGTGATTTTTAGGCAGTTTACCACATCTAGTTAAACACCGAGCTAGTACCCACGTACCACCACAGTTACACGATTCACAAACATTAGAAGATGTTTGCACACTTTCAGATGGGATAATAATGGACGCAAACTGTTGAGATATACTAAGTGCCTCCCAGGGGAGGTTGGAGAGGGCAGGAGGGGGAGGAGGGGGAGTAGGAATGGTTGACAATAGGTAGGGCATCCGGCCACCATCCACCAATAACGCAGCCAAAACCTGAATAACGTGCCGCCCACGTGTGAAGATACAGGTTAAAAGCCAGGAAAATGAAAGAATCGCTAGTACAAAGAATTGAGAAACAACTCAGAAAGTGGAATGACCGACGTGTCCACCTACAGAATGAGTTAACGTAATTTATGGCCAATGTATGCTCTTCCCATGTAAGTGGTGTTCTTAATAATCTTTTTTTGCGCATAGTTCAGTTAGCAAAAAGAACACATAAAACAATAACTCTGCGATAAATGTGTGAACTGATTAGACCTCTAATCAAATAGGAAGAGTCGTTTGTCCATCGTCAAATTAAAGGCATTTTCCAGTACTTGTGCCCTCAAATGTTCTGTGTGACATTAATTATACCAAGATCTTGTATGTTGCTACATAAAGTTGTGAACGCTGTGTCAGGTAATTTCCGTTAAAAAATTTCATTAGGTTTCGAACAAAACGTTCTAGATGGAGAGATTGTTACTTCGTAAAGCATTTTAGTTCATTCCGCCGTTATTTAATCACGTACCATGTAAATTTTCGAATGAGTTCCGTCGTTTCACTACCTTCAGTTTTATTCTTACAATGGAAGTCGAACCGACTTAGAGTCAACATCATGTATTAAATGTAAATGTAAGTAGAAGAAGGAGGAAGAAGCAGTCCAGTCTTATATACAAAGAGAACTTGCTCTTAGTAACATTGTAAATGCCCTAAAATTGAAATAACGTTATTCAGCAAAGGAAACATCTATAAGGATACAAGGGCAATTCGGAAAGTAAGGTCCGATCGGGCGCGATATGGAAACCATAGTGACAAACTGCAGAAGCTGTGGACACATCTGTTAGGAAATGTTGTAAGTAGGCTGTTTAGGTTTTTATGTTGGTAACGCCACGTAGCGCTCTGTATGAAAATCAATGTGGCGTTACCAACATAAAAACCTTAACAGCCTACTTACAGTGTCCTTAGTATGCCTGCCGATCGCGTCACATCGTTCTTTCCAGTTCCGAGCACACAGTGAGAGCTTAAAGATGCCTAGAAAAATAGTGTCTCTCGCTAAGTATGAGGGCCTGGTGAGAGATTTCGCCTGATGTCATGCAGCCCACTTAACATAATTGCCAAGCATTTCCTTCTTCTCGGCCGCACTCTGCAGAGGCTGTGAAGATGCTCTTGCAGCGTTTTCGATAGGAAGTGTTCTATCGCCTTCCCCCCGAGTTTTATCTGTACTCACGTAAAGCGCTGGCTGTGAAGACAACATTTTGGCACAGACAACTAGCTGTAGACCAGTGTAGAGAATTGGCAGAATGCATAGGCAGTTACCTTCTATGACGAGGGTATTGGGTAGTTGGTACCACTCTATTACAGATGTCTAAGTCGGAGCGGCAACTGTGTAGAGAAATAGCTGGAAGGTATAGCTAACTGTTGCAAGTAAAACATTTTTGATTTTCATAATGGTTGCCATTTCACTACCGATCGGACTTTTTTCCGAATAAGCCTCATATAGTAATAGAAGTTACGCCATGTTCTGTACAGCAAATTAGGTAGTCTACAAATAATTATTGTGACGCTATTAATTATATTTTAGTAGTCGTGGGAGTATAGATTGACTAAGTGTACTTAGAATGTAGCCATGACGAGTCACATGATACGTAAACAAAGTATTTCAAGGATTTCTGCACGGTTTATTTAAATCCGAGACCAAAATATTATTCCTTATAAATAAAAATTGTTTTCTTATGTCTTTCTCGATAAAATAGCAAATTTTAGTGAAGTACCACTAAAAACCATGGGCAGCATTCCTTCTCAGTAACTCACGTTCTTGAATAATACGTGAATATCCGGCAAAGTGAGAGGCACGAAGCGTGCTTGCGTATTGTGGTCTCGGTCGCTTCATTGCCCCACTCGAGAACTTCTGTGCCCTCTTGAGGAGCCCTTGGGACTGTTTGAGATTGAAATGTGATGCAGATAAGAGGCTGAGCGCTGGGCTTGGGGCTGTGCCTGCTGCGGGCAGCTCTGCCCAGAGGCGCTCTCTGAGGCAGCTCTGGACACTCCCTGTGCGAGTCACTGCCTGCTGCCCGAACCCGGACACGAGAACATCATCTGCAGTTTGAATTTGAAATACAGGGTGTTACAAAAAGGTACGGCCAAACTTTCAGGAAACATTCCTCACACACAAATAAAGAAAAGATGTTATGTGGACATGTGTCCGGAAACGCTTAATTTCCATGTTAGAGCTCATTTTAGTTTCGTCAGTATGTACTGTACTTCCTCGACTCACCGCCAGTTGGCCCAGTTGAAGGAAGGTAATGTTGACTTCGGTGCTTGTGTTGACATGCGACTCATTGCTCTACAGTACTAGCATCAAGCACATTAGTAGGTAGCATCAACAGGTTAGTGTTCATCACGAACGTGGTTTTGCAGTCAGTGCAATGTTTACAATTGCGGAGTTGGCAGATGCCCATTTGATGTATGGATTATCACGGGGCAATAGCCGTGGCGCGGTACGTTTGTATCGAGACACATTTCCAGAACAAAGGTGTCCCGACAGGATGACGTTCGAAGCAATTGATCGGCGTCTTAGGGAGCACGGAACATTCCAGCCTATGACTCGCGACTGGGGAAGACCTAGAACGACGAGGACACCGGCAATGGACGAGGCAATTCTTCGTGCAGTTGACGATAACCCTAATGTCAGCGTCAGAGAAGTTGCTGCTGTACAAGGTAACGTTGACCACGTCACTGTATGGAGAGTGTTACGGGAGAACCAGGGCTGCATCAGCGCATCAGGGATTCCATGCGACGGAGGGTGGATGCATGTATCCTCGCTAACGGAGGACATTTTAAACATTTCCTGTAACAAAGTGTTTGAAGCAACGCCGGTTCGTTCTGTTGCTGTGTGTTTCCATTCCATGATTAATGTGATTTGAAGAGAAGTAATAAAATGAGCTCTAACATGGAAAGTAAGCGTTTCCGGACACATGTCCACATAACATATTTTCTTTCTTTGTGTGTGAGGAATGTTTCCTGAAAGTTTGGCCGTACCTTTTTGTAACACCCTGTTTCATAATTTCTATCCGCCTAGATAGCCGAGTTCGTTAACGCGCCTCTTCCGGGATTATGGGAGACCTGCCCAGTATCGATTAACGACGTGTGTTCGTGAGCAGGCTATGTTGGACGTGGTTTTTAGGCGGTTTCCCACATCCAGCTAGGTAAAAAGCGGCTTGGTACCCGCGTCCAGCTTCACATATACGCTACGTAAACATTGAGAAAACTTCCTCACACTTAAACGCCATATCTACTCTAGACTCATACATCAGGGGACAATACGTAACGTCCGTTGCGGGGGAAGTGGAGGCGTCATGGAAGGGTATCCGGCCACCAATGTCAAGAACATGTGCCAAAACCCATATAACAGTGCTAACCCCGCCGAGAAACGGGAACAGGCAAGGAAGAAGATGATGAAGAAGAAGAAGAAGAAGATGATGATGATACTTTTCACAGTCCCTATTACAGAGTTATTGTACATACCAATAGTATATTTAGGGATAGGGATTCTTGATGAAAAAGTTTATGTCCTCTCTACAACGCCTGTGAGCCTTGAACATAAACTGTGAAAGACTTCGTACAGTTTAATAAGTTTCTTCTTGTGGATCACTAGTGATGCAAATGAAATTTGATTTTGTTATTTTGCGTTCTGTCTGAAAAGGCTGGTGCTTTTTCCGTTTTTCTTTACTTCTTTCAGCTTAGCTCATAATGGCCGAGTGAGTAAGCATAATGAACGCAGAGTAGTTGTGTTATAAATTTGCTCCCCTGTGGATTTTAAAATTCAGAAGTTTTTTCGTACTTGAACATGCGAAGCTTTGTAACGTAGTCACATGCCACAAACTCATGCTGCGCAACCTTTGTTCACTTCATGTTTCCGTCAGATTTCAAACATATGGCGGATGCTTGTTGGGTTACGCTTCAGTAAATGTTAACACAAGAACTTGGACATAATAAAATTTTTCAAAGTTTTCTCTTCTGATTAGAAAGTGTAGATTTAAAGTCACTTTTTTAAATTTTTGCATTTATTTTTCTTGAGGGGATTACGACCATTCGTTGTTTTCTCTCGTTTCTAATTACATACAACGGCACGTACAGCATATCAAGATGGTGACGAAATGAAGAGAGGAACAAAAAGTGGAAGATTATATTCTGTTCCAAGAAGTAATTTCCAGAACAACGTTCACAATAGCCTGTGCCTCTGCGTTTGGCTGTAAACACACACACACACACACACACACACACTTATCCCGTCGCTCATCTAAAAATATAGCAATGAATTTTAGTACAAGGAGACGTTATATTATTATAAATTAAAGTTGAATTTGTAGCCTAGATGAAGGACTTGTTTATAAAATGGGCAGCGGGCACGATTCTCTCATCTCGGTCATTCCTTAACACAGTACAGTGCAGATGGTCGCAGCTTCTGTCACTTATGTTTATTACTGTTCGATTTTTGTACTTCATTGTGTTGAGCACATATGGTTCCGACGGGAAACATTCCCGTCTCTCTGTAGCTAGCTGGTTTTCGAAATGATGTGGAACGAGTCAGTGTACACGCTATGTGTACACAATTTGCTTGTGTATGGCAGCGTGCTGTCCGTTTACAGCAGGGCTTCACAACATACGTGCTCGCGGAGCAGGCTGTGAGCAGCAAGGCGCGAGCACGGAGCAGCGCGAGCACGCTACCCCCACTACCGGACCAGAGCGGAGAGTGGGGAGAGTCATGTGAGGCACACAACAGCTGCCGCCAGTCAATGTAAATCCGCGGCCACCTGCAGGGATATCACTCACGAATTATTACTGCGACAAATGAAACAGATAAAGGAGAATGTACACGTGCCAAATAATTTTATTAGCTTAGTGTATGCCTCTACATTCGTATTAATTTGTGAACTGTTACACAATAAAAGGTGTCACTGAAGTGTGGGATTCTCGGTTATCTTGTACTTTTTGCCCTTTACAATTGCGTTTATGTTCGGAGTGATTGTTCTTGTGCATTGTAGCCGCAGCGTGCAATTTAAATTTCGATCAGAAAATGCGTTTCTCAGGCGCGTCTTGTTACATTTCATTGCAGGGAACAGTTGTTCACAAACATACGTGGAACCGAACATTGACATTATTGTAGCCGCCAGTTTGGGCAAACGAGGAAATCTATGCTGAGGGAAGTGTCTGTAGAATTCCAAAATGTTTTTCTTGTTCTGAAATTTGTCTCTGTATTCTCTGTCACACTGCGGGTCAATAATTTCTCGATGCAGCTCAGGACGAATCTCTTCAATATTCGCTGAATATGGAGAGGAGAACAGATCAACATCACTGTCTAGTGCTGTCAGATCTTGAAAGCGTTGATCAAATTCTTTCTTAAGGGCAACTAAACTATGTGAATAACGTTCACAGTTTTTGTGAACATCTTGCATGGATGGTAATGTAGGAAAAAGAACTAGATTTCCTGTTTCCAGCTGACTCACCCAAAGAGTCCATTTCATTTTAAAAGCTCGTATTCGATCTATGAAATGAGTAATTAGCAGATCTTTACCTTGTAGTGAAATGTTCAAAGCATTCAGATGGCTAGTTAATTCTGCTAAGAACGCGAGATCACATTTCCATGAAGGCTCTTTCAATTCAGGAACACATATGTTATTTATTTCCATGAACATATTTATCTCATCTAATAGGCAAAAAAATCGATTTAATAATTCGCCACGACTAAGCCAGCGGACCTCGCTGTAATAAGGCAGGCTACCATACTGGTTTTCTACATCCTCAAGAAAGCTTTTAAATTGTCTGTGTTGTAGCCCATGCTTCCTTCTATAATTGGTTGTACGAACAACAACACTCATCACATTTTTTAGAGTGATACTCTTTGCACATAAGTTTTCCTGGTGGATCACACAGTGAACGCCCCTTATTTCATTCGGCACGGTTAGTTTTTGCATTTTCTCCTTCAACACCGCAACGAAACCTGATTTTTTCCCTGTCATCGCTGGTGCATCGTCTGTAGACACTGAAACTAAAGAATTCCACGACAATCCTATATTTTCAACACTTTCTTCAACACTACTTAAAATATCACCTCCAGTTGCAATGTTCTTCATGGCTACTACATCGAGGAGCTCCTCCCTCACCTGAAGATCTCTATTAACACCTCTAATAAATATGGCAAGCTGTCTGTTCCAGTGATATCAACACTTTCGTCCAGAGCTAGAGAATACGCCATAAAATCTTTACAGATATTTGCAAGCTGGCTCTGGACGTCGTCTGCCATGTCCTGTATGCGACGCATAATGGTCATGTTAGATAATGGCACAATCAGAAACTGTTCAACTTGAGATGGACACAAATGTTCCGCTGCAGTTACCAAACATTCTTTTATTAAATCGCCATCAGTGAAGGGGCGCAGGGATTTTGCTAAAAGCAAAGCAATTTTGTAACTCACTCTGAGAGCTGCCTCAGTTGATTTTTCTTCGTCGTCCAGATCTTCTTCGGATAGCTTCCTTTTAAGTTTAATAACTTCCTGTGCACGATCTGGTCCATCACATTTTCCACTTCCGTAGTCTTTCGCGTGGTACGACATATAATGTCGCTGCAAATTAAATTTCCTAAAAGAATTCAGCGTTTTGTGACATACTAAACATTTTGCAACTCCATCTTTTTCTGTAAACAGATACAATTCCTCCCAATGGGGGTCGAACTGCGAAAGCATGGTTGGGGTTACACAACGGCGACTTGACATGATTCTTAACCAGCGAAGTGACTGTTAGAGCTGATCGTAGTACTTTTAAACGTTACACAGTCGGTGCGAATTCAATAGGCGTGCTGCGGCCCTATTCAAACGTGCGCGCGCATTTCCCCTCCCTCCCCTCCTTCCCTACTCCGCGACCTTGCACCTGCTCGCGAGCACATGCCTGAGCAGACGCGAGTACTCGCGCTCAAAACCGGCCAGTTGTTAAGCCCTGGTTTACAGAATATTAACTATTACAAAATCCTAAATTCAATGAAAATGAACATGTTACATCAGTTGGACTTTCGTTACAAGTGAAACAGATTTAACAGAAAAGTAAACAATTTTTTGCTGTACTAATATAATATAATACTACCAGCGTTTAATTAAGAATTCATCCATGGAATAGCAGTTGACTTGACGAAATGATTTCAGATTAGATTTAAATTTTGATTTGCTACCGTCGGAGATTTTGTGTTGTTAGGTAAGTGATCAGAGAAATGTGTGCCTCTATACTGAACTCTGTCTTCCGGAAATGGCAGCTTTAGAATGGCTAATGAAAACTCCATTTTCTTTTGATGTTGTAGCAGTGCTCCTTACAAGTCACATATCGCGATGGATATCTGATGAAAAGTTTCTTTGACAATATACACACTTTCTTCAAGTATGCTTTTGATGACGTGTTCTTAATGAGAATGAAATACGGAATTCTCAATGCAGGCCCACAGTATTCTCGATATTTGACAAGCACAAATTTTTCATAGTAGACCATAGTTTGAAGCTGTCGTGGGCTTTTGCAGGTACTGTAATTTCTTGTCATATAATGGTTGTAGCGCACGGAAAGTAATAATCCCGTTTCACAAAAAATTTGTGTATTACAGCCAAGGAAAACACGAAATAGGATGTAACGTTCATAAAATGAATAATACGTAGTAGCCGGCCGGGGTGGCCGAGCGGTTCTAGGCGCTACAGTCTGGAACCGCGCGACCTCTGCGGCCGCAGGTTCGAATCCTGCCTCGGGCATGGATGTGTGTGATGTCCTTAGGTTAGTTAGGTTTAAGTAGTTCTAAGTTATAGGGGAGTGATGACCTCAGATGTTAAGTCCCGTAGTGTTCAGAGGCATTTGAACCATTTAATACGTAGTAAAGTCGTGGAATGACGTGGCTATCAAAATAAAAGGATATCTTTTCACAACGTACGTACGTATTGCAATTTATGAGCTGACATAAATACATTCTCGGTATTCTTGCACTGTAAGAATGCTGCTGCACTATTTTTGCTATTGTATTTCACTGATTTCGAAAGCCAGATATGTCATTATGGCGTCCTCATATACTGTTAGGGGCAGAGTGTAACAGTTCTGCCAGTTTTTTAGCGATACTTAAAACAGGAACACATTTAAGACGTTGAAACGCTGCAAGCGATTTGAAATAGAACTAGCATGTGAGAACTGTGGTAGGGAAGGCGAATGGGCGACTTAGATTTGTTGGGAGAATTTTCGGAAAGAGTGATTCACCTGTAAAGGACACCGCATATAGGACGCTGGTGCTTCGGGAACTCAAATCGGAATCACTGGAAGGATGTCGACGTTCATTTCGAGAAACACAATTGAGGAAATTTTGAGAACCGGCGTTTGATGTTGACTGCCACACGATTCTACTACCGCCAACAAACAATGCGCGTTAGTACCACGAAGATAAGGTACGAGAAATCAGGATTCGCCAGCAGTTGTGGCCGAGCGGTTCTAGGCGCTTCAGTCCGGAACCACGCTGCTGCTACGGTCGTAGGTTCGAATCCTGCCTCGGGCCTGGATGTGTGTGATGTCCTTAGGTTAGTTAGGTTAGTTAGGTTTAAGTAGTTCTAAGTCTAGGGGACTGCTGACCTCTGATGTTAAGTCCCATAGTGCTCAGAGCCATTTGAACCATTTGGAATTATGGTTCATTCAGATCCAAATGGACAGTCGTTTTTCCCTCGATGTGTTTGTGAGTGGAACAGGAAGGGAAATGAATAGTTGTGATTCGGAGTATCCTTCGCGAAGCACCGTACGGTGACTTGCGTAGTTTCTATGTAGACGTAGAAGTAGATATGATTTGGTTACTCAATAGTTAAGCGCCGTCGATAGTTGTGTAGTATAACGGAGTTTGTCTATCGACCTTAACTACAAAGCTAGTGGTAAAAGGAGGAATACATCACTAAATATATGTTGTACGAACAGCATCATATCAGGTTACCGGTGTTAAGACAGCCATTGCTGGGCAATAAATTGGTGTTTCGAGTGAACGTGAACAGACTATTCGTGATAACTGAAAAATAAAGAAAAGTTAATCTTAACAAATGTATTATATCTTTCGTCTCACTATATTAAAAAAAAAACACCTGGAAACTTCATAAAAGAAGAGAACACTGTATTTTTATATTAAGAAGGAAAGTAACGTTTAAGTACGCAATAAAATCGGAGCTTCTATAGCATTACCTAATCGCCAGCAGTAGTAGAGTTCCATAAAAAAGAAAATTAGTATGTACTATCCTAAGCAGTAATCATACCTCAAATCATGGCCTGTCTTATCAGGAAGGTACATTATAGTTTCAATAATCAATTGGACGTGTATCTGTAAAAGAATTGCTTATGCTTGAACTGGAATGTGATTAATGTGCAGTCGTTCGTCATTCACGTCGCGGTCCGGATCACGAATGATAGGAGCTTATCCGCAATTGCAGCCCTATTAGCATTGGCCGATTGTGAATGTGGCTGATGGAGTGGTCCCCACGGGCCGACGGTGAATACAGCTGGTCGCCCGGTCAAGCAGATCGGATTGCCTGCTCTCCGCAGGAAGCGGATGGAGTTTCTGGGGATAACCAACATCATACGACGAAGATCTGTTCAAAAAAATGGTTCAAATGGCTCTGAGCACTATGGGACTCAACTGCTGTGGTCATTAGTCCCCTAGAACTTAGAACTACTTAAACCTAACTAACCTAAGGACATCACACACATCCATGCCCGAGGCAGGATTCGAACCTGCGACCGTAGCAGTCGCACGGTTCCGGACTGCGCGCGTAGAACCGCGAGACCACCGCGGTCGGCGACGAAAATCTGTGAGCTGCAGACTGCGAGTAGCTGCTATTGCGTGAACTACGCAACTTAGTGTGAAATATTGACTGATTCGCACATGTCAGCAGTAGAGTTTCGGGAGAGCAATTAGAAAGCTCACGCTCTGTGTGTGTTCCTTCGCCGGCCTGTGTGGCCGTGTGGTTCTAGGCGCTACAGTCTGGAACAGCGTGACCGCTACGGCCGCAGGTTCGAATCCTGCCTCGGGCATGGATGTGTGTGATGTCCTTAGGTTAGTTAGGTTTAAGTAGTTCTAAGTTCTAGGGGACTAATGACCTGAAAAGTTGAGTCCCATAGTGCTCAGAGCCATTTGAACCATTTTTTATCTTGTTATAAATTGAGGCATTCTTTGGACTTAGTCACTTTCCCTTTCCGTTGGTTGTTAATACATATGAACGATATTTGATCATTACATCAAGATTACGAAATGATACAGCGGCAATTTTCCAAGACGTAAACCTGGGAACGGAGGGATTCAAGTCGCCTTTTTACCATTCCGAATGATTTTTCTTTATTCTCGTTAACCTAATACTGATGAATGTGGGATAATTATTTTTAAAAATTGAATGAAACCGTTTTTCTGAAATATATTGTAACACGAGTTTTCTTATTTTTTCTTGAAATACCAGCATGGGGGTTTGATGGATAAGGATTTTCTGGATGAATCCAATACGAAGGGAGAGAACACGGTTTTCAAATCAGTCATGTGTTGCTAAGTGAGCACAGTAACTGCAATTTTTTAAATTTAAAAATACACTGCACCACATGACATTCAGTACTGGCCTGCTCCAAGATAGATTCGTGCGGCAGACACAAAACACCCACATTTCCAACCACGGAATCGTGACATAGTACGTGTTAACGATCCAGTTTGTACGCTAGTTGCACCAAGTTAGTAGTTACACAGTCTGGTGACGCTGTATCATCTGTTATAAAATATACACTCCTGGAAATGGAAAAAAGAACACATTGACACCGGTGTGTCAGACCCACCATACTTGCTCCGGACACTGCGAGAGGGCTGTACAAGCAATGATCACACGCACGGCACAGCGGACACACCAGGAACCGCGGTGTTGGCCGTCGAATGGCGCTAGCTGCGCAGCATTTGTGCACCGCCGCCGTCAGTGTCAGCCAGTTTGCCGTGGCATACGGAGCTCCATCGCAGTCTTTAACACTGGTAGCATGCCGCGACAGCGTGGACGTGAACCGTATGTGCAGTTGACGGACTTTGAGCGAGGGCGTATAGTGGGCATGCGGGAGGCCGGGTGGACGTACCGCCGAATTGCTCAACACGTGGGGCGTGAGGTCTCCACAGTACATCGATGTTGTCGCCAGTGGTCGGCGGAAGGTGCACGTGCCCGTCGACCTGGGACGGGACCGCAGCGACGCACGGATGCACGCCAAGACCGTAGGATCCTACGCAGTGCCGTAGGGGACCGCACCGCCACTTCCCAGCAAATTAGGGACACTGTTGCTCCTGGGGTATCGGCGAGGACCATTCGCAACCGTCTCCATGAAGCTGGGCTACGGTCCCGCACACCGTTAGGCCGTCTTCCGCTCACGCCCCAACATCGTGCAGCCCGCCTCCAGTGGTGTCGCGACAGGCGTGAATGGAGGGACGAATGGAGACGTGTCGTCTTCAGCGATGAGAGTCGCTTCTGCCTTGGTGCCAATGATGGTCGTATGCGTGTTTGGCGCCGTGCAGGTGAGCGCCACATTCAGGACTGCATACGACCGAGGCACACAGGGCCAACACCCGGCATCATGGTGTGGGAAGCGATCTCCTACACTGGCCGTACACCACTGGTGATCGTCGAGGGGACACTGAATAGTGCACGGTACATCCAAACCGTCATCGAACCCATCGTTCTACCATTCCTAGACCGGCAAGGGAACTTGCTGTTCCAACAGGACAATGCACGTCCGCATGTATCCCGTGCCACCCAACGTGCTGTAGAAGGTGTAAGTCAACTACCCTGGCCAGCAAGATCTCCGGATCTGTCCCCCATTGAGCATGTTTGGGACTGGATGAAGCGTCGTCTCACGCGGTCTGCACGTCCAGCACGAACGCTGGTCCAACTGAGGCGCCAGGTGGAAATGGCATGGCAAGCCGTTCCACAGGACTACATCCAGCATCTCTACGATCGTCTCCATGGGAGAATAGCAGCCTGCATTGCTGCGAAAGGTGGATATACACTGTACTAGTGCCGACATTGTGCATGCTCTGTTGCCTGTGTCTATGTGCCTGTGGTTCTGTCAGTGTGATCATGTGATGTATCTGACCCCAGGAATGTGTCAATAAAGTTTCCCCTTCCTGGGACAATGAATTCACGGTGTTCTTATTTCAATTTCCAGGAGTGTAGTTGAAGGACTGTTGTCGGGGATTTACTACTGGCTAGCTGGTACGTTAGGAGGTATCAGTTGCAATACCTGGCGCTTACTTCGGTCATCAGCCTTACAATGACGCCAAGATGACGGAGCCCTTCTAGCGGTCGCATTATGCATTGCGGCGGCGACGGGGCTCCATTGACTCTATTTTAACCTCTCTGAGAGACCGTAACATGGGTGTTTCGAATATTTTTAGTAAGACAACAGAGTATACATAGCTCTCTTTGTGAGAGATTAGCTATACACAATCATTTTGTAGTCTATACCCTTATACCCAGATCAGATGGATGGAAAATTATTGCATGTTGAAACCACTATGTAGTTCTTTTGATTTGGTGATTTTTTTTATGCTCGGAGGACGTTATGTGTGCGACGGACTGAACATTTACTTCTGAGCTAGACCCCGAGATCCTCTCTGGACCGACGTTTGTCACCAGAAAGAATGTGACATCCATTGTGCTTGATGATACGTTATGTAAGGCCGCCACAGTTCTCAGGTGTTTCACAAAGGATTTAGTTGCAGACTATTCATAAGGTTTTTCTTACATGAATCTGTATTTTACGTGGTATCGCGAGAAAGCTGTTATAAAGGTTAGAAAAACTGACAAAACACTAGTTCGTATATAGAAAGAGACGAGCAGTTGATTCCAGCCGAATTCAAATCGAACATAGTAACATATGACCGATTATAGACGTTAAGAGCTTATACGATTTTTTTGTCACAGAAATCACTACAGTCAGTGATAACTGCCAAAAACTTACACGTAAAGGAAAATGAGGTTATGTTCGTTATAGATGGAATCATTAAACGTCAAAAGACGTGAGATTATACCATGATAAATATCATGAAATTTTTAGATGATTGACGAATATGGTACCTGTAACAACAGTATTAAGTCACTGAGGAGTCGCAATAAGATAAGTTACTACCAATATATTATGAATATATCTTCACATTTGGAACTATAACAAAACTGGTGGAGGACTGGAAATTTACTGTCCACAACAGAAGAATGAATACGACAGCTAACAATAAAATTATTGCAGCAAATACTTAAGCCAGAATTGAGGGGGACTAGTTAGGATATTAAATGATGTAGTAGAGAAATATGCTATTATATCTGTAACAATTCAAACATTCTCAGCAAACTTCCCCACTCATTTCTTACAATCTCTAAGATATTCAACTAGCCTTCTTCGTTCTGCCACATTCTTTCTCTCGACGGCGGTAGTCCACAAGCCATAATTTCAGAGAATTACGTTTCAGTTAGGCTATTCGTGATCGTGGGTGTAGTGTTAATCGTGTATCGTATCTGAACATACACCGGCATGATTGGTGATCAGTCTTCAGAAACCCAACAGCAGCCTGTGGAAACGGCCATAATGCCGGTAGGTACCTGTCAGCAGCGCGCAGTATGTTGGGCACGTGCAGAAGGCGGCAGCCCAACTTCCGCGCCTGCGCTTTCGCACTATGACCAATGGCAGTCGCATTCCAGCGGCACAGTCGCGCGCATTTATCAGACGCGCGTCCGGGCCGCCGCACTGCGGCCTCGCACAAAATGCGACTTCCCGCTGGGCAGCCACGCGCCCCGACACTCGTTATGTCGCCCGGAATTTCTTTCCGCTATTTTTTGGTTTTGTGGCGCGTTGGAGACGCGTTTCGCCGACGCTGCACAACGGTGTACGTACTTTAAAATCACGTTTCGGCAGTCAGTGCGCGCGCTAGACGTACTTCCTGTGCCGTGGTCTTCGAAAGGAGTCTCCTCGTCCTTTCCCTGTTGCCCTCGCTCTAATTAAGCAAACTTGTGACGAATCGAACAGATATTATGTAATTATAATTTGATTATTCCGTTAATCTGCATGATATAGATCTCAAACCATTGAACAGGAATTTTTGTAGAATGTTTCCCTCCTGGGTGAATCATACTTCGTCACAATTTTTACAATAAACGTTCCTTGAAAATGCCTTTTCCACGGCTGTCGTTCCATCTCAAAGCTCTCAGGAAAAATATTCTTATATAGGACCGCCCGAGCTGTTGCAGTGGCAGGACAATGAACTCGTATTCGAGTGGAGGCGATTCAGATCCCGTCTGGCCATCTATATTCCATCTTAATTTAGATTTCCTATTTTTTCCGTAGTTGCTTGGTTGATACGCCCATCCCGTTATAGTTAGCTCGGTATAGAGAAAGGATGCTAATGAGTCATTCATTACAAGCGGAAACAGTATTTACTTTTGGGCTCTCTCATACGATATCAGTGATTACGCAAGGGTTCTGTATTCCCGTATCAAAGCATTGTTCCTCTGAGCTATACCAGCTGCTTGATAAGTAGCTTCATCTCATAACGATTCTGTCGCAAAACCTTCTTACTACTCGTAAATGACAATAAAATTTTCACTTAAGGTTTGCCTTACTTCTGATGATAACAAATAACCGCTTTGTTGTGAAATTGTTCATTCCAGCTTGTAATTGAGTGTGGATCGGGAGAAGAACGCGTACCCGTCCTATAGTGTATAAAGCAATAGACAATATTGCTATTAATACCTCGAACTACGTAGGTGCACAAGTCATCCTGCATGGTCCATCAGTGTTCTGTGGTGGAGTTCTTAACTTTCCCATTACCAATCATGATTCGCTGCAGCATGGTAACGAATTTCCTAGAATGCCAAGTTTTAGCTCCTCGTACAAATCAGTTACGATTGTTCTGTAAAGCTACAACATACATCTTGCACAGTTGACGACATATCCAAAGAGTGTCTGCCTCGAAGTTCGAAACTTGCATCACTCTGAGGTGTCTGTTAAAAGGAGTTGCAAAAATAAAACTGTATGAAATCTCCCAATAATTTAGACTCGTCCTGTGCACTACAGAAAGAAAAGACTGCAACTAAACTTTATCTGTTCCAATAATGTGTTCAGATTGTTAGATTTCGTTCTGTAATTGCTTCTTACACTATGTGATCAAAAGCATCCAGGCACCCCTATGGCCGGCCGCGGTGGTCTCGCGGTTCTAGGCGCGCAGTCCGGAACCGTGCGACTGCTACGGTCGCAGGTTCGAATCCTGCCTCGGGCATGGATGTGTGTGATGTCCTTAGGTTAGTTAGGTTTAAGTAGTTCTAAGTTCTAGGGGACTGATGACCTCAGATGTTAAGTCCCATAGTGCTCAGAGCCATTTGAACCATTTGAGCACCCCTATGTAATTCTTAATTGACGTCTGAATGTTACGAGAGGAGGACTCGTCAGTATAAATTACGCAAGGAGTATTGTGTAGTCTATAGAGAAACAGTAACAGCGGAATACGTCGATCACGAGGGCAGGGCTCATTCACTTCAAACGTTGACTAGTCACTTGACGCTGCCTGAGTAACAGATTCATCCGGGACACTTCAGTCCTTCCAGTGCTGCCAAGGTCGACTGTTAATAATGTGAATGTGTAGTGGAAATTGGAAGGAACGGAACCGCTAAACCAAGGCTAGGCAAACCTTACGAACGACGGACAGGGGTCGTCGAGCATTGCGAAGGGACTCTGTGGAAACCTCGCATGAAATCAGCGAAAGGAATCACATGTAAGTTCCAAAGAGCTACCAGCAGTCCAGCTAGTACAGTGCTTGTGCGTAGGGAGTTAACAAGAATGGGCACAATAGTCCAGCAGCTCATTTTTGTAATCAGTGCTAAGCGACGCTTGAGACAGCTTAAAGAGAGCCGCCACTGTACAGTGTATGACTGGAATCGAGTGAATGCCTGGAGAAGGTTACGTACCATCAAATGTAGTGCCAGTAGTACGGGGAAGGCGATGTTACGATGTACGGATGTTTCTCGCAGTTAGGATATGGTCCACTTATTACGCTTTAGAGGACGCTAAAAGCGGAAGGACACATTTTCCAGCATTGTGTGGTGCGTACAGTAGAGGAACAGTTCGTCGTCGATGATTGATTGTATCAGCAAGACAGTGCACCCTGGGAGGCAGTGGCTTGCGGACATTAATATTCCTGAAATGGACTGTACTGTCCAGAGTCCCACCTCGAAATCAATAGAACACTTTTTGGACGAGTTAGAACGTCGACTTCAGTTGAGCCTACAGACCTTCACTAGTTTCGCCTCTTGACGAATAAAGTGCCGCCATTCTTCCACAGACATCCAGGTATCTAATTAAAAATGTCTCCAGCAGAATTCAAGCCATCATAAAGGCGAACGATGGACACACACTATATTAATGTCTGCTAATATGTGTCCGGATACTTCGGATGAGATATAGCTTTTTTGTCGATTTACTATATGCTTCGACAATCTTGGTGCTATATTATAGCTTCCAAGAGGTTAAAGCTTTTCACTACCAAACGATATCGGAAAGCGATTTGTGATCTCAGCGCAAGAAATGTGACTGATATGCTGCTTCCTTCGCAATTCGTCTGGAACAGCGACTATTTGTACCCTGTCTTATCTCCGTTACACTAGCTTGTATCATATTCAGCTAAACAAGTACCGAGTAATGGGCTGTTAATAAAATGGAGTGACAGATACAGCGTTGTTGTTACGAGTGGAGAGAGTGGTTAATTACGAACTGTAGCAGTACAGATACCTACAGTAAGCAATGTTAATAAACGATGTGGTGAAATCAGGAATACAAATTTCCTACACACATTGTGGTGCTAAAGCTTAGACTATTACTACTTCATGGTTATCTGCAAGTTTTGTACAACGTGAAGTGTTGCTCACAGCGTTCTTTGTGTCAAATTTGCTAATTATAAACTTAAATTTCATCTTTAGAAACATGATTTTCTTTGCATTCAGTCACTAGTTTTATGATACAGCAGCGAAAATAGACACTAGCTAACGTAAGGTTGACATGTGAATTTTTTAAAATGTTCCTTCTCTAATCTTAATAAAGAAATGCTGGGATTGTTCAGTTGCCGTTAATGTGCAGAGGTCAGTGATACAGGTATCGCTACTATGGGTGGCGATAATCAGTTGAAATCAATGAATCTGAACAATCAAGAACCAATGAAGTCCCCGTCAAGTTCTGAACCCAAATTCTTAAGTGAATCAGATAAATTCCTAACTATAATTTGTTCCATCTGCTTCGAGCGTGCACCGATCGATTAGAAGGGACCATAGCCCTACCATCGGCAGAAGAGAAAGCAAAACTGATTCATAGAATTATCATCTCGCATCACTCGCTCCCACCTGTAGAAAAATACTTTGGTCTATTTTGAATTCTAATATAATTACGTACTTGAGACAGAATAACATTCTCCGTGATCGAGGATAAGCATGAATTCCAAAAACAATGATGATATGTTTCAAACACATGTTCTTAATAAACGTTTCCCTAAAGACCCACGAAAGAAAATGCTCTGCTGCGAACTGAGTACCAACTGGATTGAGAATTTCATGAGGAATGGAACGTATGGGATTATTCGAACAGAATGTATTCCACAGACAGTAAGGTAATTTCAATTGTATTTATATTTATATTATAAGTGAATAACTTAACAGTCACCATTAATTGAGGCTAAGTCCTTTCGTTAAGGTTTGAAAGCGTCACCGATTAGAAATGTTGTAATGTCCAAAACATCAGGCACATGCAAAGACTGGCAGCAGTTTTTAATAGAGAAAAATATAAATTTGTCGACTTCAAGAAATATAAAAAAGTAGCCTTTGATACGTAGTAAGTCACAACTGCATGAATCACACATCTTAGAAGCATAATCTAAGACATAGAGTCTCACTCGCGGGTAGGGCAGATTATAGGAGTCGATTGATTGGTGGTGTGTTGGATGAATGCAGTTTATCCATAGAAAGATTGCTCACACTAAAATTAAAAACAAGAAATAAAGATAAATGTGCTGACAAAGGACATCGAAATCACGGAAAGAGGGCAGCGTGAGTGGTCACAGACTTGTCCGTCTAACTGACCAATAAGAGATTCCACCAACGGTAGTCCTACAGCACATCTGTTAACGGGAAGAAATACTAATGTGGTGTAAAAACCAAGTATCCTGCGCCACAGTACTCTTGATAATTTGTAGAGCACAGATGTAAAAATAGGTATTTTGCTAGTTAAAGCTTGCGGAACACAGTACAGATAAAAGAGTTAAATAAAACTTCGGGTGTCTGTCTAACTTCAAAAATTAGAAGAAAACTTTTGACGCATTGGTTATCCTACATTACCTACGTCGCAGTTACGAAACTTCATTACAATCTTCTAGGTTGTTTTATCGGCCGCGCTTGATAGCCGTGCGGTCTGAGGCGCCTTGTTACGTTTCGCGCGGCTTCCCCTCGTCGGAGGTTCGAGTCCTCCCTCGTGTGTGTGTGTGTGTGTGTGTGTGTGTGTGTGTGTGTGTGCGTGCGTGCGTGCGTGTTTTGTCCTTAGCGTAAGTTATTTTAAGTTAGATTAAGTAATGTGTAAGCTTAGAGACCGATAACCTCAGCAGTTTAGTCCCATGGGACAAATTTCCAAATTTTTTTCTTCACTCTTTGCATAGTACAACCCGTAAAGTGTCAGCCATTGATACTGTAAATACTGAACCTTCGGCATAGCAGTAATTTAACAGTCATCGAGAACATTATCCCTATTCGTAGTCCTAGGAAGAATGAAGATTTAATAGCTGCGCGATTCTTTTCAGGCATAAACTGCGAATATACTGTGCTGTATTGAACATCATGCTTTTTACTGTGACAACGTTCATTAATCATACAATTAACCGCTACTACTACGCATCTATGATGGCCATAATAATCCCAACAGATAACATGATTTATAAATAACGCGAGATTTTACCTCGGGAGCTAGTGTATTGAATGCTCTCTTTCAGTAGATTTTTCGTGCTGTGACAGCGGTTGATTTACTGAACAGAATGTGAAAGAATTATAGTTACTTGGAATTATTTTCGGTTACTCCGTTCTCAGTCTATTTGAGAAATTAATCCTCTGTTAGTAACGAACCATAAAAATTGTGCGCTGCATTTGGAATTAAAGGGTACACACTGATGGAGCGGCGAGGTACTGGGCGTAATGGAACAGTGCTTAACAGGATCACGGGATTATTCGAACGTGCTGGGGCTGAGAGAAGTCAACATGCGTTCCGTATTTGGTTGTACCCAGGTTTTTAATTTCAACTAATTGTTCTCCGTGGATTGGAAGGACCTGAATTGTATTCGTTTGTCAAATGCTCGGTTAAGAAGAAATACTTGGGAAATTCTTTTGACTTCTGCAGATACTAGCACTTTAATAGTCCATTTTGTTGTGAACACGACTTGTATCTATCAAATCAGGCTCCAGACATTCAATATATTGTTTGTTGATTAAATGCCGCTTCCTATCAACAGTTTTAGGGAAGGCATATTTTTTAAATTTTTCAGTTGATTTGGGGAAGAATCAGTTCGAATGCATATATAATGTGTGTGTGTGTGTGTGTGTGTGTGTGTGTATGTGTGTTTCTTTTACCATATGCGTTTCGTTTTTTTTATTGGAAAAATCTGGAATGATCCGGAATTAAAGATATTTACAATTTTCATTTAGTTCTAAATCTAAAAACAGTTCATTTCATAAGCCATTTATGTCTGATTTTTACTTCCTGCAGTTTCATCGGTTTTCTGTGTACATCAGGAAGTGACATTTGGATGAGCTGACGCTTTTAGGGGCCTTTACTTATAGAACTGGTGCCAACCCTGGCTTTTAAGGGTGGAGTACACAATCGAATCACGATAATAAATCGTTTCTCGTCAAGGAAAGCCATAACATGCTGGTAATTGAAACACTTACCAAACTTCAATGCATATAAAGCGATTACAAATTACTGAACGATATCATAAAGTTTAATTCTAAGTGATACCGAGCTGGAAAACTTCATAATTTCCTTTAACAAATATACGGCTGTGGTGTCCCATTGACGAAAAACATACGAACATTGATTTGCAGCGACAATGGGTGTATAATTCTGTCAAAACGTGTGTTTTTTATAGTTAATCACGCTGGAGTTAGTTGCAGTGCATCAGCTGCAATTGCTACCACTGAATCTTCCTCGTTGGTGTTATCACTAAATATTACTAGCAGACACATTGCGTTGATTTGTGTTGCAAAGTATCATGTACAACCGATGCGTTAATGACGGATGCATCCTACGTTGCAAAATTATTCGTACCATATTCTGATTGATCTAGCAGGAACTACATGTCGTTACGAGTGTCTTTCCTAGGCCAGCCCAGTCGTAAAAAAGCTTACTCTCTGCGCTAAGATCGCTCCAGACCAACATCAGCGAATCATTTTCTTGCTACATGCTACATACAAGAAAAGACAATTTTAAAAAATTGAACTTATTTCTTTATTATGGTATATAATCATGTTTATATCTTCAGTGTTGGAATAAATGTAGCCCTACGGAACTGTCCAACTATTTACCACCCTGTATAACAATTAATGCAGTTTGAAATAAATAATAACTTATGGAAACGGGTGTTTTCTGGCGACAGTCCAGTAACAGGTAGATGCTTTTTCGAGTTTAATACTTCATCATTCTCCCTTTTCGTGGTAGCGGTCAGACCTCGGGTGAATGCAGCTGACAGATGGCGCTTCCGGTGTTGTTGAAGCAGGTCGTGGTCCGGAAGCGGCGACGTTATCTCCACGTTGCCCCCCCGCCCTACGCAGCACGCCACTACAATTCCCCGCGGCCAGACGGCAACTTTTTCAATTTGGCCGTCAGTGGAGCCGCGACCCAGAACTACTGGCGACGCGTGCTACGGGGGGGGGGGGGGGGGGGGGAAGCATCCGAGCGTCTGCCCCTCCCCCTCACCCATCAGCTTCTTGTGCCGTCTCACACCCCTTGCTCTACGAGCCTTAACTGCCGGGACGGTCCCCCACACTGTGCAAACTACGCAAGATGAATGGAACAACTTGCAAACTACGGAGATATCTCGGTCCATTTCCTTCGACCTACCTCTTCTTTTCTTCTGATACATCGTGGCACAATTTAGTTCCACTTCTTGACTATCAGGTCACTTCTGTCATGATTTATTCTGTCAGTAACTACGTATGGAAATCTCCTTAAAACAGAAGGACGTCACACTGTTTCTTAGAAAAATTTGTTGCGTTTCACAATTTCATGTTATTTCCAGTACTTTGTTGCCATGTTCCATAGTATACTCTTTGGCGTTAGTTTTAGTGACTGCACTCGTAATTATGAACAGCAATACTCTGTGCATTTGACGCCCTATACAGGGTATGCCTGAAGTCTGTGTAAGATTATCAATATTTATTGTACAAAAACTGTAGAACATAAATATTTGTGTTTTGCGACAAATGGAAGAATAAATTACCAAGTTTTTGTTACGACGTCAATAAACTTTCACATTTGCGCCGTTTGTTGCTCAAAGAATGTCTAATCGATATTCAGTTTCACGCCTTACGTTTAACAACATTCCTTGGTAACACCAGCAACAGCATATGTTATCCTTCGTAATGTATCCAGGTCAGGTACTTCGGTAGTGTAAACCTTTCCCTTTACGTAGCCCACAAAAATAAATCTCAACGCGTTATCTCTGGTGAGCTTACAGGCCAAGCAGTAGGATCATCACGCCCAATCTACCAATCTGGATATGTTTCATTAAGGAAACAACAAATAATCCTGAGTTAATAACCAGCATCAAAACCGATACATGGATTAGTGAACACATGGTTGTCGTCGTGAGATTGAATATTGTAATCCCCAAATCCTCGAAAAATAAGCGAAAAATATACCTATTCAAAAAAGCAGATAAAAATTCACTTGACGCCTTCCTGAGAGACAATCTCCACTCTTTCTAAATTAATAATACAAGTGTAGACCAGATGTAGCTTAAGTTCAAAGAAATAGTATCGGCAGCAATTGAGAGGTTTATACCATATAAACTAACAAACGACGGAGCTGTTCCTCCTTGGTACACAAAACGGGTTTGAACACTGTTGCAGAAACAACGAAACAAACATGCCAAATTTAAACAGATGCAAAATCTTTAAGATTGGCGGTCCTTTACAGAAGCTCGAAGCTTAGCGCGGAGTTAAATGCGAGACGCCTATAACAGTTTCCACAACGAAACTGTGTCTCGAAACCTGGCAGAAAATCGAAAGAGATTCTGGTCGTATGTGAAGTATGTTACCGACAAGAAACAATCAATGCCTTCTCTGCGCAATAACAATGGAGACACTATCGACAGTGCATCCAAAGCAGATTTACTAAACACAGCCTTCCAAAATGCCTTCACAAAAGAAGAAGAAGTAAATATTCCAGAATTTGAATCGAGAACAGCTGCCAACATGAGTAACGTGGAACTAAATATCCTCGGAGTTGTGAAGCAACTCAAATCACTTAATAAAAGCACGTCTTCTGGTCCCAGACAGTATACCAATTATGTTCCTTTCGGGTTTAGAAAACATCGTTCCAGTGAAACACAACTAACTCTTTATTCACATGAATTGCTGAGTACTATTGACAAGGGATTTCATATCGATTCCGTATTCCTGGATTTGCGGAAGGCTTTGACACTGTATTACACAAGCGGCTCGTACTTAAATTGCGTGCTTACGGAATATCGTCTCAGTTATGTGACTGGATTTGCGATTTCCTGTCGTTTATCGAGTGATTAAGTCATCAGAAGATCAAAACAAATTGCAAAACGATTTAGAAAAGATATCTGAATGGTGCGAAAAGTGGCAGTTGACCCTAAATAATGAAAAGTGTGAGGTCATCCACATGAGTGCTAAAAGGAACTCGTTAAACTATGGTTACACGATAAATCAGTCTAACCTAAAAGCCGTAAATTTGTAAGTAGGCTATTTAGGTTTTCTTTTTGGTAACGCCACGTAGCGCTCTGTATGAAAATCACTGGCTGTGTTGTGTGCAGTCTGTGGCTAGTTTGCATTGTTGTCTGCCATTGTAGTGTTGGGCAGCTGGATGTTAACAGCGCGTAACGTTGCGCAGTTGGAGGTGAGCCGCCATCAGTGGTGGATGTGGGGAAGTGTGATGGCGGATTTTTGAGAGTGGATGATCTGGGCGTGTGTCCATTAGAGACAGTAAATTTGTAAGACTGGATGTCATGAACTGCTATATATATATTATGACTTTTGAACACTATTAAGGTAAATACATTGTTTTTCTCTATCAAAATCTTTCATTTGCTAACTATGCCTATCAGTAGTTAGTGCCTTCAGTAGTTTGAATCTTTTATTTAGCTGGCAATAGTGGCGCTCGCTGTATTGCAGTAGTTCGAGTAACGAAGATTTTTGTGAGATAAGTGATTCATGAAAGGTGTAGGTTATTGTTAGTCAGGGCCATTCTTTTGTAGAGGGTTATTAAAAGTCAGATTGCGTTGCGCTAAAAATGTTGTGTGTAAGTTTAATGTTAATCAGGATAAGTAAAGAGAGTAATGTCTGAGTACGTTCAGTTTTGCTCAGCTGTTTGAAAAGCAAATAATTTTTCTAAGGGGACGTTACATATGTCGACCCTTAGCCGAGGATACCTCACTGGAATCTTCTGATTTTTTTCTTGTAGTTTGTGTAATTAGTGTAGCTTTTGTTTATTGCTAGCACGTAATTGTAGAGAGAATCTCCTTTGTAGTTGTAGTCTTTCATTGTTGTACAGTAAAACAGTTGTGGCATGCATGTAGATTTGCACCAAGTATTTCGCAGCTGCGCTTGCAATTAACTAGATATTATTTTCAGTGCTATGTTAATGTGTTCTCTTATTTTTACTCTTCAAATTGTCCTTTTCTGTGTTGTCGTGTGAAATATTGTGACAATAATGGCGTGTGAAAAACATAACACTAGGCTCCAAAGTAAACTGAGAAATGACAGTGAAGACGAAAGCAGTGTGTTGGCGCCACCGTGTAATGAATTAACTAATGTTCAACATAGTAATTTGGTAATTGTGCATAGGGGAATGGAGCGGGCAGCAAACAATGGTGTAGACAGTGAAACAGTTAGTGAACAGGGAAGCATTATCGATCGATCGGTCGGCAACAGCCCGCCTCAGGAATCGGGAATGACAGGACACAATCTTGCAAATACTGCAGATTCAGGTTTTGGGTCCTCACCGTTTTCTCAAATAAGTCAAGACACATTTTCTGCTTGTCAAAATGTGAATGTTGCCGGTGCAACTTCACTGCCGAAAAGCACTGAGGAACATGTTTCAGACACCAGTGCATTGTTATTACAGTTAATGCAACAAATGGGACAAAGGCTACAAAAGTTAGACACAATGGAACAAAATCTTCAAAAGTTAGACACCACACTTGAACAAACACGTGAAGATTTAACTACTGAGTTACATAAAATCGAATCGAAATGTCAAAAAGTCTGTAATGACGTAAAAACACAAATTTGTGAGCATTTCCAACCTATTTTTTCGCAGCATGAAAATGCATTACAGAATCACGAAGCATCCGTAAAAGAACTGCAAACTATTGTTCATGAAAAAAACGACACCTTGCAAGCTAAAATTGACTCAGTTGCATCTACCGATTCGGTTACGCAACTTGCAAAAACTCAGGAAAACTTAAAGGACACAGTAGATACGATTTCAACACAAATGGACACTCTGAAACTTGGTTCAGAAAAACACAATGAGGAAATAAGTACACTATCGGAGAAAGTAGCCGAACTTTCGGATCAGTTCACTAACTTATCTACAAAGGTAGATGATGATCTGAATGACACAAGACCTGTAGCCTTCACTGACACAGAAGAGTATGAACAAATTAAGAAATTCAAACAAAATCAGAATCAAATTAATACGCAACACAAAAGAGAAATCCGAGAAGTACAAGATCAGTTGGCACAAGTAATACATGAATTACATATTTCAAAGGACACTCGCGCTCCAATACGGGAAGAGGGACATAGAAATACGGAACAGCCACAAAATAATAACACAGCGCATTTCGGAAATTATGAAAGAAATTGGCAAGGTACACCGAATTTTGAGATGGAACCGCCGAAACGACGTAACAATGACCGACGTGGGACTCACCGACATGATGATTTTGACTATAAACTGTTCATTACAACACGTAAATTCAAAACATTTAAGAATTCTGGCAACGACATTCATCCACAAACGTGGCTTCATCAATTCTCTCATTGTTTTCCTCCCAACTGGTCATTAGAGCACAGATTAGAATTTATGTGTGGCTATTTAGAGAATGAACCAGCTGTAAGAATGCGATCGGTTATTCACGATTGCCACAGTGAAGGAGAATTTTATCATGCCTTCCTCTCAGCATATTGGTCTCCAGCTACACAAGACCGAGTAAAACATAGCATCATAATGATGAAACATTTCAAACTTTCTGAATTTTCCAGTCTCGTCAAATATTTCGAAGAAATGTTACATAAGAATCAGTATCTTTCAAACCCATACAGCCCCTCAGAACTCATCCGCATGTGCTTAATCAAATTGCCTGAACATTTACGACATACTATTTTGGCAGTACGTTGCAAAGACGACATTGAAGCTTTTCAGGGACTGTTACAAGAATTCGAAATCGACACTGACAATCGCGGAACGCGAAAACAGGAACACAATTCCGCGATGAAAGAAATAATAACTGGACACGACAAGGCTATTCTTACAACGCAAATCGTGACCAAAACAGACACCACCCGTATGACAACCGTTGGTAGAGTAGTAATAGTTACAGAGAAAGATCGCATTTCCGTAGTAATGACTATCACAGAGACGACCAGAGAAACAGACAATATGGGAACCAAATTAATTATTATCAAGGGAGACAGAATAACTTCAGACGCAACAGTTCAGCGCACAGTTACGATTCCGGGAGAAATTCTCCACCCCATGACCGACAAACAAGAAACTATGTAAACTACCGACAAAACGACAGACCTGAATTCCATCAGAATTGGCGGGATTCAAACAGGGCAGGGCTCTCTCGGCAAGGTGAATTTGTTGAAGTTAGGTCTCCTAATCCCAATAACGACACACGCCAACAAAGAAACAGACAATGACTCGCACCGCAGGCAGCCACGTGCGCCAGCTGGCTCAGAGAAAACTAACATAGACGTTACCTTGAGAAAAATTTTAGTGTCCCTTACCAACGTATACAACATGACAATTGCTTTGAAGATGAAACTCTGCATACTAGAAAGAGTAAAAGATTGCACCACATTTCATATGTAAAACCGTTTATTGAAAGATAATCTGCTTTTTAACTTAGTCTTTGCCGTAAAATGTTTCACTTCACGCTACTAGTACAATTTGTCACACTGGGAAACTGTTAACATGCAACAATGTTTGAAGTTAAATATCCAGTCAAGAACCAAGAGATCTTATTTAAACAGAAATTACGAATACATTGTTATAGTGAACAGACGACACAATGTTGTTATTTGTACATTCTTGCTTGTGTGTTGCACGATTACGTAACGACTATCAGGATTACATACTTACGAAATATACTGGTACTGCTAATGAGACTTTAATGCAACATTTTGGTTTACTTGAAAATACATTCTGGATTTAAAGTACTTTCGGTGAGATACCAGATGACACAGTTGTTAGTTTATGTGATAGCTACACGATTTTATCACGACGCTACTAATGAGTGAAAATTTACAATGTTACTTTTGCGGTGTTTCTGTTTTATATCTGCACAGTTTTTCTGAATTCTTCTGGAAAGTAAAACATGGTTTAGTAGTAACTTTGTGGTATAGCTACAATAAGACAGCCTTTTTTTTTTTTGTAGCACAACAATACGTTACAGTGTAGTACTTTCTTGATCACAGTACTGTACGTAATAACTACGATATCTATACGCATAGCATTTCGCTTTTGTTTATTACGAGGTAAGTACATTGACTTCCACAGAACTTTGCTTATGGGCGACGATAATTACGACACGTGGCACATTTTTTACCCTTAAGTAATTACAGAGATCATGTTACAACAAGACGCACAATTTAGCGCTACAGGACACGCATTTGAGTGGTTAATTGTGTACTTAAAACATTTATTTTTAAAGATTTTTGAATTACAAAGAAAGTTTTCTGTGATACATTTCATTCCATTGCTATATTCTGTAACACCTGAGGGGATAATTACATTAATCCTCAGGGGGGTACATGCTTACTTTGTGTACCATGTGTTTGGCAAGCACAAAGAGCCCTAGCTAATATGGTATTTGCTTATACAACTTTACACATCGGTACCATATTCCTCTAACAAAGAATTACACAGCTATCCGATTATTTAACAGAGAAACAAACTTTTTTTTTTACTACGTCAGTGACACATGTTTACGCAATTACACAGTTGGATAACTTCACACTTATGAAATTGTATTTTGTCTGCACTGTGTGAGCTGTTCATATTTTTTCGGAACCATTGTGATACTATGAGAGGTTTGAATGATATGTTTGGTATGGGATCATGATCTTTAAAGTACGTTTGAGGTAGATGACACTATTGAAATGAGCAGCCAATTTTTTTTAGGTTTTGAAATTATTGGAGGAAGCTACGACGATTTTGAGAATTGACTGAGATGTTATGATATTACTACGACGGCGATGTGTATTATGCTGTTGGGGCATTTTTATGATCAATAAGATGATGCTACCGTATCTGAGGAATTTGATTATGCTATGTATTTCTTATGATGAAATATTGAAGATGTGTCGACAAATATGTATATGTATAATAAGGTAAGGAATAATGAGTAGTGGTTAGGAACTCTGATTTGTGGAAAAGGATGTTGGAAACTAAGAATCATACTTTAAGAATTATGAAATGTGTGAAACGCGTGAATGTATTTCAATGCTTTCGAAAATTTATTGGACAGTTATATTTATAGGATTTTGTTTCTACTCATCTGTAACGCAAATTCTCGACCTGTGAAACTTTTTTATATGAGACTGTCACAGTAGTGCAAACTGCTGTCGTAAATATTTCGGTAAGAAAGCCAAGTGACCTTGACGTAATGCGTCTTGAGCGGCCAGCTGTGTCAGACGCCTGGAGAAAAAGCCATTAAAGGAGAAAAAAATAGGCCACTAACCTCGCTATTGACATTCCTTTGTAGAAAGCATCGCAAATACGACACATTCACTACTTGGAAACATATGATTACTTGTACTTTGTGCTACTTACTGAAATGCTTATGAATTGATGGGAAATATTCGTACATCTGCACACCTGTTTATGACAAGTGTCTTTCTACGAGAATTGTGAGAATTTCTACTAACTTATGAAATGCCTCATGACTACTGAATGATATCTTTATGCTTTACTTTGTACATAGTTGCTTATTATATTTGATATCTGGTTTTCAGCTGTGTTGCAACATTGGTTTTATAAAATAAAATTAAATGCATTCGCTAATGTGAACACTTTCTGCTAACAGATCTATTAAATAATAATTTTATGATCCACATTTTTCGAAAAAGGAGCACTTGGAATGGAAAGAACAATAAGAAGGGATTAATAACAGTAATTGCATACATAATTTTCTTTTCAACTACTTGGTAATTTTTTGGTAGAGTAAGTTATCGTGATGCATTAATCTAGTGTTAAGATGTGACATAGGAATTAGATATGGCCATCTTTACTGTACTATTTTTTCTGCTTGTGAGCTTTGTCATGTTTAGATATTAGTTAGTGCATTTGCTGCTGCTGTTTGCTAGACATAGTGCTACTGAATTTCACTTTGTATTACTCTATTAATCCAGTTTTACTACTGATTTATTTTTCTTGTTTGCTGCTCATTGCCTCATATTAGTTGTATTTGCTTTGCTAGTTTCTATAATGCTGCTTGCTTTGCCAATTTGAATTTTTTTGTCATTGCTGTTTGTGTTAATTTTTTTGTGCTGCTGCATTGCCTCATCCCTTAGTTTAGCATCTGAGCTCAGTAGATTTAAGTTAGCTTAAGATGGGGTAGGCTATATAAGAGAACGAGTTCTGATGAATTGGAAGAAATGCATTGAGCAGCTATAAGAAAATGGTTTGGCCAAAAAGTATTTTGAAAGAGGATATTAACAAAAAAGTAGGGTTTAGGGACAACAGGTTTAGGTAGGATTGTCTTGGAAATAAATGATGAGGTTAGATAATGGAAAATAAATAATGAGGTAAGAAATATGTGAACATATAAATACGGAAAGCATGCTTGGATTGGATTTTTTTGGTGGAAACAAATTTTGAAATACGACGAAAGATATATGGAATGAAATTTTGGGTTGGACTGCAGTACCAAATGTTACACTGAAAACAAACCCTGCCCTTCCCTCTTGTGTTATTCTGCTATGTGTTTGTGTATCCTTGTGTATTTGTGTTTTTCCTGTCTTTATGTGTTTAGCTGATGAGAGTTATGTTGCAGAATTTTTCTAATACTATGTTATTTACTTTGTAAAGATGTTAACACATTATTTATCTGTTCTGTTTTGTTGCTCATAAGTGAAGTTGATGTTTCAAAAGTTATTCTGATCTTTATGTATGTACTTACGTCATAATTTTTGTAGCACTGATGTGCATGTTTATTCTTTTGTAAAGTCTGTGTTACTACAAATGTTATCTGTACTGTTATGTTCTTTAATGATGTATTTTGTACCTTTGTTATTATATTCTTATGTTATAAAATTGTAATTGACACCAGTTCATCAAATTAAGTAACTTGTAAGTTACATTTCACTGCACACCTTTCTGTTGGTCATAGTATATGGACAATATGTGAGAAGTAGGGACTGATTGTGTTTGCACATGTGTTAATAATTCAGCAAGGGACTGGATAACAGCATTGCTAGTTCTAAAGACATTTCAAATAAAATTTTGTGAGTGCACAAGTGGTGGTTCATGGACTTGCTATATTGTCCACAAGACTCTTCGATGGTGATTGTGCACCTGCACAGTCACAGCAGATGGCTGCTGGCCATCTCTACAAGGACTGCAGTGGGTCTGCACATTTGATGACACACCAATACCATTATTTCTACAAGGACTGCAGTGGGTCTGCACCTTTGATGGCTCATCAATACCATACTCTCTACCAGGACTACAGTGGGTCTACTCTGTGATGACCTCCCTACAAATATTCTTCAAAACTTCCACGGACTCTGCGGTGGGTTTGCTCTGTTGTGGCCCATTACCTGTCTGCATGTCAAGAGTCAGCACTGTCTTTCTGTTGGAAGGACAACACTACTTCTTCAAGACTGCAAGACTGCATTGAAATCCACTACTTCCATGTGCATTGTCTTTTACTGCTCAGACTTTGCAAAAAAAAAAAAAAAAAAGAAGAAGAAAAACTGTAATTTTACTGTGATGAATGATCAGGACTGTATTTATGGACTGTGAGAAAATTTTAGCTTTTGACCAACATTGTATCAATAAGTGTGTGCATTTGATTTTTTTGTTATTGTAATTGTGAAAACATTTTAACAAATATGTATTGGCCAGTGCCCAAAACAATTTGTAAAATTTTTTGTGGGGAACATGGGGGCTATCTAAGTAGGCTA
This sequence comes from Schistocerca nitens, assembly GCF_023898315.1. NCBI lineage: Eukaryota > Metazoa > Arthropoda > Insecta > Orthoptera > Acrididae > Schistocerca > Schistocerca nitens. The sequence goes on along the minus strand of NC_064614.1, from coordinate 576,975,290 downwards.
TTCAGGTTTTCTTATTGGTAACGCCACGTAGCGCTCTGTATGAAAATCACTGGCTGTGGTGTGTGCAGTCTGTGGCTAGTTTGCATTGTTGTCTGCCATTGTTGTGTTGGGCAGCTGGATGTTAACAGCGCGTAGCGTTGTGCAGTTGGGGGTGAGCTGCCAGCAGTGGTGGATGTGGGAAAGTGAGATGGCGGATTTTTGAGAGCGGATGATCTGGACGTGTGTCCATTAGAGACAGTAAATTTGTAAGACTGGATGTCATGAACTGCTATATATATATTATGACTTTTGAACACTATTAAGGTAAATACATTGTTTTTCTCTATCAAAATCTTTCATTTGCTAACTATGCCTATCAGTAGTTAGTGCCTTCAGTAGTTTGAATCTTTTATTTAGCTGGCAGTAGTGGCGCTCGCTGTATTGCAGTAGTTTGAGTAACGAAGATTTTTGTGAGGTAAGTGATTTATGAAAGGTATAGGTTATTGTTAGTCAGGGCCATTCTTTTGTAGAGGGTTATTAAAAGTCAGATTGCGTTGCGCTAAAAATATTGTGTGTCAGTTTAAGCACAGTCATGTATAATTGTTCAAAGGGGACGTTTCAAATTCAATTAAATACATAGGTATTACAATTACGAGCAACTTAAATTGGAAAGAATACAAAGAAAGAAAATGTTGTGGGGAAGGCTAACCAAAGGCTGCGTTTTATTGGCAGGGCACTTAGAAAATGAAACAAACCAACTAAGGAGACTGCCTACACTACGCTTGTCCATCTTCGTTTAGAATAGTGCTGCGCAGTGTGGGATCCTTACCAGGTAGGACTGACGAAGTACATCGAAAAAGTTCAAAGAAAGCCAGCACGTTTTGTATTATCGCGAAATATGGGAGAGAGTGTCACAGAAATGATACAGGATTTGGGCTGGAAATCATTAAAAGAAAGGCGTTTTTCGTTGAGACGGAATCTTCTCACGAAATTCCAATCACCAACTTTCTCCTCCGAATGCGAAAATATTTTGTTGACACCGACCTACATAGGGCGGAACGATCACCACGATAAAATAAGGGAAATTAGAGCTCGTACGGAATGATACAGGTGTTCATTCTTTCCGCGCGCTAAACGAGATTGGAATACTAGAGAATTGTGAAGGTGTTTCGATGAACCCTCTGTCATACACTTAAATGTGATTAGCAGAGTATCCATGTAGATGTAGATGAGAGGTTCCCAAACTTTTGTTTGTCACGCCCCCCTTCTGCCGAAAAGAAAACTTCCGTGTCCCCCTCCCCCCCCAAAAAAAACATATATAGAGATTTTTATTAATTATAAAGAAACTATTGAAAAATTTGTGATGGTGACGTCATTTATGACGGTGGGCTGTTAATGTATCGAGTCGCAGTTATTACGTCATCAGTCTAGTCTTGTGATTATAAGCCACTCCGAAAGTAAAGAAAGTCCTTGGTAAACAAGGAAAAATATTTGCGACCTTTGCAGATTATGGATGCGGGCTATTATTTTAAGTTTAGTGTAGCTTATTACTTTCACTCATTATCAAAAATAGTCACTCAGTCACGGTGTTAACGAACATCACTGATTTGTACGCCTATAGCGCTCCCCATTGTCATTGCGCATAGGTTGGCATTTATGTCAACTTTGCAAAAACAGACATAATGTCTTATGGGATAACAGCAATCAGTGATTTTATAATGTTACTTAAAATCTGTCTTGATTGCAAAATTTTTTTTTAATTCATATGACCGGTTTCGGTTCATTCAGAACCATGTTCAGATCTGTAAAAATAATGATACTAACTTACTATTTCACGGAAGCAAATCTTTTTCATCCTATCTAATCAACATCAAATGTACTAGAACGTACCTGATATTTCAGTTACAGGAGTAACCCGTCCAAATTCAGCAACTTCCACATGCTACGTCACATAAAATTGGTTGGCGGAGTGCACGTCATTTATATTAATTATGACACTATTACCGACAGGTGGCGTCTGGTACATTTGTTACATTCCATTTGCACATACTGTATTCAATAGATATTTTTTAATATTAAAAATACTTAGCCGGCCGAAGTGGCCGCGCGGTTCTGGCGCTGCAGTCTGGAACCGCGAGACCGCTACGGTCGCAGGTTCGAATCCTGCCTCGGGCATGGATGTGTGTGATGTCCTTAGGTTAGTTAGGTTTAACTAGTTCTAAGTTCTAGGGGACTAATGACCTCAGCAGTTGAGTCCCATAGTGCTCAGAGCCATTTGAACCATTTTTTATTAAAAATACTTAATTAAAATATGTAGATGTCAAGGTTAAAATCTGTACTTATCAGAGTTAAAAAAGAGTAAAATTATCATTTTTATACGATCTAAAAAAACATAAGGCGATTTATATATCTATGGTGCTGGTGTGAACTTGTTTTCCTCTACGGTCTGCTTCCGTGGTTCCCGCCATTTCGGTGTTGTGCCGCAGTAACAAGTTCTTATACTGTGACTTATTTATTATAAAAATATTATTTCCACAGACATATGACAAGAAACAAACAAATAAATCAATGTGAAGGATGAGCTTGCATATCACATGGGGATCCGCGGGTTGACAGGGTAATAAAACGGCATTTTTGCAGTTACGCGGTATAAGTGATTATTACTCTGATAAAGATAGCCTACTACGGCTAAAAGTTATAACATGATTACGTTCAGTTCATGTGTACAAATGTACGGAATAGTTAATACCTGACTTTTCTGTTTTCCAATTGTCAGAAGTAAGTTGTTTACAAATATGATATATTAAATTTAACACATTATGAGTGTTTTGTGTGTGTGTTATTCTAAACGTAACATTCTAAACGTGATCTTCAAAAGCTGTATGTTCTAGGATGGGTTATTGAGATAGGATTGCGGGAAGTGGGACGCCAAACGATTGCATTTAGCACCATAATCTATCATTAATACCTGCACATTCATTTTTATTAAAATATCGATATTAAAAAGAAATATTAGGTTTATACCACTAACTCATCCGCGCCCCCCTTGCAGCATCATCACGCTCCCCCAGGGGGGCGCGCCACCCCGTTTGGGGACCTTTGTAGATGATGATGAATTTGTAACATACAGCCGCGCGGAGTGACCGCGCGGTGTGAGGCGCTGTGACACGGACTGCGCGGCCTCTCCCGCCGGAAGTTCGAGTCCTCCTTCGGGCATGGGTATGTGTGTTGTTCTTAGCATACATTGGTTTAAGTAGTGTATAAGTCTAGGGACTGATGACCTGAGCTATTTGGTCCCTTAAAAATTCACAGACATTTGAAAATTTTTGTAACATGCAATCCTCAACGCTATGGTGTACCAACTTGTTGGAAAATCACTTCAGGCTGCAAATCTCCAGTTGCGGCACCGCAAACAGTTCTTCAATATCCAGATAAATGTTAGCTGTTAATAATATTCTGACAAAAAAGGAAGTTCGAATGACTTTGTTGCCCATTAAACCGGGTAACACATTGATTTTAAGAAAATCCCAAACATGATCTAAGCCATCGTGGGGACTTTCTGAACCCCATATCCTCGTATTTCGCTGGTAAACTTTAATTGGTATGTGGGAAGTAGCCTCATCTGAAAAAACGAATTCGCTGGAGATAGTCATTGCTGGTGTCAATTTCCGCCAGTATCTCAGTGGCAAAAGATGCTCGACAAGTTCCATCATCTAGAGGTTAGGCGTGTCTTACTTGGATCTTACGTGCATGCAGATGCAATCTGTTGTGTAGAATTATTGGCACTGTGGTTCTCTGAAACCTTGATTCATGAGATGCCCGTCGAGTAGATTTGGAAGGGCTCAGTAAGGACGCCTGTTGCACAGCTCCGACACTTTGTTCACTGACAGAATGCCACCCTGTTCGCGGAAGGTCCATTGTACTGCGGATCTGTTTAAAGTTCACTTAAGAGGCAACAATGTTTCGACTGTTACGTACTTCTCTTCCGTGTTGTCTTCGAAAATTTCACTGCACAGTAATTGGACATTTTGTGATATCACAGAACTCACTGTGTCTTTTTATTTGTGTGACACAAGTTTACAAATACAGCTGTGTAGTGCCCTCTACTCAGCTTCTTCCTGCAACAAAGATATGTAAACAAATTAGACGGTTTACTCTTTCATTCGTCATAAACTACAAATTTGTAAGTTCTATGGCTTTGTAAAATAAATATTGATAGTTGTACAAAGACTTGAGTTCCATCATGTACAGTTAGACGATTGCTGTTTAGTCAGTATCCACGCATAACCTCTCTAATTACGGCCTTGGTGCTGGCTCGGATGGTTGTTCCGATACTGCAGACTTCATTTCCTTTTTGCTGTTACTTCACAAGAGAATCCAGTACAGTTAGATATCACTGAGTGCTTAACTTATTTTCTCGTCATGTACTATCTGTTCCTTCTGACTGTTTCCAAATGTCATCAAAACCATAATTTCTGTCCGGTGAAAACATTGTATGCGGCCAATAGAACTATCATTGCTTAATTGGTCATGATGCAGGAATCAGAACTACTAGAGATTTTGTCCATTTCTCGTACAAGAAAATACGCTTCAAATCAACTCCTCCACACACAGCAGTAGCACTTTCCTGACAACTTTTGCATTATGTTTATCGACAGAGCTCCTCTTACCTCAGCGACAATCTTTACCATGCTTTATTGATGTACGTGGCCAAAATTTGTCACTTATAATGAACATTTCCAAAATTCGGTCCGATTCAGCTATTTTCAGATTTGGAATTTCGGTCTACCGGCAGCTCTTGTGGAATCGAGCTATTAGTAAACAGGTTTGTGTAATGTTCAAGACAGTTTCACGACCGATGTTTAGTTCTATACAAATATCATTGCCAACAATGTGCCGGAATTGCTAACTTTCCATGTGATTTCGTCAACTAGTTTTGCTGAGAGGATTTAAGTGCATCGTTGACTTGGCTTTCGAAAATTCTCTCTTCTACATACCTATAAAAGTCTATGTAAATTATTCTTAATGTTTCTTCATAAATAAAAACTATTTAACTAGAGTCAATAATTATTGCAAGTCCAATTCACGCTAAGTCACGGAACTGTTACAAGTTGAAGACAGGCAATCTTGCGAGAAATTACTACAAGTCCCGCTCGCTTTAACTGGCGAAAATAAGTTCACAAGCTGCTCCCGTAGAACGTCTAATTTGCCCCGAAGTGCGGTATTCTTAAAAGTCCCTGACTTCCTAGAAAAATTTCAAACAGTTTCAGGTCGTGACTCACTCATCACTCATAGATATACGCGTTCGTTCTATTGAAAAGTCTCCGACCCACGGTCCTTGGCTAAGATGGCCGCCTACTTTTTATTTACTCCTTAACAAATACTTCTCTTAATTGTACATATATACAAATAACAGATCGTACCGAATTTATCTCAAATTTCCGAGAGTGACATTCGCTTTTCGCTGACTCTTCAAGTTTTGTCAGTACAATAGTTAATCTACGCTAATTTTCTGTTAAATATTACAAAAATATTGAAATAAATACACATATGCGCGAATCCATAGTTTAATTTACTAGGGCAGCCGTCTGTTTTATCAGTTTCTTTATTTTTTTATTCCTATGAATACATACATCGGCGTATAGTGTGAAGTACACAGGGTATCGCTGGAAGAATGGTCTATACACAGAGATATGACAGTAAAGGTCATTTGAAGCAAAAATGTCAGGTAAATATGCGCTCTATAATTCATACCTGCCTGAAGAGTTTGACAGAGCACTGAAAGACCTAAGTCGAAACAAGCCCCCAGGAGTAGACAACATACCATTAGAACTACTTACAGTCTTGGGAGAGCCAGTCCTGACAAAACTCTACCATCTGGTGAGCAAGATGTATGAGACAGGCGAGATTCCCTCAGACTTCAAGAAGAATATAATAATTCCAATCCCAAAGAAAGCAGGCGTTGACAGATGTGAAAAGTACCGAACTATCAGTTTAATAAGTCACAGCTGCAAAATACTAACACGAATTCTTTACAGACGAATGGAAAAACTGGTAGAAGCCGACCTCGGGGAAAATCAGTTTGGATTCCGTAGAAATATGGGAATACGTGAGGCAATACTGACCCTACGACTTATCTTAGAAGCTAGATTAAGAAAAGGCAAACCTACGTTTCTAGCATTTGTAGACTTAGAGAAAGCTTTTGACAATGTTGACTGGAATACTCTCTTTCAATTTCTGAAGGTGGTAGGGGTAAAATACAGGGAGCGAAAGGCTATTTACAATTTGTACAGAAACCAGATGGCAGTTATAAGAGTCGAGGGGTATGAAAGGGAAGCAGTTGTTGGGAAAGGAGTGAGGCAGGGTTGCAGCCTCTCCCCGATGCTATTTAATCTGTGTATTGAGCAAGCAGTAAAGGAAGCGAAAGAAAAGTTCGGAGTAGGTATTAAAATCCATGAAGAAGGAATAAAAACTTTGAGGTTCGGCGGTGACATTGTAATTCTGTCAGAGACAGCAGAGGACTTGGAGGGGCAGTTGAATGGAATGGACAGTGTCTTGGAAGGAGGATATAAGATGAACATCAACAAAAGCAAAACGAGACTAATGGAATGTAGTCGAATTAAGTTGGGTGATGCAGAGGGAATTAGATTAGGAAATGAGACACTTAAAGTAGTAAAGGAGTTTTGCTATTTAGGGAGCAAAATAACTGATGGTGGTCGAAGTAGAGAGGATATAAAATGTAGACTGGCAATGGCAAGGAAAGCGTTTCTGAAGCAGAGAAATTTGTTAACATCGAGTATTGATTTAAGCGTCAGGAAGTCGTTTCTGAAAGTATTTGTATGGAGTGTAGCCATGTATGGAAGTGAAACATGGACGATAAATAGTTTGGACAAGAAGAGAATAGAAGCTTTCGAAATGTGGTGCTACAGAAGAATGCTGAAGATAAGGTGGGTAGATCACGTAACTAATGAGGAGGTATTGAATAGGATTGGGGAGAAAAGAAGTTCGTGGCACAACTTGACTAGAAGAAGGGATCGGCTGGTAGGACATGTCCTGAGGCATCAAGGGATCACCAATTTAGTACTGGAGGGCAGCATGGAGAGTAAAAATCGTAGAGGGAGACCAAGAGATGAATACACTAAGCAGATTCAGAAGGATGTAGGCTACAGTAAGTACTGGGAGATGAAGAAGCGTGCACAGGGTAGAGTAGCATGGAGAGCTGCATCAAACCAGTCTCAGGACTGAAGACCATAACAACAACAACAAGAACAACAATTTGAACCTTAAGAGTTCTGAGCACTTCTTCAGCTTCAACATCATGAAGCAAATCTCTTCCACTGCAAACTCTTTGCTTTCCATTATTTGAGAGGTAGCAATAAGGACCAAAATGAGAGAAAATCCCCAGTAGACATCGGCTCTAAAGTGTGTGCCTGAAGGGCTATGAGCACTCATTTATCTTCATTACTGTGAAAGACACCTTTCCTGCAGACCAAACGCTCACACCTCTTATCGTATGCATTTTAGCGTGATAAAGATGGCCCAAGGGATTGGAAAGATCTTAATTTTTAAAGATGATTTTATTGGCAAAACTTTGAAAATCAGTAAGTCAAGAACTACTGGTTTGATTGAGACAACGTTTACTCACACTCACTCGTATTATTTTTCTCTATTTTTACATGTACTTGTTTATGTAATATCTGTTTCTGGTCGGGTGTTACTGAGTTTTCGTCTGTTTAGTAAGTACTGCAGCCCCGTTTAGCCATAGCGACTAGCCCCGCCATGCACGTCTTCAACGGCTGCGCGCGCAGAGTTTTTTCAGCTGCCTTCCAACCTATCATGCGCTTAGTCGCGTCTGTTTTTAAAAATTCTGGCGTCAAGCCGTAGCTAGCTGCTACCTCAGATGTGTCACAGAAGTACTGAAGAGTTCTAACTGGCACGGCTTTCTTAGAAAAATACCTCTTTGTGCGCCATGTATGATAATTTAGGTTTTAGTGAGAAAATACTCTTAGTTCCCTACAGACTTATTCTGCAGCAATAGTTAAGAAAACGTTCTAATACTCAAAGCTGATTTACAAGTTGTAAACAATAACTATTCACGACCTTAATTTCAAGTTCAGCACGTGGAACATCTTGGTGACGATTCCGCAACTGTGATAACTGTTTCGAAGAAAATGTCAGCACCAGTTGCACTTTCCATTTTATTTTAAGCCACAGCCGGTTTCGCTCCCTAAGGCCATGATCTAGTGATATCTGCATACTATCAAACAAAATGCACATAATTAGTCAAGTGGTGGAGAATATAACAATAAACATCATCATCAGTGTCATCTTCATCATCAGGAGATCAATCAGATAAATGTTCAAAACAACTCGTCTACACAGTTCTTAAAAGCAATAAATTAAAATTTAATGTAGTGTGAACGCACCTACTACTGGAAAGAACATACATTATGTAAAATAAACGACGTTGAAACACACCTTGTCAACAAACATCGTAAAAACACTATAATAGCTGATATAGAATTCTAAACTTCAGGTTATTCAAAACGATGCGGCAGAAATGATAAAATTCATCTCAGTTCCCTTTTATGGGAATGCTTTGTGTAAACTCCGTACTTTGTTTTGCAGATACAACGTTAGAATTGCGTTCAAAACTGATAACACACTAGGTCAGCTACTTGTACACTACATTAAAACTAATAACAACGGGTTTACAACTTCAGGCATTTCTAAAGTCTGCTGCACTGATTGTTACACCTTTTATATTGGCGAGACAGGCAGAAACTAGATTCGAAGAGCACAGATATGTAAGGAGGAAGCATGCAGAGGACAAATCTGTGTTTGCTTGTCACTTAATTTCACGCCGACACAGTGTCGTAAATATTTCCAATAATCTTCAGTTTTGCAAAAAATGGATAAAGGAACTCGTATGGGCGGTTTTGGGGAAACTGAAATCTTCAATCATGTGCACCACAATAACAGCAATGTTCTTAACGAAGAACAGAACCTGAGAAACATTGTTTTCCTGGATGCCTCACAGAATGTTACATGTATTGCAATGTAATTAATTTTAGCGGTGTTACATCTCATCACATAGTACAGCATTCCATTTATTGTAAACAGCAGACCATGCTCAGTTTCTTATGGCTACATGTCTCATTAACATCTTGTTTGAATGCGGGGGTATACTTGACTATTTCCATTTCTTTACTATCGTTGGTTTGCAAATCGACCTTTCGTTCATCACAGGGTATCTGAGCGTTGGTTTCTGTACTTTCTGTGTTCGCAATAATACCTTTTATACGTCTTTTTGTTATGCATAATTGTTAGTCTTTTAAATTCCAGTTTGTTTTGTATTTTATTTAAATTCTAAAACATTTCGTCAGCTTTTATCTCATCACTTTCGTCTGCTTGTTTACCTATCTACCTCCTATAGGTTCTCTTAACTTGATTCTCCCCTATTTACGTTCCACTCTGGGCACGCCTCAGCTGTCGGCCTGTGTCTTCTTAGGACGCCTGATATGTAGGTTCCGGTGACATATCTTTGCAAGCAAGAAAAATGACAGAAGTCGAAAAACGGCATCTTTAGTTAATGGCACTGAAAAATACGTTTCAAGTGCCCCAACGTTCACGAAAAATGTATTGGAATTTATTTTGAAACAATACTTAATTGAAATTTAAAGGAAGCTTACACTATTTCAATGTAAGTTCTATAGAATCAGTTCTCTAAGTCGAGTTTTTTGAAGTATTTTATTTTGGTTAGTGTCACTGTTTTAGCCGGGGTATGATACGTTGATTTCCTAGACTGCAACCGACTTCATACAATATCGATGTTTTTATGTTGTTTTTCAGAATCATTTAGTTTATCTAATAATAGTAGGTGAATTCACACTACATTGTTTTTTAATTTAATGCTTTCATGAAATGTGTGGACGAATTGTAATCAACATTTATGTGTTCGATGATGCTTATTGCTGCATTCTTTACCATCTGACTACTTCAGTTGTACTTTGTTGTCTGATCAAATTAGTAGAATAGCTGAAATTGACCCACTAAAACAGTGTAAGATACAGAGCATGGCATTGCAAAAAATTTTCAGTCCTCTCTCGCTCACTTCGCGCGAAGTGTTGGTCTAAGGGAAAAAATGAAAACTTTTTTGTAGGAAATTTAATGTCTTTTACTTTTGCACTGGGATATGTTTCCGCTCAAGGCCACGATTTTCAAGTTATTTAAGAAAACGCACTCTCACCCACAAACTCATTCCCACCGGTCACGCTTTTAGTAAGTTGTTAATGCCATTTCATTCTACCACTGTACAAACATTTGCGACTACACGAATTATTTCCCATATTCCACCTTTTTTGGTCTTTATTGACTAGGCTGTAACTCCACTGACTTAATCGGCTATTTCGTTAATTATTCATTAAACTTTTCAGTGAGGATAATGAAAGAAAAGACATTTGTCAGTGTTATGCAAAAACGTATTACGTATACTGTTCGAGGTAAACTTTTTTTATGTTTTTCTTGACTAACTTAAAAATAGCGACCTGTAACGACAACAGATCTCAGTACAAAATTAAACTACAGTAAATTTCTTCCAGAAAAGTCCTTCATTGTTTCTCTAGAAGTAATTCTTTGCGCGAAGAATATTGAAATCCTTGCGCGACGTGCGTACTCTGTAGTTTAGATTGTTTTTGTAGGCCAGTTTGAGGTAGTTCCCTGGACTAATTGATCACAGGTGACCTGTATCATATTGTTCGTCTCGACTTCCCCTACGCTACCGTGGTTCAAAATGGCTCTGAGCGCTATGGGACTTAACTTCTGAGGTCATCAGTCCTCTAGAACTTAGAACTACTTAAAACCTAACTAAACTAAGGACATCAAACACATCCATGCCCGAGGCAGGATTCGAACCTGCGACCGTAGCGGTCGCGCGGTTCCAGACTGTAGCGCCTAGAACCGCTCGGCCACTCCGGCCGGCGCTACTGTGTTACGTTGTATCAGTTTCGTTTACACTCTGCAGAGATTCACGTATTCGTCATTCACGTAGTATCTGTGGAAAAAAAAGACAGGAAAGATGCTTAATACATGGTACATTGGTAAATAACTGTTGCCACGTATTTCGCAGTAGTTCAGTGAGATAATATTGAGAACTCGAGAAATTGAACCAGTATGCGAAAGAAGAGTCATATTAATCTTTCTCAGAAGAGTCAGTTATAATCCTAAGATAATGGCAAAACCGTACATTGCGTTCTAACGGTGGTAGAATTAATTTCTGGAACTCTAATTTCATCATTGACTGAGCTCGTTGCGCTTTGTGTTACGAAGTTTATCGCTCTAAATCTGAAGGTTCAGGCTATACAACAATGAAAAGAAACTTACATGTTGTAAATTTTTTATGAAAATGCACTTGTTACTAGGCGTCTGGCCCACGTCTTGGGATTTTATACTTCAGCATGAAAGGGTCTAACTCGCCTACGTATTCATTCTAATAACTTTAAGCTCATAGTGGTACTACGGATAGCGCTCAATACGTATTGAATTCGCAATCTTTATGCCGTCTACCAGGTCGTAAGTGTTTCAAACTCATTAATGCTAGATGTTTCATCAACTCAAGCTTTGAAATGTTATATTTATTTGGTGCAAATTTTGTTCAAATAAAATGAAAAATAATTACTCTTAATACCAATTTGCAGTAACATGTGCACTGTTTATCAAGGTAAGTATCGTAATTGTTCACCGTCTTCCGAAAGCGTTGCCGAACAGCTTCAGAGTTCTGTATAAAGGGGACAAAGGCTATCAAAGTGTAGTGTCAGACCATTTTAGGAAAGTTTCGTTGTATTCATGTCTCGGGACCTACGTTTTGACGGTCCCACGTACCTGGTCCCCGTAGATTCAAGTATTCAGTTACAGGAAGATTTCCACGCTCATGGAAATTTTTGGCTTAATAGATGTCTTAGCCGGCAGAATGTCACCACCTAGCGCCTTTCACTGCTTCATTGTACCAGAATAATCTGGGCACTTGAAAACGAATATGAAGAAAAATTAGTTCACAGCCATACCATCCTTCGGAAATGACCGTTTTCTGTTGAACGCTGCAAATGGTGTTAGAAAGTGAGCAGCTTTGCCATCTATAACGAATACAAGAAATGTTTGAATATATTTTTTAGTCGACGATGGCTGAGGGCGAATCATACCTTGTGTCTGTAGACTCCAAGAGACTTTAGAAGAGAGTGAGCGTGAATTCTGATTGTGGAGAAAACTGTGCCATGTTCTTAACAAAGGCACCAACCCCAGATTTGCCCCTGGCGATGGCATGTAAACCTCAGATTTTTCTACAATGTATCACCCACGGATGGTCTCAGCAGCTGTGTCGTTAAGTACCTCACAAAGGAAGACTACTTAACTGGCTGAAAAATATTATTTCTAATCACGGATTCATATTAAACGCGAAATTACAAATCTTATTATACTAATCACGGGCTGACTGCGGTAATATTTAGCGAGCATGAAACTTAATAGACTAATTGATGTAATATTATCAGTTTTCTTTGGCCTTCTGTGCCGATCAGAAGGATAACTTTTTCTTGCGGAAGTCAGCCTCCTGACGCCAACATGACAGAACCGGTGTAAGCACTAAGCGACACAAGCGGCCGGTTGGGGGGGAGGGGGGGGCAGGCTGAGAGGGGTGCTAGAGGCGTCGAAGTGCAAGATTTGTTTACACTGTGAATCATAGTAATAAATATGAAGACAGACAAAAGCATTTCAATAAAACTGTCTGGATTTCTAGACCAACACAGAATTTCCAAACCATGTTAGTGCTTAGCAGTCATGGCGAGAATTACACATACAATTGCTTCTGGACAAAATGTTGGAAGAAGAAAATCAGAGACTCGTTTAGGCTAGGACTGAACAGTGATACGAGTTATTAATGAGGTTGCTTTGCGTAACAGAGTTCCTGGGCACACAAGCATTATCATTTCAAGGAACAACTTACTGTATATGCTCTTTAAAGAAAATAACCGGATATTGTTGAAACTAATACAACAAGTTTGTTGAAAGAGCGCTTGCGAAGTTCTCATGAAATCAAAATTCACTACCTCAGTAATGTAAGACAGAATGAATTCATCATTCTGTTATCAACACATATTCAAGATTACGTTTTAAATAAACCTTAAAAATCAACTACGCAGTTATTTTACGTTGTACACCAGACGTGAGTCACACGGCACGGAACAAATCTCAGTGGTTGTTCACTTTATTCAGTCAGAGCCTGATGAAGAAATAATTAAGTTTCCTTTGTCTTTATTGCAGTTACTGACATTACCGGTGAAGGAGTAACCTACACTCTCTTTAAACTGGTTGGTAAGACGGCACAATCCTTTGACAAATACGCTTGAGCAAGGTTGCCATAACGGTTCGAATATGAAAGGGAAAAACATGCGAGTTCAAGAAATAATAAAAAACTTCAACCCTTGAGCATTTTTGTTCCATGTGGGGCTGATTCTTTTAAACTTACCGTATGCAGCGCCATCATGTCATGTTGGTATCAACTTCTTCAGTATATTTCAATAAACTTTTTTATTTTTTTCTCTGGATGTACTTATCGATGGAGTCCTTGGAAGAAATATGTATCTAATCTTACTGTAAAACCTGTCATCAGTATCCGCTGGGAAAGCCGAATCTCTTGGAGCCTCTTAGGTACTAATTTGAACAAATGTATAGTGCAGTTTATGAAGCTAGGAAAGATTCTTTCGGAGGAAACAGTGGTGCTGGTGTTGCAAGAAAGCTAAAAGAATTTACATTACTTGTTTGTACATTGTTCTCGTACGTTATTGTATTCAGGGTAAACCAGGACAAGAAAGCTCTCCGAAGCGTTACTGTAAACATATTAAGTATGTGGATCTGGCGGAAAGCATTGACTGTTTTTTAAGAATGCGAGATCCAAATAAGGCTTTAATAATTTGGTAACGGATTCATAAATACTAGATAACCAAGTTAGATCTCATTAAGACTTTCAAAAATAAATGAAAATTCGTTTCAGGACAGTAAAGAAGCAGTTTAGATATGAATTTAACGATGAACCTATTGATGAAGATCAAGCAGAAAGTGCCTTGAAAGTAACATTTTTGACCTTACTGTTAAGACAGCGATCTGCTCACTAAAAGATAGATTTGAACTTACTTACAGTTATAGTAAGAGCGTCAACTTTCCATACGATATTCGTCTTCTGTAGATTGGAATGATCGAAAACTAAAAGTTGCGACGCATGCTTCTTAAAAGTGTATTAAGTGACGCCGATGGACGTGGCACAGTGGAAAGAACTAAACTATAAAGTTTTGATTTTTAGTCCCCAATGTTACTGCGGGAAGTTTTCCACAAAGCTTGTTATCTTAAGGGCAATTGTCCCAATACTCATGTAAGCTTACGAACCGCTTTACTTTACTGCAGCTGTAGCTAGTGGATGAATGGATGATTTCAGAACTAAAATTGAAAAAAAAAACATACCTGTGTTGAATACTTTCTTGAGAAAAATTGTGTAGACTGTCAGTTCAGGCCACTTACAGCAGTACTTTAAAGTCAATACATTCGGTTTCTATTCTGAAGGATTTAGCTGAGGCTATAAAAATTTCAATAATTTCTTTTATCCAAAGGAAAAATTGTCATTATACAGGGTGTCACAAAAAGGTACGGCCAAACTTTCAGGAAACGTTCCCCACACACAAAGAAAGAAAATATGTTATGTGGATATGTGTCCGGAAACGCTTACTTTCCATGTTAGAGCTCATTTTATTACTTCTCTTCATATCACATTAATCATGGAATGGAAACACACAGCAACAGAACGTACCAGCGTGACTTCAAACACTTTGTTACAGGAAATGTTCAAAATGTCCTCCGTTAGCGAGGATACATGCATCCACCCTCCGTCGCATGGAATCCCTGATGCCCTGATGCAGCCCTGGAGAATGGCGTATTGTATCACAGCCGTCCACAATACGAGCACGAAGAGTCTCTACATTTGGTACCGGGGTTGCGTAGACAAGAGCTTTCAAATGCCCCCATACATGAAAGTCAAGAGGGTTGAGGTCAGGAGAGCGTGGAGGCCATGGAATTGGTCCGCCTCTACCAATCCATCGGTCACCGAATCTGTTGTTGAGAAGCGTACGAACACTTCGACTGAAATGTGCAGGAGCTCCATCGTGCATGAAGCACATGTTGTGTCGTACTTGTAAAGGCGCATGTTGTAGCAGCACAGGTAGAGTATCCCGTATGAAATCATGATAACGTGCTCCATTGAGCGTAGGCGGAAGAACATGGGGCCCTATCAAGACATCACCAACAATGCCTGCCCAAACGTTCACAGAAAATCTGTGTTGATGACGTGATTGCACAATTGCGTGCGGATTGTCGTGAGCCCACACATGTTGATTGTGAAAATTTACAATTTGATCACGTTGGAATGAAGCCTCATCCGTAAAGAGAACATTTGCACTGAAATGAGGATTGAAACATTGTTGGATGAACCATTCGCCGAAGTGTACCCGTGGAGGCAAATAAGCTGCTGATAATGCGTGCACACGCTATACATGGTACGTAAACAACTGGTTCTCCCGTACACTTTTTCCAATGAAAGTGAATTACTTTTTAAATTACAGAATTAAAAAGTTCCATTATTAAACTAATAATTAACAAACACTTTATATTTTCGTTCTTTCCACTCAGTTCAATATATAACACATTTTTGTTGTAGCTAGAACAGTAGAATAGATCTAGTTCTTTCAGCTTATCCTAAAAGCTTTTAAAGATCTCAGGAATTACCTGAAGTGGGAGTGAATTGTTTCTTCTTTTAGTATTTAGCTCTGGAATAAGATTCAGATATTTATTGTCTATTAAGTCCTTTTCTATAACTAGCAACTGTGTTCCATAATCGCTACAGTTACATTAATTTTGAGGTACTACCAGGAGCCCAAAGAACGGCAAATAATGTCTGAGTGTTGCGCGGTGGGTGTGGGGGGGGGGGGAGGGGGAGGCGGCGGCAAATCGTATGTCGCTTTTGTTGAAAAATAATGCCGAATTGGCCCTGCGTGTCTAACCTATGCGCCAGCCGCGTCTTCGGTCAACAGCCATAGCAAGTGGTAAGCGTTGCTTCCTGCCAAGGTTGGTTACAGGAACTACTTTTTACTGCAGGAGGCCCTTCACTGCGTTTTTTGAGAGCCAATAAAACCCTGGAGGACTAGTCTCGAGGTCCTGTTCGGGCACAGCTTTTTGACGGAGCTACTCGTACACATAACCTTGTCGATCGTTAGTGTAGGGGCTGGACGACTTGTTTTGTCTCGTTTGGTTTTTTGTCTCTTTTTATTTATTTTTCCGTTGAATGACCGGCTACCCGACCGGTAATTCAGAATTGTGGACTGATGTTGTCTCTTGATGGAAGAAGGCTGCATCACATTCAGATGTGTTTCTAACAGTTCAGTTTATAATTATTCCATTAATTTGTTGCTTTTCTGTTACTGTTTAGTAGGCTTAACAACGTCCTTTATTACATCACTCATTTTGGTAGAAAGAGCTGCCTTAGGGTCGTCATCCGATGCTGCTATGGACAGGGGACAAGATTTGCAGGTAAGATTCCTTTAATCTGCCGACAGGGAATTGGTATGAGATACAACATGTAATTGAATGTAATTAACCTCCCTTTCATCAACAGTGGATAAGCTATAAACGATACAGGCCACAGAGCGATTTGAACCACCATTCGCTCGAATGCGAATCTAGTGTCTTAATATTGCGCTACCTCGCACGATATGACAGCTGGAGTTTGTAATTGCTATATATAGAGACCCGGGGAGATCAGAGGTGGACAGTTACATTGATGGCGTAGTACGTGCCTAACGGAGATGATGAGAGCCGTATTGAGTTATGCAGAACTAAGGGCGAAGATTAGGTTTCAAAATGTGGAAAGAACTCATTTACGCATTAGGAGGAAGACGAAAGGGAACTGTAACTCTTATCAGTCACATGCTTGAGTCTTTCAAATTACACATACACCTAGATACAGGGTCAAAGGCTGACTGTTTAGCGACGTATGTCGACATATACCTCACACTTGGCAACACATTTGACAAATAGTACGATTTCCTGTGAAATCAGACCAATCAGCACGCGATCGTTTTAATCAGGCCCAAGGAAGGAAAGGTGTGTTGTAGGCTTCTGCAGAACGGTCGACTCCTGAGCAAGCGGGATAGCTGAGAGAAGCGGATGCCGCCATTCCCTTCCTTTGACACTGCAGTTGTTGGCACCTTCGGCCGGGGTGGCCGTGCTGTTCTAGGCGCTTCAGTCTGGAACCGCGTGACCGCTACGGTCGCAGGTTCGAATCCTGCCTCGGGCATGGATGTGTGTGATGTCCGTAGGTTAGTTAGGTTTAAGTAGTTCTACGTTCTAGGGGACTGATGACCACAGATGTTAAGAAGTCCCATAGTGCTCAGAGCCATTTGAACCATTTTTGTTGGCACCTTGGCAAGATATAATTTCTCTGTGCGTGTTTACCCTTTTACAGATCCATATCGCTTCCTCTACTGGCGTCGCCAGATAATGATCATTATATGGTTACTTAGTTTGCGAACTTTACTAGTAACATGTTGAAAACACAGAAATAGAAGGAAGTTCATAGTTTAGCATGTCTTTGACAAAAACTTCATTAGAAGTGAAATACGCACCACGATGTACAAGGATGAGGCAAGAACTCGGACAGGGTAATTTAGAGTGAATCCCCCCTTCATTTGTCTTAAGTGATGTAAAGAAGCTATAGAAAATAGAGATCAGGTTATCGAGACGTTGATTTGAAACATAGTGTCATACTCGTTGCATCATTTTGCTTCGTGGATCGCGAAGAACTTCAGTTAGTGTATGGAGATGTTGCTCCACAGAACTTACATGCAGCCATACATCGACAGCTTGTTGTCACTCTACAGTCAAGGCGGTAACGAGCTGTTGTTGCTGTAGGAGGATTGTTCAGAGAAAATCGTGTTCTCATCTGTGAAGTTAATTGACTGGTATTCTCCTACACCACTACTTATGTTCCTTAGCCATTGTAAGCTGTCTCATGTGTGATTAAAAGATACGTACTACGCAGTAAATACCACTACTCTCCTCGTGTCCAAGTTAATGTATTAAGTCGTTTACAAACAGTAATTGGAGATACAGATTGGCTAATGACAGTCATATCTTCATGCAGGTAGTCGGAATTCATATCCTACTCTCGCAGATGTACTAGTCTCGATCGTTTGATTTTCTGTGAGACTCCCATTATAGTAAGTAAAAAGAATTTTTACTTAGAGTAGAAGATGTTTTTCTGTGTTTACAGAAAAACAAACGACGATCAACAGCAAGAACGTTTTGGTTCACCAGTAAATAGCACAAGTACTCTCACACCACTCACCTACGTCTGCAAGGCTAACGCACTTCGTGACTCCTCCACTTTTGAAATACAAAAGAACAATCGAAAAATTGGAACCAAAACTTTCTTCATTACATAAGTTAATGGGAGATTTGTCGTAAACTATTAATTTGGTTCCGCTTTTTCTTTCCAAAATTAAAGATGTAGCATCTTGAGTTATGTAATTTTCTCCTGTAAATAATACGTTAACAGTGTGTGCCATGGTTTTTGATTTTAGATGTACAAAAGAAGAAAAAAATCATTTTCGTTCCATTCATGGTGAACGGAGCGCAAGTGAAATATTAAATGATAAAGACGATAACGTGTTGAATAAGAAAGGCCATATTACAGATTTAATGGACAGTCGCATTCATTTAAAGTGTTAAACAGCATATCTGAAACCACAATATGAGATTCAGTACAGAAAAAAGTTGTACTCATATCAAAGTAACACTACCGGTATTCGTTATTCACATTTTTTCTGACTCTACGTCTATTGTTTTGATGGATTCAGGCGTGCCATCTCCACAGTACTTCCATTTCGCTCTGAATTTCGAAATGATTTCGATGCAGTCGTTATTGGGAGTTCTTAACTTCTATAACTGTTCCTCATCGAGACTTTGTGGCAGTCTTATTTATATAGCGCGGCCGGCGTGTTCTTTGCTGGAGCGCACTCCTTTTAATTGGCTGGTATGAGCCAGAGAACTGAAATGGGCGATTTTTAAAACTAACTTCACTGCTCCACAGAGACGGAGCGTGGCGCTTATTGCTGCCAGAGTTTAAATTACAGCGGGCGCAGTTCATTCGTTTATTGTCGAATATACGTCCCACAAGCAGGAAGAACGGAGCTCAGTTACAGCACATAAAGTCCTGATGAGTACTAACTAGCAGACAAATTGTTAATTATGGGCTCGCCTCACTGAAATGCAAGGCCGACTCCACAGTTTCAGGTATCATTCGCTTTTTTGTACGTCAGCCAAGTTTCTTTCTGAACGGTCAGATGACTCATGAGAGAGAGAAATTTGGTTACAACGGGGTGATAGAGCATGTGTTTTGCATACTGCTGCTGAGAATTATCAGCATAAGACGACAAACGTTTTGTACTGTACGGAGAAACTAATACCGTGGCGTGGAGTTGCTACAATGTTTGGGTGGCTCTGAAAGCATAAAAATCCTCGTTTCCTATCCATATGTGCGTGTATCACTACCGTTCAGTATGCTGTCCCATCGAAGTGTAATGCTATTTCCATTGTCTGAGAGCAGAATATGACAAAACTTCTGAGCTGCAAGATGAATGTAATGTCCTAGTATGGATTCACTATATTGTTCGGCTGAGTTTGATACTGATTTTAGAGCACGTTTTCGTCTAACTTAGATGTGTGGATAACATGGTGTGCTTTATGTTGTAAGTCTGTGTAGCTTTCATGTGCGTTCTGTAATGCTGTAGAATCAATCTTAATGTGTTTTGATAGTGTGTGGTATTGACTCTAACAATTTCTTTATGAAATTAAGGACCAATCTTATTTGATAATTAGGATGGTTATAAGGATTGAATTTAGAAGTGACTTTTAATTGACATTTGACGAACATAATACAAGAAACTCGAACATCACGTTCGACATTATAAACACGACGAAGTTGTTGATAATTTTTCTTAATGTGCTACATTTTGAAACAAGTTTCCGTACATATGCTCACGAAAATTGCTAGCACAAAAAGGTATGTGTATTAAGTTTCTAGCAGCTCCAAATTTTCCAGAGCAACTGAAAAATATTCCACGGGAAAGTTACGGCTTCCGATGTTCCAGAGGAACAGAAAAAAGATTCGGCGGGAAAACGGACTTCCGGTGTACGAACAGCCCAGAAATTATTCACGCAATGACAGCTTGCCACGTGGAATTGTACAGAAGGGGCTGAAGGCTCACATACGCTACCCTCAAACCTGGAGGCCTAATGTGTGGTAAAAAGATCGAACTATGGTTGCCTAGTAACCTCAATTCTTTGTCAGTAGTGCCAGTAAGCGAGCCGTGTGTGTTCTAATAAGTAATACAGGCAATTTAGACGAGGGAATATTTAATCCAAGTTCTATCAGTAGTGCCAATATGCAAGCCAGGTGTATTCCTTTTAAATCTTGCATTACCTTGTGACATTAGTGCCACATTTTTGTGCTTAAAGTCTTACGTATTTTCAGAAATAATTTGAATTTGCTACAGGGTTAGAACTCTCATTCACAATCAGAAATCTGCAATAAAACTTGCCTGTAATGGAAACCAACCCAACATGTGTGTGTGTGTGTGTGTGTGTGTGTGTGTGTGTGTGTGTGTGTTTCTGATGTATTTTATTTGTGTAAGTACTGGGAGACCACCTTTTATGTAATTCTTTGGCTAAATACTTTTAAACATTGCGCAACAATTCAGATCGTTGAGGTACTTCTGAGCACAGCCAAGTTGGATACTAGTGCTATATTTTGATTGGCTGTTCAGTTTTAATAATCTGTAAAGTATGGAGATGAAGTTGGAGAGTGGAGAGGAAAGGCAGGGGTACGGGTAGCGGTAGGGCTAGGGTAGCGCTAGGGCTAGAGGTAAGGGAAGACGAAGGGGCACGACGTGCAGCTGGGCTCGTTCCACCATGTTTTTAAAATACTCTTTGAATTATTTCGAATTTCCTGCCATCTTGCATTTTTTAATTTCTCGTCATGTGAATTTTTTGATTTCCTTAATTCCCCGCCAGACTGCAGCGCCACACCACCAGCACTGATTAGAGATGGAAACTTGAACTGTCCACTAGGTTCGTCATATATTATTACCGCTAGAAAGAAGAGCATTATACAGAGTATTCAAAAAGTCAGAGCCTTAACTAACAGGGGTGATGGAGACAAAACAAAGATACTTCGTAAAGCAACCATGTGTCGAAAACGCATATTGTTGGAGTACTGAATATGCAGAAGGTTGTTGTGTGTGTTTGAGAATAAAAGGATGTCAAATTTTTGTCATTGCTGGTCACTATTACATTACAATAAATGTTCAAAACGAGCACCATTAACTTCAGTACAGAGCCGGTAAACCAGATCCCACCAAAACGAAAGTTTGCGCCTTTCACGTGCACACACGCGTAGCAAATAAAAAGCTGCACGTTAACTGGAATGGGTCTAACGTTGAGCATACAGACGAGCCGACATACCTCGGAGTGGTGCTTGACAGGTAGCTGCAAAGAAGAATATTCGTAGAAAGCTAACTGGCAGTAAGTAGAACGGGAATGTACTGTGTTTAGAACCACCACTTCAGTAATTTACTTTTCCGCACCTGAGTCACTTACCCTGTAGTCTAGATCGGCGCATGCAAAGGAGCCTTAACGAAATTTACAGGCTAGTCCCAGGATACATGAAGCCCACTCCACAGGAAAAGCTCTAGCAAACTTCAATTTGCAACGGTCTCAAGTCTCGTAGGGTAGCTAATGAACCTAACGAGCAGTCCAAAAAGACATTTGATGAGCGCCATCCTCTATACGGTAGCCAATATGTACACTAAAAAGACTAAAATAAGATATCGGTTCCTCAGATACACCTTGGATGAATCCCCTGTCGGCTACCCTATTTCAGAACGTCCACGAAGTGATGTCGAATTGAACTACAAGTCGTGGAAAATGCTAAACCGTGTCAGAACTGGTGTAACCCATGTAAAAATCAATATGATAAAATGCAGCCTATTAGAACCCGATGACAAGTGCGACAGTGGAGAAGTACAAAATTTGGAACATGATGTAACATGCCGAAATTTTCTTGCACGTTGCTCCCTAAATGATCTCTAGTTAAGCAAGACTGAAGATTTTGACTTATCCCAGTATTGGGGTGAAAAATTGACAGCTCCGAACACGATAAAGTAAATAAATAAGCAAGAAAGTACATAAGTAAGTCAGTCAAACTAAAATTAAGTGTAACAACGTTCGACACGACGACTTTTCTCTTCTCCACATGTATTACATACGCATACACACTGCTTAAGCAATATGGGTCTCCGAAACATGGTTGCTGTACGACGTACATTTGTTTTTATGTCCTGTACCATCCCTGTATAAAGTATAGAGGTTGGACGGACATATGGGAACACAGCAACAATTGCATGCTTGAACATAAATAAAGATGCCAGCCAAGCTCGCAGGTGTAGCATATGATCAAGAACGGCGTCTGTGCAATGTCTTCAATATGTTTCAAGTGTCAGTCGTGAAGAAAACAAGTGTTCTGTGTAGTTGTGAACACAGTGTTTCTAAGCTAAATGAATTCGAATGCGGGCAAATTGTTGGTGCTCGTGTGGTGAGTGCTTCCATACACAAGGCAGCCGAAGTGTTAGATATTTCAAGAGAACCCGTATCGAAGACTTATAACGCATGCAGGGAAAATGGGAAAACGTTATTCCATAAGTCACAACGTGGACGAAAGTATATGTTGAGCGGGCGTGATTGACGGTCAGTCAAGAGGATTGTGACGAAAAATAGAGGGTGACAGCTGCAAAAGTCACTGCAGAACTGAATGAGGCACTCACGAACTCTGTCAGCACCAAAACAACACAAAGGGAGCTCCATCAGCAGTGAATTCGAGAGCGAGTTTGAACTACTGATCACTTATGCAGTGCCGGATTGCGCGGCCCCTCCCGCCGGAGGTTCGAGTTCTCCCTCGGGCATGGGTGTGTGTGTTGTTCTTAGCATAAGTTGGTTTAAGTAGTGTGTAAGTCTACGGACCGATGCCCTCAGCAGTTTGGTCCGTAAGGAATTCACACACACACACACACACACACACACACACACACACACACACACACACACAAGGGCAAAACACATGCGGCAAAACAGTAGAAACGAAGTCATTACGCTGCCGGAAGGAAAATGCTGGACCCTCAAGTACTGTGTTTAATGACACCGGGGTATAATTCGTGGATAGTGAGTGGTTGTAGTGATAGTGATTAATTTACCATGGTCATCGACGATCAGATGGTGTTCAGGAGGCATGTCTGTGTATCCTCTGTTCCGACTCTGCAGGCAGTAACTACACTGCGCTTAGAGGTAACAAAGATTGTAACATTCATTCTAGGGTACAACCATGCCCCACCGACGAGTGCGTACTCATGTTGAACTATTTCAGCCATTTACACTAGGTCGCATTGTAGTCCTGTGGGAAACTAGATGCACGTTTTGGCGGATTGCTGCACATGTTGAACACAGTGTTTCGGTAGTATGTCACTGATTTTAGCAGTGATCTGTGGCACATTCCCACGCCCGTAGATCAGGTTCAGGAGATCCGTGTAGTACAGAAGCAGGTGAAAGATCGACGCATTATGCGACCAGCAGTACCCGACCGGTAATCGTCCTGGAAAGAAATCAGGGGGCATGTTGCACCTGCTTTGGCACCAGTGACCATTGGGAACCATCTGCTTGCAGGAGAACTAAGATCATGTAAGCCTCTGGCCAGGCTGCCAATGATACCATAACACTGTCTGGCGCGGTTATTCTGGTGTCGTAGAAGACTCTTCTGCAGAGTGGAATGCGCTCTGTTGCCTTCAGTAATGAGAACTGGTTCTGTGTCTCTGCAAATTAGGGACGTACACGAGTTTATCGTAGACTTGGTGTGCAATGTATTTCAGACTGCATCCGTTCACGACACACACGTTCCACTGCAGGCTTCATGGTGTGTGGGACCTCAGCTGCAACTCGCAATCACATTCGGTGTTTCTGTAGGGTGAAGTAACCATTGCTTTCTACACTGCTCTGTCTGTTAATACCGTGCTACTGCCCTTCCTTCAACAGGAAGGTAATGTGGTTTTTCAGCAGTGCAGTGAACGTCCACATGTGCTGCTACGACGTAACTTGCTCTTCATAGCATACAACTGTCCTGATTAGCAAAGTCAAAAAATGGTTCAAATGGCTCTGAGCACTATGGGACTTAACATCTGTGATCATCAGTCCCTTAGAACTACTTAGACCTAACTAACCTAAGGACATCACACACATCCATGCCCGAGGCAGGATTCGAACCTGCGACCGTAGCAGTCGCGCGGTTCCGGACTGAGCGCCTAGAACCACTCGGCTACCGCAGCCGGCTAGCAAAGTCATATTTCTCGCAAACTGAATACGACGACATGGTGAAGTGGTATCTTATTCGTTCTCCAGAGCTAGAGAGAACTGTAGCCGAATTGCAAGGAAAAGCTCAAGATGCTTGGGGGTGTCTATCGCAGGATGCCATTCGGCACTCTTATGATAGTTTGTAAGCGAGAATACATGTCTTGTGTTGCTGCCAGAGGGACGTACACTGTGGTTTGATGAGACTGTTATGTGTTATCGTATGCTCCTACAGTGATGTACTACCTATTACATCTCTTGTCTGTAAAGTGACGTTGTCTTTGAGGGTGTTGCATTTTTATTTTCTGGTAGTGTATTTAACTGTCGTTGATACACAATATACTATTTTATTCCCTTCAGCGTGGCTCGTTTTGAAACTGTTCATTATTGCCGTGCTGTGTTGTTCGCATTCGACTTTTCTGCCAGAATTAACCTGTCATAGCTTCCTTCAGTCCTTTTGCTTCTCGCAATCGTTACGAGCAGCTGCTCGTGTCTATGGCTTACATTGTACTGCACTGCTCAGAGCAAGCTTTATTGCAAGCTTTATTCTACAGATCCTTAGTGGATATTATGTGCGACATTTCAAGTTGACTTCACTCTCGAAGTCCGAATTCACATGTCTTAGTGAAATGCATGTAAGTATAAATAGATAAAGTGTTATCCGTAGTCTGTTAAGAAAGGGAGGAATGATTTTAGAATTGTTCATACCGGCACATCCGGTCTGTTGGTCGTTAAAGTCTCGTTTAACTGTAGCAGTGAAAAAAAGCGAACTATTGAGTTTTTTTTTTCTTTTTCAGAAAAAGGTTCTCTCCAGAATGCTAGATAGACCGCAAGAGACGAAGTGTACTACCAGATTTCGTATTACTCTCTTGTGGACTGTTTTAGGCGTTTCCTTGGGTCTCCCACGAAATACGAAGGCGAAGTCTATTGCGAGAATATACGAATGGTAATGAAACTGCAGATATATGCCAGCTGGCCATAAAATCATGAATAAACAAACACTAATGAAGTTAGCCAATTTATGTTTACTACCCGTACTTAAATTAATGCTTATCTCGTATAAAATGCTGCTCTATAGTGCAACATTTTTGAAAATCTATTTCTTTAAAGCACCTCTAGCAGTCTTCAGTTAGACATCTCTCGGTAGTCCAAGTTATACTATTGGAAAGGAACAGACAGCCTCCCGACATCGTGGAGCTGTGAATAGCAATAAAATTGTTCCAACTTATCAAGCACATATTGCTCAAGTTTATATCCCCTGGGTATCTTAGAATAGGATTAACAGTAAGTTGTTAATCCGTACAATAAATGCAACTTTTCTTTATGTTCATGTGAAACAAGTGATAAAATTTAAATAAAACGCAGCTCTGTTTGCAGAAATGAATTATTCACCAAGATCAGCTTCAGCCGCCAGGTCATACTCAGTGCAGCGATTTTTTCACACAGCTAAACCTGAACTGTAATGTAATTCAGTACTTAATGAACATCTTCGTATTAGCAACTACTTAAAATACAGAAGTATGCTAAAATATGCGAAGTGCAAGTATGGAAATTTCAAACCACAAAAATATTTGTCTTCGGTAGGTATGTGTCACTACCACGAAAGGAATGTTTCAGATTTCCTTAAAATCCAAAACAGAACTTGAAGGCATTACCTTTCGCAAAGAGGACTATATAGGTCATCTTGACAAAACGCTGAAGCAGACCTATTACAGAGACGAGCTGTATAACTTTGACATCACGCGAAAGTGCAGCACAGAGTTGCAAACGCACTTTCAGGTACTGAAAAAGCTAAATCTAAAGAGCAGTTAATGGTTACGATTTACTTGTTCTCCTACGTTTTCAGTAAAATTCAATCAAGAAGCAGTAATCCGTACTAATATTATAAATGGGAAAGTAACTCCATCTGTTACGCGTACACAACTAAACTGCTGAACCGATTTTGATGATATCTGGTATGAAGATAGCTTGAATGCAGAGGAAGAACATAGGCTATTTCAGAAAATGTTTAGGACAACATATTTATCGATTTGAAGAACGTAACACGAAATGTGAGCAGTAATTACACTTTGAAAAAGCTATTTACTTTTTGAAAAATGCTTTTATTGTTTGATGTGTTCCACATGATGCGATTCAACATAATGAATACAATGCTTACGTGTTTAATCCATACTTACATAGTAATATAAGTGAAAAACCCGTCGCATTTTAGCTGCGGAGCGTTAAGTGTACCTTACAACTTCTAAGACGCGTTCTTATTTGCATGAATAGCTCGTGGCCATCCAGTTAGTGTTACTAATTCTCAGTTGTGGAGATCCGGGTTCAGTTCCATGCCTGCTCGGATTTTTTCCGCTCTCCATTTTGCGATCATTGACACACAAGTGTCAAGGTCCCGAATGTTCCGAACAGGGTGTCTAGGCTATTAGGGCGCTAGGCCTATTTCGTTTCATTTTACTGACGTTCAAGCGCAGCCATGGCTAGCAGATAGAAGACAGTGCTTGTTCAATCGTCAACGTGTTTAATCCATACTGAACCATACTTCCATACTAATATTATAAATGCTAATGTAACTCAGGCTGTTACGTTTCCCTGACTAAACCACTGAATCGGTGTCCCTGAAATTTGGTATTATAAAGCTTGAGCCGTGAAGAAGAACGTAGGCTACTTTCAAAAGTGCATAGTATAAGATATTTATTGATTTGAAGACTTACGCGAATTAAGTAAAAGTATTTATTCTTTGAAATAGCTATTTACTCTTTCACTATCGAACTTCATCATATTTGTGAATGTGCTTTTGGTGGTTGATATGTTCTACGTAATATGATTCAGCGTAATCAATACAATGCTACTTAAATCCTCAACGTTTTTAATCCATACTAATACCGATACAATTAAATGCGAAAATAACTCAGTCTGTTACGTTTTCACTAATTACCGCTGAAGCGATTCCGATGAAGATGTGAATCTTGAACAACATTATAGGCCATTTTAGAAAGTCGTATCATTTTGAGTATTATTAGCATCTTTAATTATGGTATACGTGAGTGGGATGCAGACGACGCTGGCGCGGTGGTCGTCGACTCCCAGTGTTGACAGACTTCTCCCAGACAGTACAAATTCAATGCTATTATGCGCATGGTTTATGATACTGTGTTGCTACAGCACCTAGTACAGCTGAAGAATTTTTGTGGAGACAAATTAGTAAAATCCGTTGATAAACCTGAGAACCACAATTAAAACTATTACCATAAGCCTCGCATAACGTAAGGCTGATTTAGTGCATAGTTTTAAGAGAGCTCGACTTGCGAAAAGTTACTCTAATGCAACAAACGTCGGAAAAGTATGAGGTCCGCCAGAACTTGGATGCAGAACGTCAGTTGGCCTTCATCCTTTCAGACATGAATTTTTTTCTGGAGGAAGGGAAATTTTTCTTTATTTTACACAAAAATATGTACCCGTTTTGAAAGCATACTTTGTACACTTGGCTTCATTTTATAGACTCAAATAACCGTTTACGACATATTCTCTGTTGTAATAAACTTTGAAATGATCATCCGATAATTATCATGCAAGATAACAGTAACAATATTAGTATTTAAGTTGTTGTTGTTGTGGTCTTCAGTCCTGAGACTGGTTTGATGCAGCTCTCCATGCTACTCTATCCTGTGCAAGCTTCTTCATCTCCCAGTACCTACTGCAACCTACATCCTTCTGAATCTGCTTAGTGTATTCACCTCTTGGTCTCCCTCTACATTTTTACCCTCCACGCTGCCCTCCAATGCTAAATTTGTGATCCCTTGATGCCTCAAAACATGTCCTACCAACCGATCCCTTCTTCTAGTCAAGTTGTGCCACAAACTTCTCTTCTCCCCAATCCTATTCAATACCTCCTCATTAGTTACGTGATCTACCCACCTTATCTTCATCATTCTTCTGTAGCACTACATTTCGAAAGCTTCTATTCTCTTCTTGTCCACACTAGTTATCGTCCATGTTTCACTTCCATACATGGCTACACTCCATACAAATACTTTCAGAACCGACTTCCTGACACTTAAATCTATACTCGATGTTAACAAATTTCTCTTCTTCAGAAACGATTTCCTTGCCATTGTCAGTCTACATTTTATATCCTCTCTACTTCGACCATCATCAGTTATTTTGCTCCCTAAATAGCAAAACTCCTTTACTACTTTAAGTGTCTCATTTCCTAATCTAATCCCCTCAGCATCACCCGATTTAATTTGACTACATTCCATTATCCTCGTTTTGCTTTTGTTGATGTTCATCTTATATCCTCCTTTCAAGACACTGTCCATTCCGTTCAACTGCTCTTCCAAGTCCTGACAGAATTACAATGTCATCGGCGAACCTCAAAGTTTTTACTTCTTCTCCATGAATTTTAATACCTACTCCGAATTTTTCTTTTGTTTCCTTTACTGCTTGCTCAATATACAGATTAAATAACATCGGGGAGAGACTACAACCCTGTCTCACTCCTTTCCCAACCACTGCTTCCCTTTCATGCCCCTCGACTCTTATAACTGCCATCTGGTTTCTGTACAAATTGTAAATAGCCTTTCGCTCCCTGTATTTTACCCCTGCCACCTTCAGAGTTGGAAAGAGAGTATTCCAGTTAACGTTGTCAAAAGCTTTCTCTAAGTCTACAAATGCTAGAAACGTAGGTTTGCCTTTTCTTAATCTTTCTTCTAAGATAAGTCGTAAGGTTAGTATTGCCTCACGTGTTCCAACGTTTCTACGGAATCCAAACTGATCTTCCCCGAGGTCCGCTTCTACCAGTTTTTCCATTCGTCTGTAAAGAATTCGCCTTAGTATTTTGCAGCTGTGACTTATTAAACTGATTGTTCCGTAATTTTCACATCTGTCAACACCTGCTTTCTTTGGGATTGGAATTATTATATTCCTCTTGAAGTCTGTGGGTATTTCGCCTGTCTCATACATCTTGCTCACCAGGTGGTGGAGTTTTGTCACGACTGGCTCTCCCAAAGCTGTCAGTAGTTCTAATGGAATGTTGTCTACTCCCGGGGCCTTGTTTCGACTCAGGGCTTTCCGTGCTCTGTCAAACTCTTCACGCAGTATCGTATCTCCCATTTTATCTTCATCTACATCCTCTTCCATTTCCATAATATTGTCTTCAAGTACATCGCCCTTGTATAAACCCTCTATATACTCCTTCCACCTTTCTGCCTTCCCTTCTTTGCTTAGAACTGGGATGCCATCTGAGCTCTTGATATTCATGCAAGTGGTTCTCTTCTCTCCAAAGGTCTCTTTAATTTTCCTGTAGGCAATATCTATCTTACCCCTAGTGAGACAACCCTCTACATCCTTAAATTTGTCCTCTAGCCATCCCTGCTTAGCCATTTTGCACTTTCTGTCGATCTCATTTTTGAGACGTTTATATTCCCTTTTGCCTGCTTCATTTACTGCATTTTTATATTTTCTCCTTTCACCAATTAAATTCAATATTTCTTCTGTTACCCAAGGATTTCTATTAGCCCTCGTATTTTTACCTACTTGATCCTCTGCTGCCTTCATTACTTCATCCCTCAGAGCTACCCATTCTTCTTCTAGTGTATTTCTTTCCCCCATTCCTGTCAATTGTTCCCTTATGCTCTTCCTGAAACTCTGTACAACCTCTGGTTCTGTCAGTTTATCCAGGTCCCATCTCCTTAAATTCCCACCTTTTTGCAGTTTCTTCAGTTTCAATCTGCAGTTCATAACCAATAGATTGTGGTCAGAATCCACATCTGCCCCTGGAAATGTTCTACAATTTAAAATCTGGTTCCTAAATCTGTCTCACCATTATATAATCTATCTGATACCTTTTAGTATCTCCAGGATTCTTCCAGGTATACAACCTTCTTTTATGATTCTTGAACCAAGTGTTAGCTATGATTAAGTTATGCTCTGTGCAAAATTCTACAAGGCGGCTTCCTCTTTCATTTCTTCCCCCCAATCCATATTCACCTACTATGTTTCCTTCTCTCCCTTTTCCTACTGACGAATTCCAGTCACCCATGACTATTAAATTTTCGTCTCCCTTCACTACCTGAATAATTTGTTTTATCTCGTCATACATTTCATCAATTTCTTCATCATCTGCAGAGCTAGTTGGCATATAAACTTGTACTACTGTAGTAGGCATGGGCTTTGTGTCTATCTTGGCCACAATAATGCGTTCACTATGCTGTTTGTAGTAGCTAACCCGCACTCCTATTTTTTTTATTCATTATTAAACTTACTCCTGCATTACCCCTATTTGATTTTGTATTTATAACCCTGTGTTCACCTGAACAAAAGTCTTATTCCTCCTGCCACCGAACTTCACTAATTCCCACTATATCTAACTTTAACCTATCCATTTCCCTTTTTAAATTTTCTAACCTACCTGCCCGATTAAGGGATCTGACATTCCACGCTCCGATCCGTAGAACGCCAGTTTTCTTTCTCCTGATAACGACGTCCTCTTGTGTAGTCCCCGCCCGGAGATCCGAATGGGGGACTATTTTACCTCCGGAATATTTTACCCAAGAGGACGCCATCATCATTTAATCATACAGTAAAGCTGCATGTATTTAAGTATGCAGTGGAAATGGCGAACCAACCACATCCGTGTATTCTGGTGGTCACGAGCTGCTTCCACTGCTACACTGACTTGCTGATATTTTCGCAGTGATAGCCGACAGTTGACAGCACTTGCGCGTCATGAAAAGGTTCAACATTCACAAATGTGTACCTCCGCTTTCCATTGTGGAAAAATACTGTTGAAGTTGGACACAGCAAAAGTTAATGTTCACAATAGTAGCCAGAGGCTTGAATGGGTTAAGAACTACAGAGAAAGTAGAGCAGTCATAAGCCCATGGCACTTTAGACACTGAACGTCACGCATCTCTTGTAGCTTCCGAGATCTTGAAAACTCACATCGACAGTATCATTTAAAGGCTGTACGACAAACAGAGAGGCGTCATGCATTTACATGTGGAGTGTGGGAGGCTTTTTATGAGGCTACATTTGATTACGATCTATTAACTGATTGTGGTAATCATTAATTAGTCATCTTAGTGGGATGGCTAAAAATGTAGACAGTATAATGCATGCTTTCAGATTTGACATGCGGCAAAACAGTAGAAATGAAGTCATTGTGTACCTACGTATGGCACATCATACATCTTTTATATACAGAGTGGTCCATTGATCGTGACCGGGCCAAATATCTCACGAAATAAGCGTCAAACGAAAAAACTACAAAGAACGAAACTCGTCTAGCTTGAAGGGGGAAACCAGATGCCGCTATGGTTGGCCCGCTAGGTCAAACGGGTATCAACTGGGTTTTTTAAATAGTCACCCCCATTTTTATTACATATTCGTGTAGTACGTAAAGAAATATGAATGTTTTAGTTGGACCACTTTTTTCGCATTGTGATGGATGGCGCTGTAATAGTCACAAACGTATAAGTACGTGGTATCACGTGACATTCCGTCAGTGCGGACGGTATTTGCTTCGTGATACATTACCCGTGTTAAAATGGACCGTTTACCAATTGCGGAAAAGGTCGATATCGTGTTGATGTATGGCTATTGTGATCAAAATGCCCAACGGGCGTGTGCTGTGTATGCTGTTCGGTATCCTGGACGACATCATCCAAGTGTCCGGACCAGTCGCCGGATAGTTACGTTATTTAAGGAAACAGGAAGTGTTCAGCCACATGTGAAACGTCAACGACGACCTGCAACAAACGATGATGTCCAAGTAGGTGTTTTAGCTGCTGTCGCGGCTAATACGCACATCAGTAGCAGACAAATTGCGCAAGAATCGGGAATCTAAAAAACGTCGGTGTTGAGAATGCTAAATCCACATCGATTGCACTCGTACCATATTTCTATGCACCAGGAATTCCATGGCGACGACTTTGAACGTCGTGTACAGTTCTGGCACTGGGCACAAGAGAAATTACGGGACGATGACAGATTCTTTGCACGCGTTCTATTTAGCGACGAAGTGTCACTCACCAACAGCGGTAACGTTAACAGGCAAAAAAAGCCCTATTGGGCACCGGAAAATCCACGATGGCTGCGACAAGTGGAACATCAGCGACCTTGGCGGGTTAATGTGTGGTGCGGCATTATGGGAGGAAGGATAATTGGCCCCCATTTTATCGATGGCAATCTAAATGGTGCGATGTATGCTGATTTCCTACGTAATGTTCTACCGATGTTACTACAAGATGTTTCACTGCATGACAGAATGGCGATGTACTTCCAACATGATGGATGTCCGGCACACAGCTCGCGTGCTGTTGATGCGGCAGTGAATAGCATATTTCATGGCAGGTGGATTGGTCGTCGAAGCCCCATACCATGGCCCGCACGTTCACCGTATCTGACGTCCCCGGATTTATTTCTGTGGGGAAAGTTGAAGGATATTTGCTATCGTGATCCACCGACAACGCCTGACAACATTCGTCAGCGCATTGTCAATGCATGTGCGAACATTACGGAAGGCGAACTACTCGCTGTTGAGAGGAATGTCGTTACACGTATTGCCAAATGCATTGAGGTTGACGGACATCATTTGGAGCATTTATTGCATTAATGTGGTATTTACAGGTAATCACGCTGTAACAGCATGCGTTCTCAAAAAAATGGTTCAAATGGCTCGGAGCACTATGGGACTCAACTGCTGAGGTCATTAGTCCCCTAGAACTTAGAACTAGTTAAACCTAACTAACCTAAGGACATCACAAACATCCATGCCCGAGGCAGGATTCGAACCTGCGACCGTAGCGGTCTTGCGGTTCCAGACTGCAGCGCCTTTAACCGCACGGCCACTGCGGCCGGCTGCGTTCTCAGAAATGATAAGTTCACAAAGGTACATGTATCACATTGGAACAACCGAAATAAAATGTTCAAACGTACCTACGTTCTGTGTTTTAATTTAAAAAACCTACCTGTTACCAACTGTTTGTTCAAAATTGTGAGCCATATGTTTGTGACTATTACAGCGCCATCTATCACAAAGCGAAAAAAGTGGTCCAACTAAAACATTCATATTCCTTTACATACTACACGAATATGTAATAAAAAATGGGGGTTCCTATTTAAGAAAACGCAGTTGATATCCGTTTGACCTATGACAGCGCCATCTAGTGGGCCAACCATAGCGCCATCTGGTTTCCCCCTTCAAGCTAGACGAGTTTCGTTCTTTGTAGTTTTTTCGTTTGACGCTTATTTCTTGATATATTTGGCGCGGTCACGATCAATGGACCAGGCCTCTACGCCACTATCTACAGAGTCATTTATAAATTGCTTACTCAGCACCTTTCATCATAACAAGACTACTGATAAGCGAGCGCAGCTGCGGGTAACAGCTAGTGTGGTTATATTAAAAACTAGCGGATCTTAGGTTGTGGGACCCGACAAGCCAGTCGGCTGTCACCGCGTTATGGAACGCCAGATTCTTTAGCATTGTTGGTGCAGTCCTTCCATAGTAGTGAGTCTTCCTTACATATTGTATTTGTAAAGCGTGCGGACAAAGATGCAGAAACAGGAATCTGAACCTCTGGTTTGACCTCAGTAGTTTTTCGTGATTTTACTAGTTTTGTAGTACAGCATTTCTATCCTTTTAGAAACTTCTTAATTGCAAATGAAGTATTGTAAGGATGTACTTGTGCGGTCACTTCGACCAGAGGGATGGATTTTAATGGGATGGATGAATGACAATGAGGTTTACAATATTTTTAATTGGTTCGTACGGTGAGCAGATTAGGCCTTTAGGAAAAATTACAAGAAACCTCTGAAGATGTATACAATTTTGTTTTTAGAATCGATAACGATTACTCAAAGAAGGTAGCTGTAAAATAGTAAATCACCAGCCAGTATCAGATTATTAAGAGGACGATCTCAAGTGTATACTTCCGCCTTTTAAGCAAATAAATATCATCTTTAGAAATGTGACAAACACTGCGAATATTTAACTTTCTTCTTAGACTCCGTTTACAATTATCTCAGGTGAATTGTGTTTCTGTTATTAATTGGTATCTCCTTACGTTCATAACCCAATTATCGTTTCGTTATTTGTATGCCTTTGTTACTGGATAATTTTGTAGCTTACCTAAGCATTAAGAAACTCTCACTATGATATAGTAGGTAGAAATTGAGTTGTCGGACAGAAGCTAACTGTACGTCTCCTTGTCTACATAGGAGTCAGCGATTGCCGGTAGCGGATATCGATCCTGCGTTCCCGAACATCCATTCCGGTCACGGGAACTGCCAGAGAGGGCACCGGCTCCCACCCCAATCTAGCAGCATTAGGCGCCTCTGATGGTGGCCGCCGCTCGCATCGCAATGTTGCTGCCTCTCTGATAGCTGACACGCCGCTTCTCTCTCGCTTGTACCAGCATAGTGGGGGATTTCACAGTGCTTGAGGTTCGGTTTTGGAACAGCATCGGCGGAACCTGAGCGTTAGGGTGGCCGTTACCTAGATATCATACTTATAAAGATAAAATGTTGTTGTTCCTGCCGCCCTAATCCTTTTCCAGTCAACAGGAAAATAATCTGTGCAGAATTTCTGCTCAGATGGACAACTTCTAAGCGACTCCAAAATCAACTGAAAAATTGTATATGCACTGATTAATTCAATTAAAAAGTTGCATATCCTTCCCCATCTCCATCATTTTCTCTATAATACAAATTTGTGGAGACAAATAAAGACACCTGTGAAAAACGTTTTGTTCCATATTTTGCGAAACTTCCTGAAAAACGTGGAAAATTTGAACAAAGTACATTATCTTCAAAAAACCAAAAACAATTCCTGAAAGAGAAACGCAAATTTATTTACAATTTCTGTTAAAGCGAAAGATCGTGTAAGCGTACCTTTATGTTTCCGTAAGAAAGGACTTGCTAGCGGTTTTACGATCTTCAGCGACGATTTGTAAAACATGTGTCCTTGTGTTTCATACTGTGCGGTAATATTGTTGTAATCTTGAATGAGTTTGATACCTCTATCTATCTCTTTTTTAATATTTCCTCTTTCATAACCAGAATCATCATTCATCGAAAGGTCTCTTTCTAGGAAGATAATGCTCGTAGAAAATATCCTAAGGAAAGTCTTTCTAACGACAGTAAAAGAAGACGAGAACTCAAGTGTTTGTTAAAGATGGAAAATTGCTTTGCCGCAAATTGTATCTCTGTGGTTCTTCTTTCCTCATCTTCACTATGTTACACTTGCAGTATAATTACACGATTTGCCTTGAACGCTGTTGGAACATCATCAGTTAATATGGATAGAGTCAAAGTTGCAGGAACTAAATACTGGAAATGGTTGGAACTTTTTTTCCACAGCAGCCTTACTAATTTCAGATGAATATTCTGAAAATTGATCAGTTGGCACATGAATACGAAATTATGATAAGGAATTTTAATAGTGTCTTGTGCTGAAGCCAGATCCTCAGGAATATTCCAGCAAGAAAAATTGATATTCATCTGGAAAGGTACTCCCCGTCAGAGAACTGAAGTTGGTATAGACATCGGTATATCTTGAAAGCGAAAACTGCATTTTTAATCAACGTAGCGTGGCCTAGGCCTCATGGTATACTAAATGGTGTCCTGTTCTTCGAAACGTCACTAGCAACTCAAAAACTCCTTGGTAATGAAGGTACTGTTCATTTGGTACCAGTCATGTAAACCTTCTTGTCGAGTTTCATCGAGTTTTGTCTTTAACTTTTGAAAAGTCATGTCTGAACCGGAAGCTGGACCATCATCGAAACGGAACAGCTCCTCAATAGTGTGGCGATGAAATAGAGGTACAACAAGCCCCAATCAAACAAATCGTCTATATATCTACAGACACCGTGTAGCAGGCGTGTGTTGTTTGTGGTCGTAGAGTGTGTGTTAGTTGTTCATTTACATAAACCATTGCGGTCAGCCGTCTTTTAAAGCGTTAGGAAATTCTTATCCCCTTTTGTTTTCATGTGTTACAAAGCGTGTTAATGAGTATGTGAAAAAGATTGCCCATCTTTTCGAGAATAAGACACTTTTTCCTTGCTTGCAGTTCTAGTAAAATGTTTCTGAAAAGCTTCAGATTCATCATTGAGTTTGAATATCTAATGCATGAGTTTCATTCTCAATATCAGGTAAAACTCAAAAAACAACAGCTTACTCTCCTGAAGCACAAAATTCTTTACGCTGTAAATTCTGATGCTTCCATATTTTCGAAAAAGCTTCATACGATCGATTATCTCAGCTAATAATCTAACTATATTACAGAAATAGCGCCCCTGACATTTCGATTACCTCTTGACTCCTCAGCTTTCCTCGTTCCATCATTAATCTGAGGTAGTGGAAATCTGTGTTTTTCGTTGTGACTTCCTATTAAAAGTATGTCGCCTATCGCATACTATAAGGAAATAAACAAAAGCTTGGTATTTGTACTGAAACATAGCATCGAGGTCGCAATGGTACTTTCATCCTCATTAATGTGCGTATGGGATAAAGCGGGAATCCTGCTTGCTGTTTTCGAAAGGTGACAGTGGACGTGGTGACCGTTAGCTTCAAGTCACTTGTCTGACACAATTTTGCACATGTGTAGATTGGGTATCTTAAACGGTATTTTTGTACTCCAAAGTGCTTGATGAGCGACAATTCTTTTGTAATAGGCAATCTTCCTCACGGAGTCCCTAATATTTTGCAGGGCTGTTTCCATTACTTATTCTCTACTGCAACCAATTTCCTCTGCAGTGTTGTAGATCCTTTTTTTTCATGCGACTGTGAAATCCTAGGCTGAAAGTTCGGCGGTAACGTGTAGGATGGATGGCAACGTTAAGTTCCTTCTCCCTAACCTTGCGCTTGCATCCTAGGGGTAACGTATTTGACTAGTAATCGAAACGTACTGCGTCCCGGGTGGATTCCAGCCACTGTTTGAAATTTGGTAAAAATAATCAGCAATGGCTGTCAAATCCATCCGGCATAAAGATTCACTCTCGTTTTGGTAATGCCCTTATCAAAGACGGCGGAGGAGCGGAAAGAGGTTCAGGGCGCAATCTTGCCTTTGGGGTGGGAAACTGCCCCTATAATCAACGGCTCGAGAATGCAGAAGGCAATGGAAACCACTGCATTAAAGACATGTAATGTGTATACTCAGG